>NW_028240231.1:67500-575864 GCF_028749965.1 Puma concolor | reverse complement strand
GTGCTCTTTTCCTTAATCTCCCTCGATTTTCCTGCTTCCATATTCTCCATCAGTTTGTCCTCTGTATCGCTGATTCTCTGTTCTGTCTCATCCATCCTTGACACCGCTGCATCCATCCGTCATTGCAGCTCAGTTATATCATTTTTAATTACACTCTGGCCAGCTTTTACTTCATGTTTTCTCTGCACAAAGGGACTGTAATCTACATTGGACTGCAGCTAGTATTCTTATCATCGTGCTTCTACATGCTGCTTCAGACATCTCGCTTGTATCTGTGTTGGTTGAATCCCTGGCTCTCGTTGCTTCATGCTCTTTCTTGCTGGGTGAATTCCTTCCTTTCGTCATTTTAAGGGAGAAAAGGAACTCATGAGGTAGAAAATTCAAATGAACTATCCAAAGTATAAAATGATAAAAGTAAAAAATTAAAAACACACACGTAAAAAAGGGAATGAATGATGCTAGATTCTAGGCATGTTTCATCTGGGTGTTGAAAGGGGTTTGACACGAGAGAAAAAAAAAGTGGGAGTGGAGAAAAATTTAGAAAGTAAAAAAATATTACAACGGGAAATGTGAGAATTTGAAAAATCAAAACACTGTAATAGACTAAAAGCAGAATATGGGAGTAAAATAGAATTTGTGAATATAGACACGAAAGGAAAGAATAATGTAGAAGAATATTAAAGAAAATTAGTAAAATTTCCACCTGCCCAGTCTCCTTCGCCTCTCCGGGCACAGAAGCAACTCCCTTCCTGAGCCTCCTCGCTCTCCAAGTTCACTTCTCCATGTCACGTACCTGTTGAAGTCTGTGGTTCAGGATATGCAGATTGCTGTGCTAATCCTCCCGTCAGTTTCCTGGGTGGGTAGGATGGTTTAGTGTTGGTTTGGCTGTATTTCATGCACACGAGACACTTAAGAAACTTCCATGCTGTCTGCCATCTTGGCTCCTCCCCAAAGAGGTGAGATCTATAGCACCAGTTCTCCGATATGATATATCCCACAGGACAGTTGTGGTCGATGACAAAGCGGAAAAGGACATGGACCAAAGAGGGAGACCACCCTGGAGGGGGAGGCAGAGAACTGGCTCCAGACCCGGGAAGGGGAGGGAGGGGCTCAAATGCTGGAGCCACGCCGACTTCCCTTCCTGCTGAATGTTCCTGAACAGCAACCAACTGTCTGGGTCTGGTCTGGAGATCCTTCACCCCAAGGACCCACGGTCAAAAAGTTCACTGCCCTGCCTCTGCCCCACCTCCACCACAGCCACAGCCACAGCCACTGCAGTGTGCGGAGGCCCACGGGGCCATGGGCGTGCTTCCCACATGCTGGTGGGCTCCAGAAGGAGGCAGCAGGCATTTAAAAACCTTGGGCCTCGACGCTCCACCTGATGGGCTAGACTATCTGGAGCCTCATGCCTCAAGTTCCCACTCCTTGTGCTCTATGGCCCTCCTAGCCTGAGGATGGGCTAGGGCCCCAAAGCAAATGAGTCATATTCCAGAAAACGCTGAGATTCCTGAGAATACCGGGCCTCCATTCTGCTGGAAGGGGGCGTTCGAGAGTCCAGGAATCGTGGCCACACCCCTGTCTTAGTCCCAGACAATTTCACCCATTCATACACATGCACACGCACAGACAAAGGCACCACACGCACACTCCCCCTCTGTGGCTATCTCTAGTTGTGACTTACTCTCCTTCCTCTGCCTCCTTCCATGTCCCTCTGGTCTCTGTCTTTCTCTGAGTCCCTGTGATCATTTTCTGTAGGGAACGCTTTCTCCCTCCCCCACCTCCATCTCTCTTTCTCTGTCTCTGTCTTGTCCCTGGACAGTCTCATTGCATCTGGGTTTCCGTGTGCTGTGCATGTCCATATGGACATAGTAGGCTGCTGATGGCACAGGGCTGCAAGGGAACACACAAAGGAACGCGTAAGTAACAGGGGTCAGAGCACATCCAGACCTCCTAAGCTGTGACTGCCTCCAGGCAGCACACACAAGCTGGGTATACATGTGAACTGTGAAAGCTCAGTCCCTTGGCCCTTGCCCTGTAGGTTGCAGCCAGCTGGGAGGTACTGAAACTCAAAGGACTCCCCAGTGTTTAGAGGGTGTGAAGAAAGGGCAGGGGCAGAGGAGGCTGGGAACCTAGTCGTGACTGGTGTTTCTCCACATGCCATGTTCCAGTGCCATTGGTACTGGAAGGTTGGTATCAGTTGTGGCTCCCTTTCCTTGGCATCTAAATGCAAGCTCCCATGACCCAATGGAAGTCCTGGATCTGCCCTGGTTTTCAGCCAGGTTTGGGCCCCAGGACAAATGCATGTGGGGTGTGAGGGGGGAAAGCAAGTGTGAGTCATGAGGAGGAGCTAGCCTCGTGAGTGGGATGTGGCAGAGGGCATGAGTGAGTGCAGAGGTCCAGTAGAGTGTCTGCGAGTGTATTGTGGCTGGCGCCAGTGAGTACTTTTGCCTGAGACCTAGCGTTTGTGCTGGCAGCGCGTGCATGTCTGTGTCCACGTGCCACGTGGCCGTGCATCTCTGTGCCGGAGTGAGTGTGTGTAGGCCGTTGGCTAGTGAAGGAAAGAGACTGGGGGCTTTCCTGGCTTGGTGGGTAAGGGCGAGGCTAAGTGCCAAAGTCCAGCGAGTGCAATCCCTTCGCTCCTGGGATCAACAGGGACCTAGCTGATCACCTTTTATGACAGGAGGAAAGCCTGGACTTTGCCTGGGTCCGCTCGTTCTGTGTTGCCTTGGTCAGGGGCAAGTTGGGGATGGGCCTTCCATGGCCCAGCGGCGGAGGACCAACGTTCCCTGCAAGGAAGCGGGGATTAGTGGAGGGAGGCAGCAGATAGCATGAGTAAGTCTGGTCCTGCTCCTGGACCGGCCTAGGGGGATCATCGCAAGGCTTGTGGTCCCAGCCAAGGTACGGGTCTCGTGAACATCCTCCTGGATGATCCTGCAGAGACAGGCCTGGCTGGTCTAGGGCCCCTTGCGAAGTTGGGGCCCGGCCCCTGGGCCCCAATATTGTGGTAGGTGTTGTTCAAACTGAAAGGCATTGCCTGCTTCTCCCAGGCAGTCCCTGCAACTGGGACCCAGATTTGCTCCCACGTTCCTGCCACGGGGTCTCCCAGCAATGCATGGGAGTTTGACAGGCCCCATTTCTCTGGAGGGAGTGAGTTGCATAGGTCAGGTGCACCAGGCTCTGGGCCTGATTTCCTGTCTTGCCCACCCCCTACATCCTCTGCTGAGGGCAGCTTGAGGGCTCACAACTGGACCTGTTCCTCTCCCTTTCTGGGTAAATGTTTGCCTCTCTGTCTGTCACAGTGGCCACCCCCTCGCATCCCCCTACAACCTGTTCAGCCTCTACCCATCCACCTGCGTTTCTATGCATTGCTCTCACCTGAAGCTGTGGTGTGCTGCCTCATATATCACAGCCACCCTGGAGCATTTCTGTACCCCGTACGTATCCTGACGTGGTCCAGCGAGTCTGTAGGTACCTCTTCTGTGTCACAGAAGCAACATGTTGGCCAGAGTTCCCGGCACACCAATTTGGCAATCCTAGAATCCCCGGCCTGCCTGGCAGCCTCCTGGCCCCATAAAGAGAGAGGGGAACAGTGCATTCCACCAAAGGGAAAAGGCAATGCATGAGTGTGTTGACTGGCCAGGCAATGCATCTCGAGCCTCCAATCCTGCAGTGTCTCTGTGTGGTGTGTGTGTGTAGCTGCTGCTGTCTGAAGGAGACAGGCAGGGAGTCCACATCACCACTGCCCTGACAGGGAGGGAGACCACATCACTGCCCTCACTTCACACCTTCTGCAGCTTATTGGTTCCCCAAACTGGTAACGTGGCTTCGTGTAGACCCTGGGGCGCGTCCTCACTTGCGTCCCAAAGCTACATCCCCCAACCCCCTGATACCTTTCGGAGGCCCTTGAAATCATGCTGTCTGTGGCACAGGGGGACAGTGTTTTGAGTCAGCGCCCACGCTCATGGCAGCCTGCTGCCTAAGTGAGTGGTTAAAGGAAATGGGACCAGGATGAACAGACATATGGCCAACGAAGGCCTGGGGAGGGTCCCTGTGAGAAGATGGCCAAGCACTGTGGGAGGAAGGGGACCGCTGTCTGTGAGACAGACACAAGCTCCAGGAGTCCCAGGGCCCATGGTCACGGGTCTTTCCTGTGCACGGCCACACACGGGAGGAATGGGCAGCCGATCATGAGGGGGGCGGTGTGTGCTTGCCAGTGTGTCACTTTCCAGGCAACAGGGACAAACGGCAAGAGCTTCGCGCATGCTATGTAGCCTCCCCTAGTGTGGCGTCCTCCCCACATCACACACCTCTTGTCACCGACCTTCCCTAGCCAGTGCACTGCTAGATTGCTGTCATGACAAACATGTCTCCTTGGAGCAAGGATGGATGTAGAGAGTATGCAAAGGAGGCTGAGCAGATGGAAAACCAGGGGGCACAGACAGCAGGCGCACAGCTGGAATGCGTCTCCCGGACAGCCAAGGTGATCCGCTCCGTGGAGTTGTCGGACTAGGGGCACAATGAACAAAGGTGGCGGTGTTAATGGGAAAAGCGTGGAGGTTTCCCTTTACCCGTGTGTGTAGATAGCCGCGTGCCCAGTGCACCGTGGAATTCAAAGGTCACTTTTGCATGCCCAGAAGCCAAACAGGACACTCAGAGGTCACGGAGGGCCGGCTGCAAGCCCCAGGGAGGAGTTGCATTGCATGGGGCCCAGAGCCTTCCTGCCTAGGCAACAGATGCGCCCCAGTTTCCAGGTGACCTAGGGGCGGGATGGCGAAGCCACGCACACCACCCTCCCTATGTTGGTCCTGAAGGCAGTGATGCAGCCTGGGCGTGGCTTGGAGCTCCCTCAGCCTCAAAGCCGAAGGCGCACCTCTCACCACAAAGGCCTCCTATGCGGCAGCAGCATAGCGATAGCTACGGGGAGGCATCCTGGGTACAGCAGCATGCACATGCGCCCGCTCGAACTTTGGGCTCTGTGAGGAAGGGGGAGCGAGTTGCCAGCCATTGCCCTCATGTCTCCACTGACTGGGTCTGGGGAGGGGACCGTGCTCTCACCTCCCGCTTCGTCGTCGGTAGCAGCCACAGTTCCTGTCTCGGGCCGGGCCGTATGATGCGCGACTCGTGTTTCTGAAACATTGGGGATGCCCGGAGGCCCCATGCCGCCTTCGACCGGGAAGGGGGCGGTCGAGAGACGAGGGCCCGTGGGGACAGTGGGTCTCCGGCAGGGCCGGAGGTGCCGCAGGCCGAAGGCTTGCAGGCCACCAGCGAACAGCCTGGGCAGGAAGGCCAGGCCCGACCCGAGGGGCAGATGGGCAGCCCCAGTGAGATATCACTGCCTCTGGAGCATGGCATAGTGGTGGTGGAGGTGCTGTGGGGTCTGGTGGAGAAGGAAGTTGAGGTGGCGGCCGCAGAAGAGGACGCGCCTGGGGAAGAGGGGCATGACCAGAGGAAGAAGGGGGAGGAGGAAGAGGAGCAGGAGCCGGGGAAGGTGAAGGTCCAGGTTCACGAGGAGGAGGACGTGAAGGACGAGGGGGAGCAGCAGGAACAGAAGAGCAGAAGGAGGAGGAGGAGGAGGAAGAGGGGAGAGGCAGCAGGGGTAAAAGATTAGAAGGAGAAGCAGAAGCCCAAACAGAAGGAGGAAGAGCGGAAGGAGGAGGAGTTGGCGGAAATGAAAGGGGGGAGCAGGAGCACCAGGGTATACAAGCGGCAGCGACGGCGGCGGCGGGGGCGGCAGTGGCATGGGAAGAGGACCAGGAGGAGGAGCGGGAGGAGGAAGGGAAGGCGTGGGAGCCATTAGAGGGAGAGCAGAATTGCAAACCGAGGAGGAAGAGGAGCAGGAGAAGGAAGCGCTGGAGGAGCAGCAGCAGGGCCAGGAGGAGGTGGAAGGAAAGGAGGACAAGGAGGAGCGGGAGGAGGTGGAACAGAAGCCAAGTGAGAAGGAAGGTCGATGGGTGGAAGAAGCCCAGCATCTGCAGGTGAAGCAGGATAAGAAGGAGCAGTTCGAGACAGGCCTCCGTCCTTGCCCTTCCCCACTGGAAGCTCTGGAGGCCCTTCAGATAGAGCTACAGTCCGTGAATAAACAAGCCAGCCAGGTGCACGCTCGACTCAAACTCAGAATGGGGCAGAGCCGGCGGCATCATCTGGAACAGAGAAGTGCCCTTATCCAGCGTATCCGTGGTTTCTGGGCCAAACTGTGTCCTTCCTGCTGCTGGTGGAGGGTCCAGAGGGGGCTGGGCTTGCACAAGAGGAAGGAAAGGGAGGTGACATTTAGAGGAACCCAGGACAGGGACTGGAGCTAAGCCACGCTCCAGTGGCCAGGAAGGTGCAAACATGATCCCATCCAGTGGTCCTGGCTCTGCAATGAGTGTGGGAGGAGGGCAGTGCTGGGGTGGTGGAGGCACGTGTGCTTTACCTCGCACCTGACACGGAAACAGCGCTGAGAGAGTGCAGAGTGGCGGTGGAGGTCCAGGCCAGGACAGGGAAATGACCCAGGGCTTCTTCCCATGCAAAGCCGCGTGGGGGCACGTTTCTGGGTCCCGCTAAGCATCTTGCTGCGGGGAAAGCGATGCGAATGACCACTGGTTGGCGCGAGACTGGATGTGTGCTGTGTGGCTGTGTGGAAGTAAGCGTCCTCAGTGTCCTCATGAGCACACAAGGCTAGGCGTGGATGCAGGCGTCTGGGCATGCACAGCCTCCTGTGCGTGTCTAGCAGAGCCCTGTGGAATCCTGAGACCCCGTGGGCCTGGATGCAGCCTGTGGGGAGGGCGTGAGGCCCTGGGGGAGGACCCCAGTCCCTGGGGGAGGACGCCAGGATGCGGTCCACACTGGTTCTCTGGGTCGAGATCTCTCATGCCCAGCACCTGAAGGCTCTTTGACCTGCAGCAGTTTGTGAACCACCCTCAGATATCAGCCCTGATTAGTAAGCACGATGAAATATGCTTGGCCACATGACCAATTTGAAGGTCGGCCTGGGAGTGGGAGGCGGTGTGGGTGGGTGGCTGTGTGGGTGGGGGAGGTGGTGGGGAGAAGTGGTGTGTTCCTTCCTCAGGGGAGGGCGGGTCTCCTGGAACAAGATTTCACATTTCTGCCCCACATTCCTACCACGGCAGGTGGAGCAACACCAGTTTCCCAGGGAATGCCGGAAGATCCTGCTGTTTTTTGGCAAGAACTCCTACTTCCAGAATGAAGTCGTTATGAAGGAGTAGGTCCTTGGCCTTGCTGGTAAGTGTCCACTGAATGCATGGGCGGCAGTGGGTGGAGGGTTGAATGTGATTAGTTCTCTGGAGCCTTCTCACATACTGGTCTTCCTGCAGGGTATAGGGCGTCTCATTCCAGTCCCATCCAGTGGTACCCAAGGTACAGACAGGAGGCCTACAGACGCAGGCATGACAACAGCAGCCTCAACTCCTTCAACTGGTTCTCTGACCACAGCTTTGCCGGCTCTAGCAGGATTGCTGAGGTGGGGCCCTGTAACAAGGAAGGGAGGTGATTTTCATGGGTTCCCCCACTGCGTGGGACAGCTACCTGAGGCCTGACCTGTCTCCCCTACCAGATAATCATAAAGGATCTTTGGCGCAATGCCCTGCTGTATTTCAAGATGATGGAGGCCCCAGGAGAGAGAACTGAGAGGGAAAGAGGTGAGCATCCAAGGGTGTGGGCACTGAAATGTGTGCCGTGGGGCCCATGGCACAATTCTCTTCTGCATGGAGGCACCGAGACTCACAGTGGCACAGGAGGTGACACCAGGTCAAAAGGGCATCGGCCTGAGACAGGGCGTCTTAAGAAGTAACGTGTCAAAGAGGCTTTGCCCCTTTGGGGAGGCTGAAGGTGGGCAGTGGGCTAGACAACAAGAATGAGCAAAGCGGGACATCCAAAGCAGCCTCATCAGATAGCACGATGACAACTGTCATTCCAGGACCATGAATCCCACCCTCAGGCGTCCTACCACCATCCCACATGTTGTCTGGCTTCTGGAGCCACTTGTCAGCTTTGACACAGCTTATCACACCCTCCCATTCTACTTTCCGTTTGGAAACATTCAAGCAATGTTAAACAGGGCCAAGATAAGACTCTCACCTGTCCTGTGTGTGTGTGTGTGGGGGGGGGGGGGTGGGTGTGTATGTATGTGGGTGTGGTTGTGTCTGTGTGTCTCTGTCTGTGTGTACCCTTATATCCCAGGGATATGCAAGATCTTGAGAAAACTATAAGGAGCATCACACTTCATGGACCCCAGTGGAAAGCCTTCCGACGGTCACCAATGGTCCACAAGATTCTCCTGCCCACGAAATAAACACAAGGCTGGTGGTGACACGTGGCACAGGGTGGGGGTCCAATACATTCGAAGAAATATAGAATGGGAGATAAACAGCATGAAGTGTTTGTGTGTGTTTTCGGCTCAGGTACGCTCTGGGGCATGTCCATGTATACATGTGGCTGTCCAGAGGTGTAAGTGTTCTGTGCCTGCACATTAGAGTTCCAAGAAAGGGCAGGACGTAGGACATTGTCCTTAGGGATGGGTTACACATTGGGATTGCATGTGAGGTCAGTTAGATTGAACCAATGGAGAGTTGAGTGAGGGAGGACAGGGCACAAACCTGATCGAAAGGCCAGCGCCCAGGTTCATATCTTTCCTGGGAAAATGAGGAAATTCAAGGAAATGCAGAGGCCAGCACAGGCCAGGGATGTCCAATACTCAGGGTTTGGGGATGTCCATGATGGTGCCCCCAGAATCACGCATGGTGACATCCTCAGTCATGTTGACTGAACCGCCACACAGAGAGGAATTCTCCATGGTGTCTGCATGGTTCAGCAAACATGAATCAGACTCCCAGGTAGGAGGTAATGGACAAATGAGGGAACAGAACACACAGGAGGCACACAGAAACAAGACACACGCTGTCAGGGGGAAGTCTCTCCCAGCCAGGAATATGCCACATGGCAAAAGAGTAAGTGGAAAACATTGCTAGACCACCTTTCACACTTTACGCCTGCATCTCAATGTGCAAGCCAGTGACGTCTCAGCCCCTAGGGTACAAAGGGTTTGAAAACAGAAGGATGGAAAATAGATGTGTGACTTAATGGTCACAGCAAGGCAGCTGCATTTGGAGACATTAACTGGCTGGCAGTGAGTGCATGGCCAATCCTCTGACGAAGGTCCTATGGGCATGGAAGGATTTCTGGCTACGGGAACATATAAGAGAACACGCAGAAGCCCCTCCAACTGACAGCAGGACAGCAATAGGATCTGTCAGTGGAATAAAGGGGTTGAATTCAGAAGGAAACACACTCAAGTGCAGAAGCATACACCAAAGACAAGACAGGCCAGCAGAGCCGCAGATGACACAACACGCAGGTGCGCAGAGACGAAGGCGGTTACACGGGTACAGCTGTGCCCACTTAGGTCAGGCAAGGAGGCATCACCAGAGAGGCGTTGGCACAGGCAAAGCCAGGAAAAGACACAGACACTCCAGGGCTCACTCAGGGAGACAGAGGAGCAGAGGCAATGCAAGACATTTCCTGTACACAGAGAACAACAGGACGATCCCGACAGGCCAATGAGAGACACGTGTGGTTCAGACATGGAAGTCAGAAGGCTCCTGAATTGTCGAGGGTGTCCCCTGTCGAGTGACAGCACTCTGGAGCCCACACACGCTGGTGTTGTGGTGGAAGAGGCCGCTAGGCAGCACATACAGTTGTGCAGGGGGTTTAGCAGCTCCTGGAACCTGGGGCTCTCCAGAGAGTGCTGCGGCTACGGGAGGACACCGGGAGCTGCAGGATGTGCAGCCTGAGGGCTGTAATCCCTCGGACACAGAACACCCAGGCCTCTGACCATGGTCCCAATACACAAGTGTCCACACTTGAGGGTTTGGCTCTGGTGGCCATGAGGACATCCCACACCACACCTTGTCTGTACCTTCTCTTTGGGACAGGCCTGGTGGAAAAGTCACCCTGGCCCCTCAGCAGGTATTGGCGGGAGATATTAACATGTGGGGGACCCTGTGTTCCCCTGTCCCATAAAGTGTTCCTGCTCGGCAAGACCTATCATGTAACGGCCTGCTTGTGCAGTAAGATGCCCCAAAGGACCCAGCCTCATGACCACTGAGGCCGTATTCCCACTGCAGAGTCATGGGCCATACTTTCTTTGGATGTTCACACCCAAAGACACGGACCAGCACAGGGAGCTTTTCCAGGGTACCCCAACGTTTACACATCAAGCAGCTGAGAAGACGTGCTTCTCCAGCCAGTGTGCAGACAGCAGCGAGAAAAAGACCTGTCATCCCTTCTAGAGAGTGTGACAGCCTCCGCCCGGGAAGAGGTAAGGCTTGGGCGTACAGATCTCCAACTCCACAGCGTGCTGACACCCCGCTGACCATGTTGTCTGCATATTGGTAGGGCCAAGAAGCCTCCATGCATTGGGACTGCCAACGCCTTCTCTGGAATAGAGCCACTGCAGGGAAGGCTCTTGTAGTACAGAGCTGTGCAGTGGGGATCCTGGGGGGCTTGGGCAGCTTGGGAGACAGGAAGATTAGTGTGGGGATGTCAGTCTCAGGCATGCTGTGCTGGGGGCCGTGTAACTTGGGGATAGAGAAGAGCCTGTGATGGACAGGGCTGAACTCTATCTATTGCATTGCTAGCACGGTGGAGCTTTTGCACCATCCCTAGCACAGACATCTCTAGCAAGCAGCCATCTGCTGTGTAAGGAGTACCCCAGCATTCACCGCTTCCCAGGTGAGGCTCGTCCCAGTCCTTTCTAAGCTCCAGGCCTGCCCGGGACCTCTGCACAGAATGCTAAGGCTGCACAAGTCCATTGTTCCCTATGTGGCTGAGGCAGCCTTTGTCCAGGCACTCGGGCCAAGGAACGCAGGCTGCCTGGGACGAGGCGACTTCTCTGAGTGCCTGCTGGTGTTTGCACTTGGGATTCTTCTCAAGTTTCACGTGGCGTGTTGGACACATGACATAAGCCTGTGGCCCTAGAGGAATAGCAGCACCCGACTCATCAGGGCTGATGATGAGAGGGCAGCGGGAACACGGGAGAGGATGGCGTGTCCGTGGCCTTTAAGAGCCCCACCTCCCCGCATCCCTCCACTCTGTTGGCTTGCAATCTGGGCCACCCAATCGTAACCGGAGGTCATTTCAGAAACAGCGAAGTTCACACAAGGACATCAGTACTAGGACTAGGGGTGTTTGCTATGTTTCAGATATTGTTCTAAACTCTTTATGTGATCATTATATTCATCTCTTGGTCTTACATATATGAGAACGAAAGCACAAAAGCATTAAAAAAATCTGTGCCGATGATCATACACCTAGTAGTGGTGAGACAGGATGTAAACTTGGGTGAGTTGGCACTAGAGGACACTATTTCATGCCACCTCTCAGTTCCATCACATGCCACCTGTGTTGACCTTGGGAGCAGACAAGTTCCTTAACCTCGGAACTTCTTCAATTTGCTGATGAGTAAAAGGAGGTTAATAGTAACCCCTCCCTCATAGGGCCCTAAGGAGAATGACAGGAAGTACTTGTGAAATGTTCAGAACCTCACCTGGTATGAGTAAGAACTAAGTAAGTGTTGGCAAGAAACATCTCAGCCAGGCTAGCTGGTCCCCAAGTCTTACTCATTTGCTCCAGTGTTAGAGTTATGGGGTTATGCTAGTTTTTCAAAGAAATGACTTGCATCGCTTTCATTCTCTTGCTGCTTTTTCTTAAACCAGTTGTAGTCATATACATTGTCTCCAAAACATTCATTGTCTGTTTTATTGATATCTGTACATAGGATTTTTTAATAACCAAAAGCTCCTTAATGTTACCATGTTTTACTTTAATAATTTGGTTTCCTTGAATTTTCTGTGTACAAGAAAAAAAGTTTAATTTTACTGACTTCGTAACTTGGTTAACTTTTTAATTTCTTGGTTAAATACAAAAGTTTTTGTATTTAAGGAAAACATCTAACACTTTCAAGTTGCCCTTGTACAGCTTTGATCATATCTGACAATTACTTTTTGGTGCTATTCCTAATCAACCTGCTTTTTGGGTGTTATCCCAATCACATTGTTCGGTGAGCTCCTTTCTGGGTCACATTTGTTCCCTCTCCAATTGCTCTCTCAGGCTACTCTCACCTCAGGGTTTCTCTTCTAAGCCTGAAATTCTCTTGACTCTGTTTATCTCCTTCCAACAAGTGTCAATTATACATAACTGCGATGAAGGAAGGGAGATCAGATTTTTCATGAGTCTTCCTGATGATATTACATGATCCAGGCTCACAAGGCAACAATTTAGCATTCTCCCATTCAAACAAGAAATAATTAGAAATATGGTCAGAGAATTGGCGCCATTTGCCATAAGAGAAGTAAAAGGAGAAGGAGGTGGAAGGCAGGAAGGCAGGAAGGCAGGAAGGCAGGAAGGCAGGAAGGAAGGAAGGAAGGAAGGAAGGAAGGAAGGAAGGAAGGAAGGAAGGAAGGAAGGAAGGAAGGAAGGAAGGAAGGAAGGAAGGAGGGAACTTAACAATAAACATGAAAGAAGTATATGAATAAGCCTTTCAGAAAACTTTAAACACATCTGAGAGATATTAAAAAAAAAAGCTTAAATATAAACATTCCCTGTGTAGGAATAGGAAAAGTTATTATTGTAAGAATGCCTACTATCTCTAAATTACTATGGAAATTTGTTGCAAGCCCAATAAAATATGGATTTTTTAAATCAGATCAGCTGGTTCTAAGATTTTTGTATAAATATCAAAATTCAAGCTGATCCAGAAAAATTTTTCTGAAAAGGAAGCATATGAATTAGGCGAGTTCTACCAGATAGTAAATTATGTTATAAAGCAAATGTGGCCCAGCTGAATGAATTAATCATCATAGAGAATTCAGAACTAGGTTCAAAGCATATGCAAATTTAGTATGTAACTAAGTGAACCTTTCAAAGCAAATGCATTGTTCGAATAATAGTAACAGTGATACTATTCATGAAGTTTCAATACTTTTCTTATAAATGTCTTAATTTGCATTATGTCATATTGTTATATGCTATAATATTGTTACCTATCTTATATGTTTTCTTATAAAAATGCATGTATAAAATCCTAGGAGAAAACAAGAAAGTTATTTTTCTATTCTCTATTGGGAAAAGCCTTCTGAATATTTACTGAGCATTTATTGCTAAGAAATTTTAAGCACTTACGTATTTATTTATTGAATTATTGAATTCCCACACTGTGATAATGCCCGTTTCACAAAAGAGAAAGCAAAGAACAAAAAAGGTAAGGGGACTTTATTTGTTTCCCTATAGCTCAAGATGGAAGTACATAGTCAGATAGTTTTACTCTAGAGCGTGTGTTCTCAAACGTGATGATAACAACTGACAAACACTAGAGACAGCTGAGTCAATGGTGGAGCCCAGTGGAAGGCCATGCGCTCAATCCCTCCTTGGCCTTAAAAGGTAGGCAGTATCTGTCTGCACTTGTCCACAGGTGGGTCATTGTTTGCATAGGCATAAAATGTCTTGGCATCATTACTTAACCTGTGAACAAGTGGCAGTATGGCCCTGGTTGCAGGGAAAGAAATTTTGCCTACCACCAGGGAGCGATGTGTGAGAGGCAGTCTTATAAACTGGGAAATTAGTTATGCTGCACCTGACAGCACCTTAACCTGGAAATACAAAATTTCATTATAAACAACCTATGTGTTTCCCCCTAAGAGTAAAACAAACAAACAAAAAAAAAAAAAAAAAAAAAAAAAAACAAACAAAAAAACAACACAAAAGCCCAGGAGGCAAGCTTACCCTATACCTGCAAGGAGGATGGCTTCCCACATGCTTTGTTTAAGAAGTATCTTTTATGTGGATCAAAGGAATCTATAACTTTCTTAGGTAAGATTTATGTGTCAAAGCATTCATTTTTGCCAACGCTCCAACACAGTCATCTGCAGAATCACTTTAAATCTTATCTCACTGCCTCCCCCAGTTTTATTACAAATTGAGAAGATATGTTTTTATGTAAGTCAATCTATGAAGTCCTAGGAGAAAACATGGGGGAATTATTCTTATAATCCAGAATGACAATGATCTTTCTAAAATAGGGATGGACGTCAAGCTCAGATGTAACGATAGTAGAGAAGGATCATTTTTATTATATTGAACATATATATTTTTTTAATTTTGTAAAGAAAAAACAAAGCCAAAAAAAATAAAAAAGGAAAAGAAAAAATAAAGTGAGGTGCCTGGGTGGCTTGGTAGGTTAAACGTCCAAAATCGACTCAGGTCACGATCTCATGGTTTGTGGGTTTGAGCCCTGCATCTAGCTCTTTGCTGAAAGCTCAGAGTCGGGAGTGTGTTTCAGATTCTGTGTCTCCCTCTCTCTCTTCTCCTTCCCTGCTCTCACTCTCTCTCTCTCTCTCTCTCTCTCTCTCACAAAGTAAATAAACATTAAGTTAAAAAAATAAAAATCAAAATAAAATGAAGGCAAATGAAATTTAGTGGAAATATTTGCACCACCAATAGAAACACAGAAGAAAAATTCCCATAATGCTTGTATTGCTTTTTTTTTAAGCCACACTGTAAAACAAAACAAAAATCCAAAAGAAGGAATAGAGGAAAGAAAAAGGAAGTTCACCAGAAAACAAGCATAAATGACTTTTAAAAACTGTAAAGACGTACCACCACATTTTTAGAAAGCAATTGCAAATAAAAATGAAATATTACTACTCTTGTATTGGACAAAAACATTGGTAATGCACACTATAGATAAGGGAAGAGGAAAGAGGCATTTCAGAAATGTAATTGGCGAACTGGTACCTCTTCTTTGGAAGACAGTTTAACATGATAATGGTAAAAATAACAGTAATAACATTTATTGAGTATTTGGCATGTTGGACAGACACTGATCTATTTCACATAATTTAATTTAATTATTCCTCATAACAACCAAATGAAGTGCTTTATATTACTATCCCTCTGAGAAATCAGAGGCACAAGAAGATTAAGACATGTGCTGTGAATGGAGTAGCTGAAATCAAACTCAGTAATAAAAATTCACTTTAAAATACCAACTTGACAATATCCATAAAAACTCAACATATTTATACCTGTTATCTGTATACCTTCTTGAGGGTTAGGTTTTTCCCTACGACATAGAAGAAGGAAGAACTATGGTTTTAACAGGGTAAAAGTGGATTTCTCTCCCAAATCAATGAACTTTGGAGGTATACAGCTCAAGTCTGATTGGGCAGCTGCATTCTATGAAGTGCATAGAAATATGGGCCCTACCAGCTCTTGCTGGAAGAATCTCAGTTCACTTTCCATCCAAATGGTTTGGCCTAGAGTTCAGGATCCAAGGCAGCATGTGAATGACATCAAAGAAAAAATAAAGGACACAAGGCACACAGCTGTCTCAACTTTCTCAGAAGGTGCCACATGACACTTCCTCTTATATTGCTTTGGCTGCAAGGGAAGCTGGGGTATGTAGTCCTAATTCTGAGTGCCCGTAGGCACAGCTCAGCGCTGGTAATAACCTGCAAGGGAAGAAGGTGGAGGAATGGATGTGGAAGAGGTTCTTTCTGTCCTACTGATACCACAATTCCAGTTCTAGGAAATTTCCCAAGATTTTTACATTACAAATCTTCCTTGATTTAGGATGGACTCACCTCTAGATAAAACCAGTGTGAGTGGAAATTAATCTAAGCCAAAAGTGCATGTAACACACGTAATGTGCTGAATATCATAGTTTAGTCTAGCCTGTATTATGTGTGTTCAGAATAGTTGCATGAGCTGAAATTATGAGACATAATCTAACACACAGCCTATGTTACATTAAAGTTTAACTGTCTCATGTATTTCAGTGAATACTGTGATGAAAGCATAAACACAACGGTTGTGTGAGTACAGAATGGCTGTAAGCATATAGATTGTTCACCACCATGATCATGTGGTGGACTGGGAGCTGTGGCTGGCTGCTCTGCCAGGCATCACAGGAAAGGGTCGTATCGTCTCTCATTAGCACTGGGAGAGGTCAAAAACTTAAATTTGAAGTACAATTTATCTTTGAAAACGTTTAATGTTTATTCAAGTTTTGGAGAGAAAGAGAGACAGAAAGAGTGTGAGCAGGGGAGGGGCAGAGAAAGAGAGAGACACACACAGAATCTCAAGTCAGCCCCAGGATGCAAGTTGTCAGCATAGCCTGAGGCAGGCTTGAACTCACGAACCGTGAGATCTTGACATGAACTAAAGTCAGATGCTTACACCACTGAGCCAGCCAGGTGCTCTTCAAAGGACAATTTGTTAACAATGCTATCATTTTCACACCATTGTAAGGTCCAATAATTATAAGTCAAACAATATTAAGCCAGGGACTGCTATTCCTCCATTCATGCTTGCAGATATATTTTTGATCATCCTATGCCTGCCAGTAAGCTCACGTCTATGGACTGCATCGTTGAGGCTTTCTTGTCGTCTGGCTTCCATCCATAGTTGGCAGGTATACTAATAGGTAGCCAGAGAGCAAAAGAAAAGCAGTCATTATATGTACTCTGAACTCTGGAATTTTGGCAGTGGCTTATTCCTCAGTCTATGGCCACATCTCCTGTTAGGTGGCTTCTCTCCCAGCTGTGGGCTCATTGGCTTCTAGTAACACTTGTCCTTTCCTTGTCCCTTGGTGCCTGGAGAGGTGAAGTCTTCTCTTGCTAGTCCCCAAGGACTCAACCACTTAGTTTGGAGGCCGTTTATCTCACCAGCACCTGTGTTCATAGTTCCTCCTTTAAACTCTTTCCAGGTAAGGTTTTCAAGGCACCACCCACACTCTGCTGGACTCTGGCAGGCAAACATATGTACAAGGACTTTCACTGCAGCATTGCTTTCTATAGTCGTAGACTACAATCAAATTAAATACACATAAACAGGGGACAGATTAAATACCTCGAATGCAGCCAGGGTAGGAAATACCATGAAGTCTATTTAAAAAATAATGTCCCATTGGACCAGACACTTTAATTTTTAATAGGGCAAATCTCATGTCATACTTTTTCACAATCACAAAAATCATGTATCTATAAAATGGAGAGCTGTAGATAATATCTTGGTACCAGCTTGGTACTATATATATATTTATATATCTATATCTATATCTATATCTATATCTATATCTATATCTATATCTATATCTATATCTATATCTATATCTATATCTATATCTATATCTATATCTATATCTATATCTATATCTATATCTATATCTATATCTATATCTATATCTATCTATATCTATCTATATCTATATCTATATCTATATCTATATCTATATCTATCTATATCTATCTATATCTATATCTATATCTATATCTATATCTATATCTATATCTATATCTATATCTATGTCTATGTCTATGTCTATGTCTATGTCTATGTCTATGTCTATGTCTATGTCTATATCTATATCTATATCTATATCTATATCTATATATCTATATCCATATCCATATCCATATCCATATCCATATCCATATCCATATCCATATCCATATCCATATCCATATCCATATCCATATCCATATCCATATCTATATCTATATCTATATCTATATCTATATCTATATCTATATCTATATCTATATCTATATCTATATCTATATCTATATCTATATCTCCATCTCCATCTCCATCTCCATCTCCATCTCCATCTCCATCTATCTATCTATCTATCTATCTATCTATCTATCTATCTATCTATCTATCTATCTATCTATCTATCTACTCTCTCAGCTTACAACTCTTAGAATATCGTAAATTCTCCCACGATTGGCTAAAGGACCCTACAGTTGAATTCAAATGCTCTAGTGTTATTCTGGGTTGAATTCATAGGGTCAAAAGTCTTTACTGAGCCCTTAGCCTTCAGACCCATTCCTTCCATTATTTGTCAATTGAGCTTCAATTTATAGAGTGGCTACTTTTTTCCAAACTGTAGAAGGTGCTAGAAATTAATGAATGGATAGTCCACGTCCACAGAAATATTAAGTCCTATGTTGCAGACACGAAAGGGTAAGAGGTGTTGGGGCACCTGGGTGGCTCAGTTTGTTAAGGGGCCGACTTCAGCTTGGGCCATTATCTCACAGCTTTTGAGTTCAACATCCATGTAGGACTCTGTGATGACAGCTGAGAGCTGGAGGCTGCTTTGGTTTCTACACCTCCTTGTCTCTCTGCCTCTCACCCACTGATGCTCTGTCTCTCTCTCTTCCAAAAATATAAATAAATAAATAAATAAATAAATAAATAAATAAATAAATAAATAAATAAATAAATAAATAAATAAATAAACATTAGTAAAAAAAATTTAAGTGTAAGAGGTGTCAATTGAAGTGTGTATAGAGATTATAGTCGGGGCATAGAAAGAGAGTGTTGGATCAGGATAAGTAACTAGAGCAACTTCCTAAGAGTATGAGTGAGAGTGGGTAGTAATAAAAGGTGAGTAGGGGTGCCCTAAGAAGACTCGTGAAAGGGACGTCATGTAACGCATTGGAAACAACGTAACTTGAAGCAGGAAAGCAGGACACTTGAAGTAATGTATGACCTTTGATAGAAGATTAAAATGGTGAGTTAAGCTGTCAGATGACATCATCACTGTCATCATCACTGTTGAAAGAATCAAAAGGGTAGGGGAAAGGGATGAATTAAGAGTGTCTACTACATCACCAGACACATTAAAGATACTCAACATCACTAATCAGAGAAACCTGAATCAAAACCACATTGACACATCAATTCACACCTGACACAATGCCTAGTATGAGCAAGACAAGCAATAACAAGTATTGGTGAGAAGGTAGGAGAAAAAGGAACACCAATGTACACTTGGTGGGAATGTAAATAGTTGCAGCCACTCTAGGGAACAGAATGAAGGTTCTTCAAGAAATTAACTCAGAAATACTACATCATCCAATAATTCCACTACTGTAGATCACTATCCAGCCTCTCCCTTAACCCTGAAGGAATTTTCTCTCTGCTGGAGCAATGTCTCCAACCTCTAGAACCTACACGGCATTTATCTTTGTTCCTCATTCTGGCACCTTGATTCTGCTTGCTGAGACATCTCTTAAATGGAGTCCCCATCTGATTCTTTTTTTTTCTTCATGGGGATCACTACATGTCCCAGAATGTTATGACATCAAAACGAATATGGCCTGTTTTTCATTCCTTCATGTGACCAATGGGACCAAGTCTACTGGACGTAGACTGAGTTTCACTCCAAATGATGATCGACTCAACATGCTACTTTGCCCAAGAAATATACTTGTATCTTAGAAGATCCTCACAAAAATAACAGTGTTACCCAACCCACCCAGCAGACTTGGCAAGTAAGGCAGCCTGCTAAGAACACATCAAAATGCAAACATGTTTTCTCGTGCTGCATCTTTTAGCAGGTAGGCAGGTAGTCCAAAGCCAAAGAAGTAAATTATTTTAAGTTAGGGAATGAAAGGAAGGTAAACTGCCATAAAGGTATTTTAAACTGTTGGGAAAAAGGAGAATATGAGTGTCATAAACTCACAATCACTCATACAGGACATCATACATATATTCCAGGAATTTTAAGAGAGAAACATGTGGTTCATATGGTAGAGAAAGCGCCACTATTGCCACTCTCTTTATGCTCTGACAATAACGTGGTCACCACGAAAGCTGCCTGACACCTACTAAAAAACCCAATTAATGACAGATGATAATGGAGCGCCCATGCAATACCATGGTAGACATGTGTGGGCAGAGGTTAGGAAGCCCAGAACATGGTCCCTGTCCTTAAGAAACCTGAAACGTAAGGGAAAGTGAAGTGAAACCAATAAGAGTTAAAACCTGTGTTAAAATAACTGGTTGACTTCTAGTCAGCATCAAGAATCAGACATGTTATTTCTGTGGAACTGTGAACATCGCCTCTGTGTTAGAAAGTTCTCTTGAGTTTTACACTGTTGCGAAACACTGGCCTTTTCTGAGCCTGGGCAATTCCCAAACTTGTGCATTGTGACACAAGCCTGTCAGATCAGCGGGCTCCTTATATGCTGCTTCCTGCAGAATGAGCTGGCAGTTTTATCTGTCTTCCACACCACCTGGCTTAGCAAATTAGATCATATTAGGGCTATTGTCTCAGAGACAATAAGAGGCATCTGTAACTGAAAGAGACCATGATGATATCTTCTAAAGAGACTTTGAAGAGTAGAAAGGTCAACAAGACGAGTATAACTATCATCATTGTTTTTTTTTTAACCCGTCCTTCTCTTCCTCTCTTATACATGCTAACCTTTAGTAAAATCTATAAAATCAACACATTTCTTTTATCTTGGCACAGAGTGTTGTGAGAAAGAGTAACTTACATTATGCAGCACATTTTTATGTAAAAAATCCTTCTGCATATACGAACTCTTTTGGTCTCAAAGCAAACAGTATAGAAGTAAGAATTGTTGACACAATTTACAGAAGTTCATTGGGGGTTTCGGCTCCATTCATTCCACCACTACAGGTGAGGAAACAGTTACCTTTCCCACTCTCATGAGCAGGAGTTCCCCTCCTTATAGATCAGACAAGTCTTGTTCTAAATGTCACCACTCTTTCGAGGTTCTGCCTCTCCTACCTGCCAATTCTTTCTACTAATTCTCTCCATTCAATTCAATTCAATTCAATTCAATTCAATTCAATTCAATTCAATTCAATTCAATTCAATTCAATTCAATTCAATTCAGGACATTCGATTCAATTAACTCAATTCAATTCAACTCAATTCAACTCAATTCAATTGGCAATTAACAAAGGCTACCCATAGGTCAAACTGTATACTAGGAACTGCAATGACCAAACTGACCCCCTCAAGCAGTGAGCAAATTATCTAGGGAGACAGGGACGCAAATTATTACAACATGTCAAAAATTACAGTACAGGGCACTGCACATGGTACCACAAGAGTTCCAAGAAGGGACTAATTAACTCTGCCTGGTGGGATTAAGTAAGTAATGGTTGAGGCAATGTTGAAATATGAGTGATTATGGTAGAGAGGGCTTCTCAGGCAGATGCAACCTTACCTATGCCAAGGTAAAGAAGTGGGGAACCGAAGGAAGTTCCATCTACTTCCTGCACATAGGAACATCCTATGTAATTGGAGGAAAGCAGCACAAAAGTTATTTGATGGCCACTGACTAGAGTGAGGTCAGAAGGCTACTTCCTCACACCCCTAGACCTCTAATTCACAACTTCCTTCTCCACAAACTTCCAACTGTTCCCAACCCTTCTTCACTCTGGTCTTATAACTTTGCCTATTACCGCACTGAGAAAACCAGGCCGGTGAAAAGAGAATTTGCAAAATCACCTATCGCATCTACCATTCCATCTACATCTATTTCCTTGTGCTCTGCTTTCACCAACATTCATATGAAGGATCTGTTCATTCCTCTCTGAGCCAATTATCTTTTGGACACTAGACCAAAGTCACTCTTGCCCTGTTAAGAACATTTCTGTCAGCAATTCTCCCCCACTCTGCCATATCATCATTTCCAACAGCAATATGAAAATTAAAAAAATGCTTTTATTTCTCAAATTTTAGAAAGAAAAAGCAAAGCCCTCTCTTGACCCTGCTCCCTTCCCTTCCCACTGCTGCCTCACTTTTCTCCCTCATTTTGTCACAATGCTCCTTGAAAGAATTGCCTTACTCCCTGTCTACAGTCATTCACCTCCAATTCTCTGTTGAATCCACTCCCATTCGGCTTTTCCCCGGTGCTACTGAAATGGTTCTCATCACATGTCAATGACATCCACTTTGCAAAACACAGTGATTATTTATATTTTAATAATTTTTCAAGTGTATGTATTCATTTTGAAAGAAAGGGAGAGTGAGCAGGGGAGGATATGAGACAGATGGAGGCATAGAGAGAATCCTAAGCAGACTCCACACTGTCAGCATGGAGGCCGACCTGGGGCTTGAACCCACAAACCATGAGATCATGACCTGAGGTGAAACCAAGCGTCTGACACTTAACCAAGTGACCCCCCCCATGTGCCCCTGATGATCATTTATTTGACCTCATCCTATTTGACTTGCCATCAGCACTTGACCAATTTGATACCTCCTTCCTTGAAACACATTCCTTACCAGGCTTCCTGGACTCGAGAGCCTCCTCATGTCCCGCCTATTCCTTCAGTGGCCACTGTGTCTAGTTTCCTTCGCTAGGTTTTCCACATCTTGCAGTACTTTAAGAGTTAGAGACCCCAGAGCCCAGTCCTTGCATGTCTTCTCGCTCATCCATTCACACTCCCTAGCTGATCTCATGCGATCGCATGCTAAGTAATCCAGCCTACAGTCCACACTAAACTTCTTAGTTTAAACTCCAGATGCCTATATCTAACTACATTCACAAAAAGGCAGCTTGGATGTCTGATAAGCATCTCAAAATCACCATGTTAAAAGAGCAAGTCCTGATGTTTCCCGTAAAACCCATGATCTCTAACAGACAACTTAAAACTACCACCAACCTGTGGTCCAGCCCCAAAAAACAAATACAAAACAAAAACAAAACCAAACAAACAAACAAACAAAAAAAAACGAACTTGGTGTCATCTTTTATATCTGTTTTTCTCATACCTTATATTCAAACCACAAGCAATCCTATTATATCCACATTTATACTATACACATGATCATAATTTTCTTACTATATCCCCTTCTTCCATCCTTATTCAGGATGGAAGTTATTTCAGGATTACTACAGTAACCTCCTTATTTTGTTGCTGTTGTTGCTTGTATGCGTGCTTCCCACTCCATCCTGCTCCCCAGACAGTAGTCAGAGTGATTTGTTTAACATACAAATTAGGATCACCTGGGTGGCTCAGGTGGTTAGCCATCTGACTCTTGATTTGGCGCAGGTCATGATCCAGAAAGCATGACGTTATGGGGTCAGAACCTGCATTAGGATCTGTGCTAGGCATGAACTAGGCATGGAGCCTGTTTGAGATTCTCTCTCTCTCTTTCTCTGTCTCTCTGTCTCTGTCTCCCTCTAAACCCCTGCGGGCACTCTCATTAAGTTAAATTAAATAGATAGATAGATAGATAGATAGATAGATAGATAGATAGATAGATAGATAGATAGATAGATAATTAATTAAATGAAACTAAAATGTGAATTTGGTCAGACTACTCAACTGACTCTCCATCTCATCGAAAATAAAAGTCAAAGTCCTTATAATGACTTTCACATTCTTCATGATATGCACCCCCACACATACCCTCTCTGACTAAATACCAAATGAGTAAATGAATGAATGGTTGGTAGAGAAGAGGAACATAAGATTAGATTAACCTTATAGAATTAATCAGATGATGAGCAACGTTCTAACTAAGCCAAGAAGTGTCTTCAGGTTTATTTGAATACAATGGGTAGTCATCAACGACATTCGGGCACCATAACTATCTCCTGTTAACTGTTTCTAGGATCCAATTCATATGTCACCTTTTACATTAATCCTCACTCTTTACCAATCTCCCATTCCCACATGAAATCCATCCAAAGGAAACTTTGCTACTCCTTTAATGTGTCACATTTTCAAACTTCCGTGTCTTGCTCTCTCTCTCTCTCTCTCTCTCTCTCTTTTCCTGCCTGCAATGCCCTTCCTTACTCTGTTGATTTGAAATATGTCTTCTCTAGAAGACTCACTTCCAGTGACTCTCATTTGTGTAAAGCACTCCGTGGGTACCCTAGAGAATCATGTGTTTTCTTTGCAATTCCTGGGTACATTTATCCACCTCTATTACAGATGTTGTCAGCTCCGTATAGTTAATTTGTTTACACAGTGGCAAATCCCTGGATAACAAGGTCCAGTATTAGGTCTAGGTAAGACCTCTGTTCTTTGTATACAGTGCCTACAACCTAGTACGTGCTCAATGCATGCTTGATGAATGGAAATGAGGCAGGAGAATAGAATGAAAATTAGTAGGGTGAATATATAAGAGAAACCAGGAGAGTCAAATGTTATCAAAAACAAAAGAAGAGATAGTTTCAAGAGGTAAGGAGTGGTCCGTGTTTCACAGTTTGGTGTTTTGTTTTACGTGAGTTTGAAATAAGTTACAGGTATCATTGCATTTAACAAGTAGGAGATATGTGGAAATAAAATAGTCAAATTTCAGTAGCATATGGCAGAAATTACCTTATATCCAAGCAGTGACTTAATATGAGGAATTGTGTGTTCAAACCATCAAGAGAAGTGTTAGTTAAGTGGGGTGTACACTGCACTCCCAGAATCCAAAGACAGCCCTGCAGAATTGTCTTGGCAGAATAACCCCAGCAGACTCACTGCTCTGTCCAGGCAGACTCACTGGTGTTCTGGGCCTAGGGTATCACTAGGTAAGAGTCAAGTGTCAGTAGGTTGGGTTCTTATCTGGAGAAATCTACTTCTGAGATTATTTGGGTTTCGGACAATTAAGTTCCTTGCAGTTATACAGCTGAGGTCTTCATTTTCAGATTGTGGGATGGCCAGCCAGAGAAAACTCTCTGCTTTGCATGGGTTTATGATGCATGGGTTCATGATGATTCTAGGTTGATCCAGAAAATCTCTCTATAATACAACACGACTATAGAAATGGTCTCTCTTCATATTCATGGGTTGTCAAGTGTAAGGTATGGAATGTTGGGGGCTATTTTTTTTTCTTTAGAATAATGTCTACCACATTCTGTTTAAAAAAAAAAAAACAGCTGTAGAACCAATAGATAATATTTCACCTTCTGAATTAGTAAGATTCAACAGAGAAAAATTCTGTTTCTCATATTTATATAATATATTATAATATATAATATATTTATATTTATATTTATATTTATATTTATATTTATATTTATATTTATATTTATATTTATATGTATTTGTATTTAATTTATATTATTTATATTTAATATAAATATATAATATATTATATAATATATATTATAATATGTAATATATTTATTTATATTTATATTTATTTATATTTAATTTATATTATTTATATTTAATATAAATATAATTATATATTTATGAATGTTTTATTTATATTTATGTATTTATTTATGTATTTATGTATTTATGTATTTATGTATTTATGTATTTATTTATTTATTTATTTATTTATTTATTTATTTATTTATTATAAGAAATTGGCTCCCATAAAGGTGGACGCTGACAAGCCCCAAGATCTTCAGGATGTGTTGGCTCGATGGAAACCCACGAGATCTGATGGCATAGTTCTTGTCCAATGGCTGGCAGGCTTGAATATCAGGTAGATCTGCTCTTTCACTCTGAATCTGGGGAAGAGGCCAATGTCCCAGTTTAAAGGCATTCAGGCAGGCAAGAGTAATTCCCTAGTATCCCTGGGAGAATCATCCTTATTCTATTCAGGCCTTCTCACTGATTACATAAGGCCCACTTACATTAGGAAAATAATCTGTTTTACTCACTGTACAGACTCAAGTATTTCCCATCACAAAACACCAGAAAAACTTTTCACCAAGCATCTGGACCTCTGTGGCCCAGTAAAGTTGACACATAAAATTAGCCAACATATTTTCCAAATTTCATGCAAGCACATGAAGCGGATGCACCTAAGCCCTATCAAGAACCCAAGCTACAGAGGCACCAGGCAGCTTGATAAGGTGCATTAGCACAGCGTCTTTCAAATATTTTATGCCCAATCTAGTGTAAGGAACACATATTTCGCCACAGCCCAGTATAAGCATACACATACACAACATATAAATAAATGAAATAAACACCATTTCATGAATTATTGGTTATCCGTACTAAGGGTAAATGTACTTTTATCTTTTCTTATTGGTTCTATTTAATTTTAATCCATTCTTCCCTTGATCCACAGCTTCATGACCTTCCAAAAACAAGGCATAATTAGTAAGGTGTACTGACTTTCAGGGTCAATCTTTGGGAAGTAATATTCCTTCAGTTATATGTTTCACAATGTCTGACATGCAATACTCTCTTTGTTAAGTTGAATTGAATACAGAAAATGGGCTTCCAATTCAGTCTTAAGACATACTAAGTAAATTCCGAATCCATTTATCGGGGTAGATCCATAACTATCGAACAAAATGAAACAACAGGTACCAAGAGATGTACTTTGGATGTCTCCAACCCTATTCAGGAAGGCTAAGTTTACAAGCCCACTGAAACACAGGGTACCATTTCTTTCTTGGGGAAAATGACCAACAACGGAATGTTCACGTGCAAAGAGCAGACAGGACTAATTATTACAAAGACGTGTTGAAGCATGTAGAAACTGTCCACTTCTATGCCACTGATAATTAGTGCTTGTCTCCCTTTGGTTATCATGTCAATGCATAAGGCACAGTTAGAGAACATTGTTACCCAACAATGGCAGCTCTCAGGTTTCATGTTTCTGTTAAACACCCTCATAGGTTGAACTGTGTCTCTGCAATAGGTAAGGCCCTAGAGAAGAATTCACCCACTTTGCACCACTCACTCTCCCTGATTAAGCTGTTCTGCAAGGAAACGGCTTACTTTTTTATTTTTTATTTTTTTTTCAACGTTTATTTATTTTTGGGACAGAGAGAGACAGAGCATGAACGGGGGAGGGGCAGAGAGAGAGGAAGACACAGAATCGGAAACAGGCTCCAGGCTCTGAGCCATCAGCCCAGAGCCTGACGCGGGGCTCGAACTCACGGACCGCGAGATTGTGACCTGGCTGAAGTCGGACGCTTAACCGACTGCGCCACCCAGGCGCCCCTTACTTTTTTAAATGATTGCTTTTTGTTCCTTGGATAAGGAGCAGACATATTTCTGAGTGCAGCATTTCTATTTAACTCTACTCATGCCCTAAAGAGATTCTAGGGATCAGCTCAGGGAGTCCACTTGAATTGATATTCTTCATCTCTATTGAAACATTACTGGCAGACGTTCACAGTCAGATTTCATTCTGTCTGACTGAGAGAAACGGAGGAATTTGGCTTTCTGAACCAAGACCACATGATGGAATGGTCTGCACTCAGTTGCAACATATTGTGAATGAGGAGGAGACAGGGACATTATATGATCCAGGATGTGAGGTTGTAGGGTTAGCTTATGGTGGTTGTAACCAAACCTTAATATTGTGTGGAGACTAGACAACCTTGAAATCCCTATAATGTGATGGTCTGGGGACTCTTACCATATAGATTGTCAAAAATCTTGTTATATGTCTGATACAGAAGCAATAGAACTCATTCACTTAATATAGATTTAATGAGCATATACTATGTGGTATTTAGAGCTCTACTCTTGTTGAGGAAGTGAATAAAGTACTACAACTTTATTGGAGTACGGGGTGATCAACGGGGCTCAAACAGACTCTGGTCTCTAGCTTAGAGACCTCGCTTCTGGGTTCTTCTTCCTTTGTTTGGTGCATGTGCGAAAACCCCCACAGATATGGAAGCTGACGACTATACATTACCCTCCCCACTTGACTCCATGCTCAGACCTTTGGTGAGCCACATTCCCTGACCAAACTCTCTGAGTGCCACTTGGTTTTTCCTCCAGTGATCCAGCCTGGTTCGAAAACATTCTAGATTGCTGACCAGGAAACCCAACCGCACTGGTCCATTGTTGCCACCTGTTTGGGAAAACAGCGAGATGATGGCAAAGCAAAGGCTCACAAGGGAGAAAGTGCCTGCTCTGCCTGAATTTCAGCAGCCTACTTCTCCGTTGTCTTGGGCATGTCCTGCTCCATGGAACTGGTAAGGCCGGGGCCCGAAGAAGCCAAGTATACCCAACAGAGCAGAAGGAGGACATGATCAATCCCCAGAGGACTTAATAGGTGTCCCAGGTAGAAAATTTTGTGGAGGAAAATGTAACAGACTCTGGTGTGTATGCGCGCGTGCGTGTGTGTGTGTGAGAGGGAGCGAGAGAGAGAGAGAGAAAGAGACAGAGAGAGAGAGAGACAGAGAGAGAGGATGTACAGCTAAGCAAGGCTTGCCTGTCGAGTTAGAGTTTGTGGCCTTATGGACGGGCGCCCTTAAGGTCCCCAAAAGTCTATGGAGTCTGAATGGGCTCCCCTGTGTCATTGTGAGAGTATAAAGTCTAGGGCGGTATCGGATCAGATCCCATCACAAGTCACAAAGCCGAGTCCACTATAGCCAAACCTCACCTAAACTTTCCCTCAGGAATGCGACCAGAGGAATATCTGAATACCCTCCCATCTGGCGGTATACCTAAGTTTGTCCGTCTTTGTGTCACCAAATATGAGAAAAATAATAATGGGATGAAAACAGAGTAAGCCTACGATTTTAGAGGTCGTGATCAAAAAATGTTAAAAGGGGTTTTCAGGTTACCATGGGGTGACAACGACACCCAAGAAGTTAAGGAAATTTTGTGAACTAGAATGGCCCACATTCAATGTAGGATGGCCTCCAGAAGGGACGTTAGATGCTCAAATAGTGCAGCAGGTTTGGCTAATAGTCACTGGGAAACCAGGCCACCCTGATCCATTTCCGCACATCGACTCCTGGCTTGAAATTGCCCCAAATCTACTGCCTTGAAGGTGATTCATCATTAGCAAACAGAGCCAGGCAAAGGTTTTACCCACTTTATGTGGAGGCTCACCCAGGGAGCCAAAGAAGCGACCCACTGCTCCTCTAATATTTGAAGGAGATATGGAGGAAGATATTGTCTTTCCACCTCCTCATGACTCTTCAAGCTCCGTCCCCCGTCCCCCGGAGCTTGAAACTCCTCCTGCATCTGTCTCTCCAGCCACAGCCAGAGTGAGTGCAGTTGCCACTGCAGTCAGTGCCGCCCATCTCCCCGCCGCTCTCAGACCCAGATAACCCACCCCAACATGGGCCAGCAGCCAGACTGCGCCACAGACCCAGACCTTAAACTCTCCGAATGTATGTAACGGAGACGAGAGAGCCTGAAAGACAGAATGAAGATGGACTAGTCCATAGCAGCCATTCCATGATGTGTTATCTACCTTTCTCTACAACCGACCTCCTCAATTGGAAACACAACACTCCACCATACTCCGAAAAGCCACAAGCAATGGTCGACTTGATGGAGTCCCTCTTCCAGACCTACTGACAGACTTGGGAAGATTGTCAACAGTTACTCCATACTTTGTTGAATTAAAAATAAAGATGACAGAAACATGACAGTACCTAGAAGATCACACATCTCCAGGCATCAATGACCCTACTGTCTGGGCTGAAGCTGCATGCCTGAAGAACACCAAACATGGGATTTCACCACAGAAGGAGGACAGGGCCACGTCTGAGGATACCAGGAAGCCCTCCTTCAGGGAGTCTGAGCTGGAGTCAACAATCCCATGAACATGACTAAAATATCATCAGTCACACAGCACGCGGGGAGTCTCCGGGAGACTAGTATGAAAGATTCTGTGAAGCGTACCGTGTATACGTCCCATTTGACCCCGTGGTACCAGAAAGTCAACAGATGGTAAATACCTCTTTTGTGGCACAGGCTGCCCCACATATCCGACGAAAAATCCAGAAGTTGGAGGGCTTTGCCATATGAATATCACTCAGCTGTTAGAGGTCGTCAATACAGTTTTCACCAACAGAAATTTGCAGCTGAAAGAGAAGTGAAGACTAAAAAAGAAGGCTACCTTTCTCACAGCAGAACTAAAGAACAGATGCTACTGTTTTTTAGCAGCATCGAAAAATCCCAACCACAAAAAGGGGGGAAGACCATAGCCCCCTTAGCTAGAGACCAGTGTGCATACTGCAAAGGCAAGGAAAACTGTAAGAATGTCCGAATTGGATGGGGACCTCAAAACCCAGCCAATATCTGGAGAAACCTCGAGGTGAGAACCTTCTTGATCTGGCCGGAGTAGAATTGGACTGAGGGGGACCGGACTCTTTCTTTCTTGGCCCCCATGAACCCACGGCTGAAATGAGGTGGAGGGCTGAACAATAAATTTCATGGTTGAAATACTTTTCAACTGGGGCTGAATACTCCTTGGTTACTTCCCTGGTAGCGCCCATAGGCCAAAAGACAGCAACCATACTTGGGGCTACTGGGACACAGGCAATGCAACAGCCCTTCTGTCAAGCTCAACAAGGTGCACTTGGGGGTCACAAGGTCCGGCATGAGTTCCTCTACTTACTTGACTGCCCGATTCCTCTCCTGGGCCGCGATCTACTCTACAAACTTGGTGCCCAATACCTTTTGAACCTCTGGACACACTAGCCTCCAATTAAACCCAAGGCAGAAGGAATGTTGGTCGTGGCGATACCCCTACCAAGGGATAAAGAATGGAGACTGTTCTGTGCCCAGGCCTTAACTTGTCACCCCTAAGAATTCAGGCTTATGTTCCCCTCCCTATGGGCTGATGATAACCCGCCTGAAATACCTTGGAATCGGGTCGCAATCATTGTCGACCTGATCCCTGCAGCTCAACCTCAGACACCAAGGCAGTACCCCCTTCCACTAGAGGATAGAATTGCCTACAAGAGCACCTGACCACGCTCAGAGAAAGAGGTATTCTAACTGAGTGCCAATCAGTTTGGAATACCTCACTCTTGCCAGGCAAGAAGCCAGGAGGAGGACACCAACCAGTACAGGATTTGAGGGCCATTAGCAAAGTGACTCTTGCCTTACACCCAGTCATTCCGAACCCTCAGAATACTCTCCTCAGCCAAATTCCGTGGTCAGCCAGAAGGGTTGCGTGCTTCGACTTAAAGGATGCTTTCTTCTGCCTCTGCCAGGCTCCGCAAAGGCAACCATGATTTGCCTTTGAATGGACTGAGCCCATTACAGAGCGCCAGAGGTAGCTGACCTGGACACTACTTTCCCAAGGTTTCAACAACTCGCCCATTCTTCTGTGGGAAGCCCTAGGTTCAGATCTCACTGACTTCGGAAGGACACCACAGGGTATGTCCTTCTCCAATATGTAGAAGACCTCCTTTCCAGCGACACCCAGGAAGACTGTATGAAAGGTAATCAGGCCCTCTTACAGTTCTCATCCTACTTGGGGTACCAGGCTTCTTGGAAAAAGGCACAGATTCGTCAGCAGCAGGGCCAATACTTAGGCTCCCTCCTCACAAAAGGAAAAAGTGAACGAGGACCGGGAAGGAAGAAAGTGTGGCACCACACTGCCACAACCCCAAACAAAACGAGGCTTGTGTGAATGTTTAGGGGCCAGAGGTTTCTGTCGCATTGGGAATCCTCAGATGCTCAGCCATAATGATGTCCCTCTATGACCTGTTGGGAGGACCAAACTGGGAGCTCATCACATGGACTGAGGAGGTGAGGGCCGCTTTCACAGAAATAAAGTTGGCTCTGGGAAAAGCCCCAGCCCTTGGTTTGCCTGACATAGACAGACGCTTTAACTTCCTCACACATGAAAAGGAGTGCTCACTCAGAGCATGGTGCCTCGGCAATGGCCAATGTTCTAACTGTCAAAAAAAAAAAAAACAAACTTGATCCTGTGGCTGCAGGATGGCCCCTGGGCCTCAGAGCTCAGAGCCACAGTCCTGCTCATCAAGGTTGCAGACAAGCTCACACTGGGCCAAACATTTAATGTTAAGGTCCCACACACGGTCGTGTGGCTCACAAGCACCCAAGGATATCATTTCCTCTCCATTTCTCAGCTGATACATTACAAGGCCTTCTCTATGAGAACCCAAGGCTCACTCTTGAAACAGTGTAAGAACAGTAATCCTGGCCAACTTCCTTCCCACAGAGGAGGGAGAACCTGACCATGACTGTTCTGGAGTAGTAGATGAAGTCTACGCCAGCTTCCCAGACCTCCAAGACCAGGATATAACAAGCCCAGGGGTCACCCTGTTCAGCCCTGGGCGCAGCTATTTAGAGGAGTGCAGCCAAAGAGAAGGGTATGCCGTATTCACAACCACGGAAGTCGGGAAGCCAAGGCCTTGTCAGAAGGATGGTCGGCACAATGGGCTGGACTCAGTACGCCTTAATCTCAGCCATCATCCTTCGCAAAGGTAAATGAGTTAATATCTACATCGATTCCCCGTATGGCTTCGCTACTGTGCATGTACATGGGGCCATCTATAAAGAAAAAGGCCTCCTTACCGCTTCAGAGAAAACTGTCAAAAACGAGGAAGAAATACTAAAGCTTCTTGAGACCATATGGCTACCAGACAAAGTAGCTATCCTACACTGTGAGGGACCTCAGAAATGAGATGACCCCATAAATCAAGGAAATCACCTGGCCGACAAAACAGCCAGAGTGGCTGCCTGAGGTGACCTAGGTGACGCTCCTCCCTACACTCTGACTCTTGCGCCCCAGAAGGAAGCCTCCCCACCCATGTACACAAGTGAAGAAAGAAGTTGGGCCTTGACAGAAGTGGACACACTAAGCAAAGACGGATGGTGAGTCTTGTCCCGTCATCTATGTGAAAGCACCTAGTGAAGGAAGATAACTAACTCACCCTCTTAGGGAAAACTGCTCTCGAGTTCCTCCTCAGAAAGAACTACGATATCAGCCAGCTGCTGGCATTATGCCAGGCTGTCAGTGAATAATGTGTAACGTGTGCCAAAAAAAAAATGCTTGCTCTGCCCCACGGCCCTTGCCTGGCTCACAAAGGATGGACTTAGGGGTGGACTTTACCAACATAAAACCAAATAAAGAGTTGAGGTACCTCGTTGTAATAATCTGCACCAACTTGGGATGAGTCCAAGCTTTCCCGACCAGAATGGAATGAATTCACGAAGTGGCCAAAGCTCTTCTATGGGAGTTTGGGCTTACCACACACAGTAATAATGGACCTGCGTTTGGAGCGGACATTATACGAACCCTAACAAAGTCCCTTAACATTGCCTGGAAACTGCACACTGCTTAACGCCCCCAGGGCTCAGGGAAAGGTAGAGAAGATGAACTGCACCCTCAAGGAAACCCTGGCCAAGTTCCACCAAGAGACTAACCCCCTATGGCCGGATTTGCTTCCGCTGGTCCTCCTGTGTGCCCAATGCCCGCCTGGGGCACTGGGATTCTCCCCTTTTGAGTTATTATATGGGCGATCCTCCCCCCGACCCCCACGCACACACACACATATTTAGGAAAGCTCCCAGGAGACCTACACCAGATTGCAGACAAAGAAATAAGATAACACCTCCAGAAATTGGGGGCAGTCCTAAACAAGTTAGAGATACACCATAGAGAGGGTCACAATTTCCTTAGGGACCCCGTTCACTTCTTTCAGCCAGAGGACTCTGTGTGGGTCAAAGATTGGAAGAAGGAACCTCTTACACCATACTGGACTGGGCCTCACACTGTTATTCTAACAACTCCTACAGCCCCCAAAACTTCAGGTATCACCCCATGGGTCCATCACTCCACAGTTAACAAGTCCAACTCAGAAGTACCCACAACCTGGCGAAGTGATCCAGATCCAGTCATCCCGCTTAAACTGACCCTCAAAAGGGAACTGACCCCTGAGGTGTCCAGCCCTGCTCCAGCCACACCATGGGAGATGGCTGGCCTGCACACAGCAGGAGCTTGAGGAATCAATGCGTGAACCAAGCCCAGGGGTTTGAATGCAACTCTGCCAACCCTTGCCCCTTACTGGTGTCATAAGCCTGGTCTTACTTCTTACTGTTGGGCTGATAGAGACTGCGCCAACAATCTGGATATGGTGCAAAAGATGCATCCTGGGCCTCACATACCTCCTCTGGATGGAGGGTTACCAAGTATTGCCTGTATATTATGATAACCACTCTCACCCTCACAACTGCAGCTTATCGACTTTGCCCACACAATTGTCATAGGACAATAAGGGGGTCCAGGGGGTTCAGCACCTTTCCCTCCTTCCACAAAGATTGCTACATGGGAAAAACACCCACTCTCTGTCAGTCACCTGGTGCCCCAAGTGCTAAGTATTGGACCGAGGATATAACCAAAACTATCAGTAACCCAAGTCACAACAAGGGCATCCAGAGAGGGAAGCGAGCTTGCTACACTTACCTTCCTCAATGGGGAATCTGAAACAGGGGAGGGCTGCACCACAGGGCCCTTCAAAAATTTATAAAGCATACCCAGGATAGGGTAATACAAGCCATAAAGGCGACCACTCTGCCAGCGGCCTACCAATGTTTGAAACTTCAGCCGTCAATCAGATGCCTACCAATTCCCCACTCCAGCATTGGGCCGACACTGCTCTACTAGTCCTCCATAAGATAGATAATCACATGCAAACCTGCTGGATGTGCTTGCCCCTCAGCCAGAGGACTCACTTAGCTACTCCGATCCGTTTGACCTAGGAAGCTCCTGAAAACCTCAAAACCAACACCTCTGTCTTAATTGGACCCCTGGCCACTAGGGTCCATCTCCCAATGCCGACAATCTAATCCGTACAGTCCCTGAATTCCCTCTCTAGGAGGAAGAGAGAGAACATTAATGAGGACTACAACCCTATGTTGCACCCTTGGGGTGTTCTATCTGTGTTCTAATTCGGCCTATCGATGCTTAGAGGCCAACTGGACTCCGAAATGTTATTCCATCCTCCGGACCCCAGAGATGTTTGTATACACTGAAGATCAGTTCCTAACAACCTTTAGCCCCAAGTCTCAGGCTAAACGGGCAGTCCTGCTACCCATTCTGATAGGCTCAAAAATTGTGACAGCAATAGGAACTGGATAAGGGGGCATAGGTTTATGCATAGGACTGTACCATAGACTATCTCAAGAGCTAAATGAAGACATGGAATGGGTGGCCGAGTCTCTGGTAACTTTAGAGAACCAAATAAACTCTCTGGTGGCAGTAACCCCCCAAAATAGACAGGCCCCCGACCTCCTCTCTTCAGAAAATGGAGGGACTTGCATCTTTTCAGAGGCTGAATGCTGCTATTTTTTAAACCAGTCAGAAATACTTACAACTAAGGTTAAGGATCTAAAAAAGTAAAATTAATAATAATAATAATAATAATAATAATAATAATAATAATATAATAAAAATTCACCTTAGACAAGGGGAAAGTAACAATCAATGGAACAAATGAGATCTCACGGATTGGGATCCTGGCTTCCTGCCGTGACAGGGCCCCTCTTCTTCATAATTTTACTTTTACACATTGGCCTCTGTACATTGAATACCATATTACGTTTTATTGAAAACACTGTTGCTCGCCAAACTACTGCACGCATCTTAGCCTTCTGAGGGTACCAACCTAAAAAACTGAAAGGTGATACCTACTGAAAAGGTTTCTTAAAAGTCATAAAATGGGATAATGTTGGAGAAGTGAATAAAATACTGCACCAAAGATGGCCGGTGGGACTAAAATGAACTCTGGGCTCTATCTTAGAGACCCCTCCTCCTGGTTCTTCTTCCTTTGTTTCCTGTGTGCAAGAAAACCCCCACAGATATGGCAGCTGATGACTGTAAATTTCCTGCCCCACTCGCATTCAGCGCTCAGATGTTTGGAGAAACAGGGTCCTCTGAGCCCGCCGTTCCACTAAGATCTGCAATCCAAAGAAGATCTCCGAGCGCCACTTGGTTTTCCGCCAGCGTTCCAGCCTGGTTCTGTACCATTTGAAACACAGAAGTGAGCAAGACAGACCAAGTCCCTTCTTATACAGTATAAGGAGGCAGAGCACCATTAACTGGTAAACAAGTAATTAACAAGTGTACAAGGGTAATGGGGTGCTGGGACTCAACCAGCTCCAAGTGTCGAAAGCAAACATATGCTATATCACCCATCTCATGTATGGATCATAGTTCTAAGTGATGTGACATTTATAATTGATACACGTGATAACAGCCAGGGGATTTCCCCTTTTCCCAAGTTACATTTATTTTGAAGAACTTATGTGAGTGTATGAAAGATATTGGGGATTCCGAGAATCAGTAGATGCTGGTGGACCAGGTTTGAAATAGCAGCCCAGAGGTCAAAAGACACAATATCCAATCATGTTTTGTGTGTTTGTTTGTTTGTTTTTAAGAACTTCATTAATGTTTAACTGATATACACAAACTTTACATATTTAAAGTAAGTAACTGGGGGAGCACCTGGATGGCTGACACTTGAGCATCAGACTCTTGATTTTGGCTCAGGTCATGATCCCAGGTTCGATTAAGTCCTTTATTGGTCTCCGTGCTAAGCATGGAGTCTGCTTAAGATTCTCTCTTTCTCCCTTGCCTCTCTCCCCCACTTATGAACGCTTCATCTCTCTCTCTGAAAAAAAAAAAGCCCTAATAAATAAATTACTTAATTAATAATTAATACTAATACTAATAAGTACAATTACATAATTTGGTAAATTTTGGTCACATATCCACCAATGTATACATAACAAGGAAAAGAATATGTCTGTCATCACTAAAAATGTCCTTGTATCCTTTAGATATCCCTCCATCCCCCACGTCTTCCGGATTCCCATTCCTAGGCAATCTCTGGTCTGTTTTCTATCCCTACATATTATCTTGCGTTTTCTAGAATACTATACAAATAAAATTATATAAGACATACTCCTTATTATTTAGGAGTGGGGAGTAGACTTCTTTCACTTAGTATTTTGAAGATCATCCATAGTGTTGTGTGTATCAATAGTCTGTTACTACTTTGTTTATCCGTTCACATGTCAGTGGACATTTGTATTATTTGCACATTTGGCGTATTTATTTCTTTTTATGAGAGAGAGAGAGTGAGAGGGGAAGTGAGAAGGAGAGGGGAGGGTGGAAGTAGAGGTGGGGGAGAGATAGGGAAAGGGAGATGGAGAGGGAAAGGGATATAGAGAGGGAGAGGGAGATAGAGAGGGAGAGGGAGAGGGAGAGGGAGAGAGAAAGAGAAAGAGCAGAGGGAAAGAAAAACAGAATCTTAAGCAGACTTCATGCTTAGTGTGGACCTCAATGTGAGTCTCAATATCACGACCCTAGGATAATGACCCCAGCCGAAATCAAGAAATCTACCAACTGAGGCACCAGGTGCTCCTTAGCCTATTGAAAACAAAGCTTCTATAAACATTCATTTTATTCTTCTCTTTTCGTTTCTTTTCTTTTCATTTCTTTTCTTCTCTTTTCTTTCTTTCCGTCTTTTTTTTTTTTTTATTTGTATGATCGTATACTTTGATCCCTCTAGGGAAAATACTTGAGAGTAGATTTGGCTGAGTCATGGAATAGGTTGCATGTTCAGCTTTTTAGGATACTGTCAAACTGTTTGCCCAAGTAGTTTTATCACTTTTACATTCTCATCAGCAGTGTGTGAGAATTCCAGTTCTTTCATATCCTAGCTAACACTTCGGAGCCCTGTCTTTTGATTTTAGACATCTTGTAGGCATGAAGTAGTAGTTGATCTCATTGTATCTCATTTATCTCATTGTAGTTTATATTTGCATTTCCCCTCATGATGCTGAACACATTTTCATGTGTGTATCTGCTGTACATATATCTTTTTTGGTAATGTGTCTTCTCAAATCTTTTGCCTTTTTTTTTGGATTATTTAGCTTCAGAATATTGAATCTTGCAGATTGCCCATACGTTCTAGATATAAGTCCCATTTCACATAGATGACTGGTATATATATTCTCCCAGTCTCAGTCTTGTGATTTCAAAGTCTTTGTTCTTTGAAAAGCAAAAGTTTTAGTGTGATAAATTCCAATCATATTTTTTTCTGTAATGAATCATATTGTTCGTGGTGTAGCTAACAAATGTTTGCCTAAGCCCAGATCATAATGGTTTCTTCTTTAGGTACTTTAAAAATGTTATCATACTGTATTCTAGATTGCATGTGTTCTGATGAGAAATCTTTTCCCTCCCTTTCCCTGGATGAAAGCAATTTGATTGTGGGGTGCCTTGGTGTAGTTTTCCTCATATTTCCTGTCCTTGAGGTTCATTGACCTTATTGGAACTATATATTTTTAGTTTGAATCAACCTTAACAACTATAAATTCAAATTCGTTTCATTATTTACTCAAATTAGTTTTCTTGTCTGTGTTGCTTGGAGATACAATTACATGTATGTTGGATGCTTTGCAGGCATATTTTGTCTGTGTGTTTCATTTCAGACGATTTCCATTGCTATGTCTTTAGGTTCATCAACCTTTTTTTCTGCACTGTCTATATGCCTTTAATTCCATTCAGTAAACATAGACCAGATTTTTTATTTTAGTCATTGCTTTTGTCATGCGAAGTTTGGTTTAGGTCTTACATACCACTTGCATATCTCTATTTAACATGCTCATTCTGCCCTATAATTTCTTGCATATACTGGTAATAGTTATAACAACTATTTGAATTTTCGGAGGTATAAATTATATCATTTGTGTAATTTCTGGGTCAGTGTCAGTTGAGTTCCCCTTCCTTACGTGTCTTATTTTCCTGCTTCTTTGTATGCCCGATAATTTTTTATGGGTTGAGAAACATGGTCAGTTTTAGCCTGTTAGATGCTGGATACTTTTAGATTTCTAAAAATATCCTTGCCTCTGATTTGGGACAGGGTTTAGTTACTTACAAATAGCTTGATCCTTTCAGGTCTTTCTTTAAAGACATTTTGGGCAAGGCACAGGCAGCACTTAGTTTACGGATAATTTTTGTCCAGCACTGACACAAAAATCAAGTATTTTCCAAATGGCAGGTACATTGTGAGGTCTTCCAAACTGGCTGTCAGGCATTATTCCTGACCCTGTATGGCAGTGGTTATTGTTCCTTCCCCTGGTCTCAGTGTCCTCATACACAAGAGTTTATCAATATTCCATTGAATACTCAAGGCAGACCATCTGTTGATCTGGAGTTCTCTCTGTGAACAACTTTCTCTTCTTTGGTACTCTGCTCTGTGATATATAGCAGTCTTCCTGAATCAGTGACTACTCCCTCCACAATTCATGGAAAATGTTGGGCTATGCCAGCTTCCTCCTCTCTATACCACAGACTCAAAACCCAGCCTAGTCAATAAGCTAGGGCACTATAGGAACCATGTCACTTATTTCCGAATATCAAGGATCACTGCCCTTCACTGCCTCATGTCTGATGTTTTGAGAACAGCTTCTTATATATTTTGTCTACGCATTTAGCTGCTTCCATAAGGAGTATAAATCTGGTTTTTGTTATTACATTTGTCTGGAAGTAGACGTGTTAACACCAGTTTACATTTTAGTATTGAGTCTTACTTCTCTGGCTTTGTTCTTTCATCTTTTTATTCTCCTTTGATGATAGATTTAATGGGGACATATGGAGAATGACCATTGCTAGACATAGGGAGAAACTAGCATTGAGCTGGCAGATTGGAAGTATAGTTAGAAAAGAGAAAAAAAGGAAAGAATGAGAATATGCAGTCAAATCTTGAAGAAAGGAATTGATGGCGATTGTCAAAGCCATGTGAAATCCCAGCTCCCACTTTAACACACATAATATGAGAATTGAAACTAGTGTCTTCAACTTGGAATGCTTAATATGCCAGTGAGCTTTACTAATTTTTACTGGTCTTCATAATTCCGTAACAAAGGCCGAGGTTTGGAATTTCTCACCTTTGTTTCTCAGAGAGGAAACACACCAATCTCACCCAGAAAGCAGTGCTTGGGTGAAAACTAGACGTTTTAAATGATTTTTTTTTTACTGCTTTGTTCACATGATTCTTTAGCAGTGTTCGCCTGGGAATAGAACAAACTGTGGCACAGAAGAAAACACACTGGACATGGAGGAGGAGTCTAGGGTTGTTGTCTAACACGGTTATAAACAAGTTATGGGGGAGGCACTTGACTTTCCTAGGTCTCAATTTCCTCACCTGGAAATTGGAATAAGGACTCCCATATGAAGGGCCATTGTGAGATTAAATGAGTTGATGCATGTGCCAGTTTTACAGAGCCTAACACTTAATATTACATGCAAGCGTCTGTGTATTATTTCTTCTAGAGGGAGGGATTTGCATTTTTTTTTTCAGTGGAAGGAAAGAGATGAATATACAACTGGACTATCAAATTTGAGGTGGATAGAGGACTGGCTTACTGGTCTACCTCCTTGTACTCTTTCAGCCATCCTGGCCCTGGGCTGCCTCCAAATTGAAGAATCAGTGTCAGAAGACCTGAGATTCCTCCGTAGGTATCTGACCCCAGACAGAATATTAGCCTGTCTTAGCTGTTCAAATGAGGATAATGATGGCTATCATCCGTGGAGCACTTGTTCCGTGTTGTCAGGTGTTGGATTAAGCACCTTGCCAATAGTGTCATTTAATCTTTTTGACCCTTTGTTATTATTTCCATTTTATAAATTAGGCAACAGATTTCAGATATGTTAAGTAATTGGTCCAAGATAACACACACACGAGTGGGGTGGCTTGGATGGGCACCAACTCTGCTCCTATGCCAACATGCATACTCTCACCCATGTTACACTGCCTTCCCATGAGCGTGTTAAGGGTTTGGAAAGCCACCCCTGATAAAGTAACATGGAGTATGTTGGTGCCCTTGCTAAGATCTTTTTCCCTTACCTTACCGAAAACATTTTCATATCAACTGAAACACTAGTCCCTGCGCAAGACAACTTTCCTCGAATTTCTCTTAACGCTATACACTGGTCAGAATATAAAAAGCAACGACTTCAGAACTTGAAAGTTAGCAATAGGAGGTGAATGAGGGAAGGGAAGCAAAACAAGAATGACCCTGTGATGCTTATTATTACGTGTCTACTTGAGTTGGCCGTGGGTTGCCCAAGGTTAAACATTTTTTCTCGCGATATTTGTAGAGTGTTTCTGGGTGAGATTAGCATTTGATTTGTGGACTCAGTAAAGCACTGTCGTCGCCAGTGAGTGTGGGCAGCATTCAATCTCCTGAGGTCCCGAAGAGAACACAGGGTAGAAAAAGGAGGAATCCATGTCCCACCGCTTCTTTTCTCAGCCTTAGAAGGTGATCCCGCTTAGAGGCACAGCAGTGGGTAGGGGTAGGGTTGGTTCCCCGGAAGTGCCTTTGGTCCAACCACCCACAGTGATGTGATTTCCCTGCAGGACTGAAATGAGGGCCCATGTGCCCTTATGGTTCAGGGCTACCGTTGGAAGGGCCGAGCCAAACGTATGCGTGGGACAGACTGAAAGTGTCTCAGCATCTCCTCCTCCAACTCCAACAAGGCTGTGGAAATGTCATGGAGAGAGTGTGACTTCCACTCAGGATTTTCTCCAATGGTAATTGGCCCCAATCCGTTATTTCTTTTAGACGTCCATGCTAGGTGCCTTTAAAGCCAGAGCCCAGGCCTGCGTTAGGGTAGGTCCCAGCTACCTGGATGTAGATTTCCTGGTTTCCCAATACCTTTTGTTGAAGAGACTGTCTTTCCCTCATTGTTTATTCTTGCCTCTTTGTTATAGGTTAATTTACCACATAAGCATGGGTTTATTTCTGGGCTTTCTATTCTGCCCATCGACCTATGTGTCTGTTTTTGTGTCACTACCCATACTAATTGGTTTACTTGAAGCTTTGTAGTACATCTTGAAATCTGGGATTTTGATACCTCCAGCTATGTTTTTGTCTTTCAAGATTATTTTCACGATTCAGGGTCTTTTGCGGTCCCATACAGATTTTAGTATTAGTTGTTTCAGTTCTGTGAAAACTGCCTTTGGTATCTTGATAGGGATTGCATTGAAACTGTAGAGAGTTATGAGTAATATGGACATTGTAATGATATTAATTCTTCCAATCCATGATCATGGGATATCTTTCCATTTGTTTGTGTCATCTTCAATTTCATCACTGACTTATGGTTTTCACACTACAGGTCTTTCACTTTTTGGATAAGTTGAGACGTGGCTATTTTACTCTCTCTCTTGTTTTGGTGCAATTATGAACTCGTGCTGTTTTCTTAATTTCTCTTTCTGTGACTTCATTATTATTATATAGAAACCCTACCAATTGCTGTGTATCAGTTCCGTATCTGCAACTTTCCTGAATTCGTTTATTACTTCTAGTAGTTTGGGGGAAAAGTTTTAGGGTTTTCTATGCATATTCTTACGTCATCTGCGGATAGTGACAGTTTAGCCTGTTTACAAACGTAGATGAATTTAATTTCTTTTTTCTTATCTGATTCCTGTGGCTAGGACTTCTAGTGTTATATGAAACAAGAGTGGCAAAAGTAGTCATATTTATCTTGTTCTTGATCTTAGAGGGAAATCTCTCAGTTTTTCACCATTGAGATGTTAGGTGTGAACTTTCTAATATAAACAATATATAAAATAATATTTTCATGTGTTGAGGCATGTCCGCCCTCCCGACTTTGTTGAGAACTTTTACCATGATACATGTTAAGTTTTGTCATATGCTTTTTCTGCATTTATTGGTATAATCATATGATGTTTACCCTCCGTTTTGTTGAGGTTTGATATTATGTTGATTGATTTGATGAGCCATCTTTGTTTCCCTGGAATAAAAGCCACGTAATCATTTTAGCGTGTTGTTGAGTGGAGTTTGATAATATTTTATTGAGGATTTTAAAGTCTATTTGTTTTGATTTAGGTGTTGCTACCTGGTTCTGAGTTGTTGTTGTAGTTTCATGTTATTTTTGTTGTCCTTGTTGTTGTTTGCTTTCATTTGAGTGGGAAATGTATCTCCATCCCTTCACTTTCAGTCTGTATGAGTCTAGGTTGAAGTGAGTCTGTGCTATGCAGCATATGGATGAGTGTTGTTTTTTATCCATCCTGTTACCCTATGTACTTTGACTGGAGCACTTCAGGCATTTATATTTAAAGTAATTGTTGATCGTTATGTACTAATTGTAATTTTGTTGTTTGTTTCCCGGTTGCTTTTGTAGTTCTGTTTCTTTTTTCCGTACTATCTTTCTTTCTCATAGATGAATTTGTGTTGTGCTTCACTTGGCTTTCTTTTTCCTTATTTTTCATGTATTTTGTGTTTTGAGTTTGTTATCACAAGGCTTACATATAACATCCCAAGGAAACAGCAGTTTATGTTAATTTGGTGGTCACTTAAATATACACACATTCAAGAAATTTAAGAAGACTAACTTTTGGGGCAACTGGGTGGCTCAGTCAGTTAAGTGTGCGATTTCGAGCTCAGGTCATGATCTCACAATACGTGAGTTTGAACCGCATGTTGGACTCTGTGCTGACAGCTCAGAGTCTGGAGCCTGCTTCAGATTCTCTGCCTCCCCCACTCTCTGTCCCTCCCTGTTAACACTCTCTCTCTCTCTATCTCTCTCTCCAACATGAAATAAAACATATATTTTTTAGTAAAATAAAATACAAACTGACTTTTTTAAGTCCTCCTCCATATTTTATGTGTATGTTGTCATATTTTACATATTTTATTCATAATTCTGTAATATCTAAGTATGAATTTCCCTGCTTAACATTTCTTGCATTGCTGATTAGTGGTGATAAACTTCCTTATCTTCTGTTTGAGAAACTATTTATCTCTTTTTTTTCAAATGTTAATGATAATCTTTCCAGGTAAAGTTTCTTGGTCGTGGGATTATCTTTTCAGGCCTTTGAAGATACCATGTCACTCTTTCCCAGCATGCCAACTTTCTGCTGAAAAATCGGCTGACAACTTTAGGTGTTTGTTTGTTGAGATCTGTTTTTCAAATCATAGGTAACTTTTGCTTCTCTCTTAAAACTTTTGAAATTCTTTATTAATCTTTTACTTTGACACTTTAATTATTACGTGTCATAGTGTGGGGCTCCTTGGTTTCATCATGTTTGGAACTCTGTGCTTCTTGTCCTAGATGTCTGTTTTCTTCCCTAGTTTTGGAAAGTCTTCAGTTATCTTTTGTTCAAATACTTTTTGTACCCCTTTTCCTTCTTGTGGAATCCCTATTATGTGCATTTTTGCTCACTTGATATTTCCAAAGTATCCCTTAACTTATCCTCATTAGAAAAAAAAATCTTTCTGCTGTTTCTTTTCGGTGCTTTCCCTTAATCTGTCTTCCATATCCACTGATATGTCCTTCCTCATGTCGTCTTCTAATGTGGATTCCCTCTAGTGTTCTTTTTTTTCAGCTATTATCTTCTTGATCTCTGATTTTGTGTGTGTTTGCTATCTCTTAATTAAGGGTCTCACTTAGTTCTTGTCTTTTCTCTGTAGCCCGGCGAGCATCTTGACCATTATTAATTTATATTCTTTATTTAATTGAGGCAAAATGCTTACCTCCGTTTCAGCTCTTTTCTGGGTTTTTTATTGTTCTTTATTTTGGAGCATATTTCCCTGTCTTTTCATTTTGCTTCTCTTTCTGCATTTGTTTCTTTTTAAAAAAAAATTTTTTTTTTCAACATTTATTTATTTTTGGGACAGAGAGAGACAGAGCATGAACGGGGGAGGGGCAGAGAGAGAGGGAGACGCAGAATCGGAAACAGGCTGCAGGCTCTGAGCCATCAGCCCAGAGCCCGACGCGGGGCTCGAACTCACGGACCGCGAGATCGTGACCTGGCTGAAGTCGGACGCTTAACCGACTGCGCCACCCAGGCGCCCCTTTCTGCATTTGTTTCTATAGACTGGCAGAGTAGCTACTTCTCCTACACTTGAAGGAATTGTCTTATACATGATTGTCCCCCTGGGTAGACACTGTGTGCAAGTTGGTGACATTTGCTGGCTGGCTGAAGCCGTGGCTTGCATGGACCGGGAATCCTGGGGCTATCTACATAGCAGGCGCCCTGTCAGGATAGTTAAAGCTGAAGTGAACACAGACTGGGGTGTCCCAGGATTCTGTGTGTTGAGGGTACAATGGCAGGACAGCTGAAACTGAATTGAATGCAAGTTGAGGCATGCTGGGGTGCTGTGTACAGGTACCCTGTACAGGGTGGCTAGAACATAAGCAGTCTGGGGGTCAGGATGTCCTCGATGTCTCTATGCAAACGATCCCTGGGCAAGATAGGTGAAGCTAAAGTGTGTACAAGCTGAAGGCACCTGGGGCTGTACATGCAGAGGATACCTTGCCAATATAGTTGAAACTGAAGTGGATATAAACTATGGTGTACCAGGACTTTCCACGGATGGGTGCCCTGAAGGGGCCGTGGGAGCTGAGGTGGGTTACAGTCCACGAATGGCTCTTTTTATATGCTAGTTGCTCTTTCAACTGCATTGATTAAGGGGGGAAAAAAGCATGTCGTGTGTGTGTGTGTGTGTGTGTGTGTGTGTGTGTGTGTGTGTGTGTCCAGTGCAATTGGGGCTGGTGTGTATTGTGGGCCTGGAACCTAGAGAGGCAACAGGCCAGCTGCAGCAACTGGACCCTGTTCTGGTGTATGCATTTAAGGTGGATGGAGAATGTGGGGCAGCTGGGTGGCTCAGTGGTTCGAGTATCTGACATCAGCTCAGGTCATAATTTCACAGTTCATGAATTTGAGAACCACATTGGGCTGGATGCTGTCAGTGTAGAGCCTTCCCTGAATCGTCTGTCCCCCTCTTTCTGCCCCTGCTCTGCTTGTATTCTCTGCTTCTCAAAAATAAGTAAACAGGAAAAAATGTGGATGTAAAATGTAACCCTGCCACTCTCCTGTCTCTATGACCCAGAGAGAACTCCTGTGCCTCCTCTGACGTTGACAGAGTTCTACTTTTCTCTTTTATAGGACAGTTGTTCTTTTCAAACTGCAGTGTTGTTTTTTTTTTTCTTTCTGTTTTCTGCCCAAGGACAGAGGAGTCTGTTTCTGTTCCTTCCCCAACTGCCCTTGGCAACGTTAGGGGTGAGTGTTTCCTTTGTTACTGTCTCACTGTCTTGCTGTTGTCTTTTGATTTTCTATGTTTTGTTAGGCACCCTCTGTGCAGTCAGTCCTCAGCTCTTCAGGAGGAATTGTTATATCAATAGGTACAATCCCCAGGGAGCTGGACCAATTGGAAGTACACCTTCTGGCTGGTTCACCAGAAAATGTAGTCATGGAGTTCAGGCATAAGAGCAGCTCGCTCCAGGGGACCCAAAAAAGGTGAGGTTTGGCTACTCATTATTGACAAAATCGCAATTCAAAGGAACTAGTGGAGGTGAAACAAATGGGGAACTTATTCAGAGGCCGACACCAGAGATACAACAGACTCCCATCAAAGACCCTCTGTAAAGTGCTCCAAATATCTCCAGGCTTATGTAAGGAAAATGTGGGACAAAAAGAGGTAGGTACACACAGATGGTCACTAAGGTCAGGTTGGTCATTGTCTTGGGCTTGAGGGTGGAGTCTTATTGGCTCAGGGAGTCCTTATTGCTAGATGGGTAGTTTCAGTTCCCATGAGATGATACTTTGCTTTCAGGATCCTGAATTAAGATATAACCTGAGAGTGGGGAGGGGACGCCTGGGTGGCTCAGCTGATTAAGCATCCGACTTCAGTTCAGGTCAGGATCTCATGGCTCCTGGGTTCGTGCCCCACATTGGGCTCTGTGCTGACAGCTCAGAGCCTGGAGTCTGTTTCCAATTCTATGTCTCCCTCTCTCTCTGCCCGCCCCCCACTTGCGCTCTGTCTCCCTCTGTCTCAAAAATACATAAACATAAAGAAAGAGAGAAGCTGGAAAGAAAAAGTGAATCAATTAGAAAGTTTAAGGTCGATGTGGAGGTAGTTGAAACCTTCTTTCACCTTGGAGGAGTTGAGTTCAAGGCCTTCCTACACAGCCATCTTGAACCGAAACGAGAATAGGGTCCCTCTGAATCCTAATTTGATTGGGGAAAGTTTGGGAGAAATCCAAGGAAGGAGACAATAAAAGCAGGGAATCAGCCAGTCCTATGTACAAATCGACATAAACACCAGTACCTCCCCTGATTACAAGCGTGCCATGTACAGAAAAAGGCATGGAAAAGGCCTTCGCATTGGGAAAAGTAAAAATAAAAAGTACCTCGATTCTTTTATTTATTGATTTTTCAATTCGTATTTTGGAAAGAGAGAATGAGCAGAGACACGGAGAGAAAGAGACAGAGGGTAAGACAGAGAGAGAAGCTTAAGCAGGGTCCATGCTCAGCACAGAACCCCAAACGGGACTCAATCCCCTGACCATAGAACCATGACCTGAGCTGCTGAACCCAGCAGTCTGGTAGTCAACTGATGGAGCCATCAAGGTGCCCTGAAAACTACCTCAACTCTTAAATCATGTGATTATCAACATGAAACAAATTCTAAGGAGTATGTATCAGTTTTCTAGAACTCAAACATAATTAAATAAGCCCCAGAATAAACGGTCAATATATAAAATTCAGTCTCATTTTTATTCATAAGCAATGAACAATTAGAATATGAACTGTTTTTTAAAGAACCATTTAAAATCACACCAAACATTGAAATATTACATTTAAGTCTAACAACCATGCACAGGATCTGTACGTGAAAAGCCACAGAAGGCTGATTGGGTAAATCAAGGAAGATATAAATAAATGGAGAGATATGCCGTATCTATCCATGGAAGCCTCGCTAGTAACATGTCAGTTATCAACTTGATCTAGAGATTCAACATAATCCCAGGCGACATCCCAGGATTTTTTTGTGGATATCAGCAATCTCATGCTAAAATATGTGTGAAAAGACAAAGGAACGAGAACAGCCAAACAGCTCTGAAAAATAACCAAGTTGGAGAACTCATGTTGCACCATTTTAAGACTTACTATAAACGTCCAGTAATCAAGGCAGTGTGATATTGAAGAAAGATGGACACACAGATCAAGAGATAGAACAGAGAGGGGCGCCTGGGTGGCGCAGTCGGTTAAGCGTCCGACTTCAGCCAGGTCACGATCTCGCGGTCCGTGAGTTCGAGCCCCGCATCGGGCTCTGGGCTGATGGCTCAGAGCCTGGAGCCTGTTTCCGATTCTGTGTCTCCCTCTCTCTCTGCCCCTCCCCCGTTCATGCTCTGTCTCTCTCTGTCCCAAAAATAAAAAATAAACGTTGAAAAAAAAAATTAAAAAAAGAGATAGAACAGAGAATCCAGAAACTGACCCCATACACAAGCATCCTCACCCAACTTCTGATAATGACATATAGCCAACCTAACAGAAAAAGGGAGATAGTCTTTCACAAGTGTTACGGGAACAATTAAGTGTTCGTATGCAATGGTAATCAATAAACTAAGTAATAAATTGTTTAATCAATCATTTCATTGATTAATGAATTAAGTAAAAGAAGCCTTGACCTAAATTCATCACTTATACAATCATTCACTCAAATGGATCATAGATGTAAGTGTAAAGTACAAAATTAGAAAACATTCTTTTTTTTTTTTTTTCAACGTTTATTTATTTTTGGAACAGAGAGAGACATAGCATGAACGGGGGAGGGGCAGAGAGAGAGGGAGACACAGAATCGGAAACAGGCTCCAGGCTCTGGGCCATCAGCCCAGAGCCCGACGCGGGGCTCGAACTCACGGACCGCGAGATCGTGACCTGTCTAAAGTCGGACGCTTAACCGACTGCGCCACCCAGGCGCCCCTATAAAACATTCTTAAGAAAGAAGGAGTGATGTTGATTCATTGAATCATTCAGTAAATATTTTTGAAGCATTTAGAATGAGACAACAGAGTCTACGCCCTGAGGATCCACTAGGGAACCAAAGGAGCAAGGATCACTGCGTTCTTGGTGCTCAATAGTCCAGTCGGGGAGACTGACAAACATAATGGAACTAGAAACTATGGTAGAGAATAATGAATGGGGAAAAAACAAGTAAATACATCTTGGAGAGGATATAAGCATTGGGGGAGGGGTGTGAAATACTAGACAGGGTGAAATACTCCACACAGAGGGCTCTACTGAAAAAGGTGTCAGTTGAATAAATACCTCACGGAAATGAGAGAACTACCTGCTGACAGGAAGGTGATCTAGGCAGAAGGACCCATGAATTCCCCAAGGCAGGAGGGTGAACGTGTGTACTGATGGGAAGCAAGGAGGCCAGCATAGACAGAGAAACGAGGATGAGAAGAAGGAGGAATAAAGAGGTGGAAGTTGTGGGTCAAGTAGGAGAAAAAGAGTTGAGGGAGAGAAGGGTGTAAAGACCTCCAGCAATAGACAAGGTGAAGCGAAATCTGGTAATACCGGTTCCTCCGCCTCACATTACAGGCTGCAGTTCTTTTTATTTTTTAATTGACATTTACTAAAGTGTGTCTACACCATGAAAAGCTAATTCTACTTGTAGCAACATTTCGAAGCAAGAAAATGGAACATCCTAAATGATCAATAGCCGTGTTTAAATAAGTTATGGCATGGGGCACCTGGATGGCTCAGTCGGTTTGGCATCCTAATTCAGCTCGGGTCATGATCTCAGGGTCCGTGAGTTCGAGTCCCGCTTTGGGCTCTGTCCTGACAGCTCAGGTCCGGAGCCTGCTTCGGATTCTGTGTCTCCCTTTCTCTCTGCCCCTCCCCCGTTCATCCTCTGTCTCTATCTGTCTCAAAAATAAATAAATATTAAAAAAATTATTTTAAATAAGTTATGGCATGTTATGAGGCCTTTACAATTCATAGCCCTACAGAACATTTGTGACTTAGCGAAATGCTCGTATCACTAGAGGACCAAAAATGGGATTCACAGGTACATAGCAAATTTTGGTTAATGCATGTACATATACCTCTTCCCTGATGATTATACCACAGTGTTAGAGGTGCTTACCTCCAGGGGCGCCTGAATGGCTCAGTCGGTTAAGCATCTGGCTCTTGATTCCAGCTCAGTTATGATTCCACTGTGTGTGCGATCAAGCTCCACACTGACAGCGTGGAGCCTGCTTATGATTCTCTCTATCTCTCTCTCTCCTCCCATCCCCCATCTTGCTCATCTCTCTCTCCTTCTCTCTCTGTGCCAAAAATACATAAACATAAAAAACGTGTTTACATATGCTTATCCCCAGGTGTTTGACTTATGACCATATTTCTTTCTTTCTTGTTTATTTTCTAAATTTTCTGCAATAAACTTAAGACTGCCGTAATCATAAAGTAACGTTTCAAATAAATGATTTAGTCTAGTATCAGTTAAATAAATAACATGTGTCAATTCATAAATTTATTAGGTCCATTCAACATATCAAGGATAGTTTCAAACAGTTCAGTGTTATTCCTTTAGCAGACACCCTCCCATCTGATTTGACGTTGACTCAACCGCTTCACCAAGAAAGATTTCTAAACTTTGACCATGTTTGATTCTTTATAAAAGTTTCTGAAAGCATGCAAGACCGCATCCTTGCCTTCAAGAAACTTTCAATATTTGAGGGTACAAAAAACCCAAACACCATACAAAGCACAGTGAGACTTCAAGGTCAAGTTTCATGTAGCAGGAGAAGTCCACTGAGCCGAGGTGATCAGTAAAGGCGTCTCAGAGGCATAGCACAAAGAATCTTAAAGGATGATCAAATTTCTAGTTGGCAGGCAGAAAGGAGGAAGACAAAGGAGACAAAAGCAAATGTGAGGGAATAAAGGAGGGGCAGGCATTCCGAGAACAGTGAGAACAACACTGTTGGAGCTTGAGGTTCTTCTACAACAATGGCCATTAAGTATTTGTGACGATGACAAAGACTGGGTAGAAGATGATGGACCTACATAATCCATCATGTCCATACTCTTATGTAAGAAGCTCTTGGTGACAGCGAAGAATTGGAGACCATCCGTTAGAACCTAAAGATGGTAATAACGAAGCAAGTTATAGAAAGAAAACAATGAAAAGATAAAATTGAAGCAAAATTCTCTAAGCATATGAATTAATACCCAATCAACAATCAATTGAAATCCATGACCAACTTAAGACCCCTCTTGTGTTTCTCTCTTAATGGGGCATTGTATTCAGTGGCTCAAGAGGGAAAGAGACTCATTGTCAGTCCTCCCCTCCTCAACGTCTTTCCTGTGATCCACTCAGCAGCAGGGGCTCTCAACTCCACCTCCAACGTAGGCCAAGCCAGCTAGTTTCTCACCACCTTCCGCCTACTCTCCATTTTCATTCTTAGCCCCATGCTGCCTTTCCCTTCCCACCAAAATCCCAGTTCATTCTTTTCACTGCATCTGGAATGCAATCCAAAACTCCTGAATCTGAGCAGTTCATTCCTCTGCTTACGACCACACTCTAGTCCCCACTGTACTCAAAATGACACATAGAATCTGTAATGTGACCTCCAGACGTTGGCAGTCCTGCCTTGTCACCCCTCTAATGCCATCTTTCCTGATTCTCCTTTCATTAGGTGACCGGGACGGTCTCTTCTCCAGGTTGCTCAAATTAGACCCACGTAGGTTCCGCTTAGAATGCATTTTGTGTTCGCTGGTTTCCTTACCAGTTCTTGCTACGGCTCCAAGTTTGAAAAAAGGACTTTTCTCCCCAAGAAACCTTTGTTGGCCAATCCTGTAATCTACACTTTGTCCCCTGTGCCATTCCTTCTCAGAACATTTAGTCTTTTATTTAACAGCATTTGCCACACGTTGTAATTACACCTGTCCCATTTGTAGCTAAGATTTGAAACATCCTGAATATATGGAGCGTGCATGTTGGATTATCACTGTGTACTTGAACCTAATAGCACCTGACACCTAAGGTGTTCAATAACAGTATCCACGATGCCTGAAATAGGGGATGTTTAACTATCTCCCGGCGTGCTAGACTGCAATACACATTCAGGATTTCAATAATCTCTACCACCAAATTTAGTATACATATACAAAAAGGGAAGGGTCACGTCCTCACGCATAGGAGAAACATTTTGTCTCGTTGATAGCTTCTATGGTGTAGCTTACATTTTGACCTACATAAGACCCCACCCTGGAGATACAGTTTGTATGGATGTAGTGACAACTATGAGGAAATCAAATCAAAATACAGTGTTTATGGAGTGTAATGTGCCAGGAGTTTTTCCACACGTTTTACAGGCATTACCTATAATCTCACCGCTATACTGGACATAGGCGTTATACTTCCCCTTTAGAAATTGGAAAAGCAAAATCGGAGGTATCATTTGCCTACAATCTAAGATCTGGCTGGTAGAAGAAATCGATGGGGCCAGGTAAGTTACAAAATCCACAATTTTGCCCAAGGTAACCTCTGGGAAATCAGAAAATGAGCGGCTTTCATAAGTGCAGCTGCCTAGAGCTTTTCAGAGGAGCTGTCTGTGTGGCGCCGGGGCTTTGGCGCCATCACATCTCCAGGATCTCACTACCAGGAGTAACCCCCATTGTTGGGAAGGGCAAGAACACCCATCCGTGGCAACTTAACGTGTTTTAACCCCTGTCAAGATAGAGCAAGCCTCCAATTACTTCATTTGGTACTTCAAGGAACACATCAAAGCACACCTCGTGGGATTTTCAAAAATCACTCTGAGATGAGAACACAAACACAAAAGTCATAGCAACACGAAGCAAGTAACACTTTCCAAAACACACGTCCTGAAGGGCCAGGCCATGGAGAGGGTATGAGCCCACTTTAAAGTAGCAGTGCTCTCAGGTGCAGAGCACATAAAACAAAACAAAACAAAACAAAGCAAAACAACAACAACAACAACAACAACGTTAAAACACATAAGGGGTAGAAAACTATCCAAAATGATGAAACGCAAGAATTCCCCTCAGACGAAATTCCAGGAAGAAGTGACCGTTAAAGAATTGATCAAAATAGATAAAAGCAGTATAACAACAAGAAGGTAGAATCATAGTCATAAGATTAATCACCTAAAACATAGCCATGGTTAATTGAAAAGTCAATGACATAGAGATTGATTTTCATCACTGATAAAAAAAAAAAAAAAAACAGATAAGCTGGAACGTTGGATGTCCATTACCAAAGTTAGTAGTTATGCAATTGTAGCAAAAGCTAATTCTAGAAAAAACGATTAAATAATGAAAAACAGAAAGCTAAAATATGTCAAGGTTTAAATACCTTGCATGAGCCGTGCAGCTGTATAGTTGTTTAAAATTCTAGGATATCACGGGGCGCCTGGGTGGCGCAGTCGGTTAAGCGTCCGACTTCAGCCAGGTCACGATCTCACGGTCCGTGAGTTTGGCCCCGCGTCGGGCTCTGGGCTGATGGCTCAGAGCCTGGAGCCTGTTTCCGATTCTGTGTCTCCCTCTCTCTTTGCCCCTCCCCCGTTCATGCTCTGTCTCTGTCTGTCCCAAAAATAAATAAACGTTGAAAAAAAATTTTTTAATTCTAGGATATCAAAAAATATTATGTGATAGCCATTGTAACACGTGCAAAGTTCACCATGTCGACCTTTGCTCTTCTCAATGTGGAGTAATAAGTTATTGGGCCTTACAGAGTATCTGAAAAAATGAATATTAAAAAGTTTTTGAAAGTATATGTTTCTAGTGAGTTTGGTCATGTCAAATAAAGTGTGTTATTTCCAACACCTATTCACGTGAACTCTAGTATGGCTAGAGTCCATAAAAAGTTATTGCACCATTGCAATAAACAGGATTACCAGTGCAATCTATTTTTTTAATTCCATTTGTTCATTTATTTGAAAGCCAGAATAGTGCATGGAGAATGTACCCTGTAGGTTCTGGATTCTCTCGTTGATTCCAAATGTCTTATTGGGGCTGCTACCATAAAGACGGTAAAACAATATTATCTGTACCATGAACATGTAAAATTTGGCAAACCTCACGAGTATTACAATTTTGCTGTTTAGCATATGTGTTTACAAATACACACGTGTGCACTGGGTGAAGTTAGATGTTTCATACTTCTCTCCATATCATGAGGGATTCAATACGTTTTAAAGAGTTAGATTCCAGTTACCAATTCTAATCTGGGATAACATGCACAGTTCTTGCTTATTTGTCACTTATTGTGCAATTATGAAGTTAACATAGGGCCCAAAGGGTAAATTCTTTTTAACTACACTTAACTGAACATATATCATTGAAAGTCAAGCTTTGGCCTTTCAAAGATGACATGAGAGTGAACGCGGAGAACCCAAAAGACTCCAGGAAAACGCTGCTAGACCTCATACATGCATGGACCAAACTCACGGGATACAAAATCCGTGTAAAGAAACTGATTGCATTTCTATACACCAATAAGGAAGCAACCGAAAGAGAAGTCAAGAAATCAATGCCAGTTACAATTTCACCAAGAACCGTAAAATACCTAGCAAGAAAACTAACCAAAGATGTAAAAGATCTGTACAGTGAAAAGTATAGAAAATGTATGAAGGAAAATGATGAAGACACATCAAATACAGAAAAAAAAAAAAAAACAATCCATGCCAAAGAGTGGAAGAATGAATACTGTTAAAATGTCAATACTACCGAAAGCAATCTACACATTTAATGCAATACCAATCAAAATTGTACCAACATTCTTCTCCAGACTAGAGCAAGCAATCTGAAACTTTGCACAGAACAACCAAAGAACCTGAGTAGTCAAAGTTAACTTTAAAAAAGAAAGCCAAAGTGGGAGGCAGCCCAGACTTTCGCCTCTCCTATGAAGCTGTAATCGTTAAGATAGTATGACTTTGGCACAAAAACAGGCACATGAACCAATGAAACAGCATAGAGAACCCAGAAGGGGCCCCACAATTGTATGGTGAACTAATCTTTGACAAAACTGGAAAGACAATCCAATGGAGAGAAGACAGCCTCTTTACAAAGGGTGCTGGGAGAACGGAACAGTAACATGATGAAGAATAACCTAGATGACTTTCTTACAACGTGCACAAAAATAAAGGCAAAATGGATGAAAGCCTTAAATGTGAGACAGGAAACCATCAAAACACTAGAGGAGAAAAGAGGAAAAAAAACCCTTTGACCTCAACTGCAGCAATTTCTTCCTTGGCATGTCTCAAAAGACAAGGGAATGAAAAGCAAAAATGAATGATCAGGACCCGGTCAGGATACAAATCTTCGGCACTGCAAAGGAAACAATCAGCAAAATTAAAAGGCAACCGATGGAAGAAGTGAAGATGTTTGCGAATAACATATTAGATAAAGGTTTACTACACAATGTGTATAAAGAACTTACCCAAGTCACACCTGGGAAATGTAATACAGTGAAACAATAGGCAGAAGACATGAATAGACACTTTTCCAAAAGAGACATCCAGATGGCCCAAAAACACGTGAAAGGATGCTCAACATCACTCATCATCAGGAAAATACACATCAAAGCCACACTGACATACCACCTCACACTAGTCAGTGTGGCTAAAATGAGCAACTTAGGAAACCACAGATGCTGGTGAGGATATGGAGATAGAGTAACCCTCTCTCACTGTTGGTGGGAAAGGAAACTGGTGCACCGCGGCAAGCATGAAACCTACACACATCACAATGACTCTAAACGCATATCTTTCCATAATAATACTGAATTTCAATGGACTAAATACTCCAGCCAAACAACATAGTGTATCAGAATGGATAGAAAAAACAAAAACAAAAAACAGAACAAGACCCATCTATTTGCTTTCTACAAGAGACTGCTTATAGACATGAGGACACCTTCAGATTGAAATTGAGGGGATGGAGAATTATCTATCATGCTACTGGAGGTCAAAAGAAACCTGGAGTAGCCAAATTATATCATACAAAGTAGAGTTTAAATTAAAGGCTGTAACAAAAGATGACGAAGGGCTTTCTTTTTTTTTTTTTTTTTTTAATTTTTTTTTTTCAACGTTTTATTTATTTTTTTTTTGGGACAGAGAGAGACAGAACATGAACGGGGGAGGGGCAGAGAGAGAGGGAGACACAGAATCGGAAACAGGCTCCAGGCTCCGAGCCATCAGCCCAGAGCCTGACGTGGGGCTCGAACCCACGGACCGCGAGATCGTGACCTGGCTGAAGTCGGACGCTTAACTGACTGCGCCACCCAGGCACCCCGACGAAGGGCTTTCTATATTAATTCCAGGGTCTCTCCATCAGGAAGAGCTACAAATTTTAAATGTCTACCCACCGAATTCAGAGACACACAAATATATAAACAATTAATTAAAAACATACAGAACCTTGTTGATAAGAATGTGGTAATTGCAGGGGACATTAAATTAAACACAGAAAAAAGATGGAAAATCTCCAAAAGCATGGAGGTTAAAAAACATCCCACCAACGAATAAATGGGTCAACCAAGCAACTTGAGAATAAATTAAAAGATATAAGGAAACAAATGAAAATGAAATACAACAATGCAAACCCTTCGGGATGCAGCAAGGGCAGTCCAGACAGGGAACAACAAAAACAAAACAAAACACAACAACTACAACAACAACGACGACGACGACAAGAAGCATTGCTATCCAGGCCTATCTCAAGAAACAAGAAAAATCCCCAATACAAAATCTAACAGCACACCTAAAGGAACTAGAAGCAGGACAGCAAAGACACCCCAAAGCGAGCAGAAGAAGAAAAATTATAAAGATCAGAGCAGAAATAAACAATATGGAGTTTAAAGGAAAACAGTAGAGCACATCAATGAAACCAAGAGTTGTGTTTCTGAGAAAATACACAAAATTGATAAACGTCTAGCCTGGCTTCTCAAAAAGAAAGGAGAGGGGACCCAAATAGGTCAAATCACGAATGAAAATGGAATTATTACAAAGAATCCCTCAGAAATTCAAGCATTCATCAGGAAACACTATAAAATCTTCTATGCCAAGAAACTGGACAACCTGGAAGAAATGGATAAATGCCTCCATACCCACACACTTCCAAAGCTCAAACGGGAAGAAATAGAAAATGTGAACGGACCCATAACTAGTGAGGAAATTGATTCAGTTATCAAAAATCTCCCAATAAATAAGAGTCCTGGTCCAGGTGGCTTCCCTGGCGATTTCTAGCAGACATTTAAAGCAAAGATAATAGCCATCCTTCCCAAGCTGTTCCAAAATATGGAAATGAAAGGAAAACTACCAGACTCATTTTATGAAGCTAGCAAACGGTGATTCCCAAACCAGACAGAGACACAAAAAAAGGAGAATTACAGGCCAATATCCCTGATGAATAGGGGTGCAGAAATTCTCAAAAAGATACTAGCAAATCACATTCAATAGCATATAGAAAGTATTATTCAACACGATCAAGTGGGATTCATTCCTGGCCTGCAGGGCTAGTGCCATATTCACAAATCAATCATTGTGCTACATCACATTAATAAAAGAAAAGATAAAAACCATAGTACACTGTCAATGGACGCAGAAAAAAGGATTTTAGAAAATACTGCATCTTTACTTAATACAAAACCTCAAGAGAGTTGGGATAGAAGGAAACTACTTTAAACATCATAAAAGCCATTTATCAGAAGCTCACAGTAAATATCGTCCACAAAGGGGAAAAACTGAGAGCATTCCCCCTGAGATCAGGAAGAAAACAGAGATGTCCACTCTCACCCCGGTTGTTGAACATAGTGTTGGAAGTCTTAGCATCAGTAATCAGAGAGCACATGAAATTAAAGGTATCATCATTTGCAACGATGAGGTCAAACTTCCACTTTTTGCAGATGGCATGACACTATACATGGAATTTCGGACAGACCCCATCAAAAGTCCTCTATCACTGATACATGAATTCAGCAATGTTGCAGGGTACAAAATCAATGTACAGAAATTGGTTGCGTTTAATAAGCCAATAATGAAGCAACAGAAAGAGAAATAAAGAAACGGATCCCATTTACAATGCACCAAGAGTCATAACGTACCTAGGAATGAAGCTAACCAAAGAGGTAAAAGATCTGTATGCTGAAAACTATACAAGGCTTGTGAAGGAAATTGAAGAAGATACAGAGAAAGCGAAAAACATTCCATGCTCGTGGATTGGAAGAATAAATTTTGGCGAAATGTCAATACGACCCAACGCAGTCCTCACCCTATAGGCAGCACCAATCACATTGCACCAGCACTCTTCTCCAAGATGGAACAAACAATCATAAAATGTGTATGGAAACACAAAAGACCCTGAATAGCCAAAGTAATACTGAAGAAGAAAACCAAAGTGAGAGGCACCACAATGCCAGACTTTAGCCTCTACCGCAAAGCTATAACCATCAAGACAGCATGGTATTGGCACAGAAACAAATACATAGACTTAATGGCATAGAATAGAGACCCCAGAATTGGACCCACATACGTATGACCAACTAATCTTTGACAAAGCAGGAAAGAATATCCAATGGAAAAAAAGACAGTCTCTTTAACAAATGGTGCTAAGAGAAGTGGACATCAACATGCAGAAGAATGAAACTAGACCAGTTTCTTACACCACTCACAAAAATAAGCTCACAATGGATGAAGGACGTGAATGTGAGACAGGAAACCATCAAACCCTGGAGGAGAAAGCAGGAAACATCCTCTTTGACCTCAGCGTCAGCACGTTCTTAGCTGACACATCTCCAAAGGCAAGGGATTTAAAGCAAAATGAACTATTGGGATCTCATGAACATAAAAATCTCCACAATGAAGGAAACAATCGACAAAACTAAAAGGCAACTGAACGAATGGGAAAAGATGTGTGCAAAGGCATACTGGATAATTGGCTAGTATCCTAAACCTGAAAAATGAACTCCCCAACTCCACACCCGGAAATCAAATAATCCAGTGAAGAAAAGGGCAGAAGACTTGAACAGACACTGTTCTAAAAAAGACATCCAGGTTGTCAAGAGACACATGAAAAGATGCTCAACAGCACTCCTCGTCAGGGATATCCAAAGCAAACCCACACTGAGATACCACCTCATGCCAGTCAGAGTGGGTACAATGAGCAAATTAGAAGACTATAGATGCTGGTGAGGATGCGGAGAAACAGGAACCCTCTTGCACTGTTGGTGGGAATGCATCCTGGTGCAGCCACTCTGGAAAACAGTGTGGACGTTCCTCAAATCATTAAAAATAGAACTACCCTAAGACCCAGCAATAGCACTGCTAGGAATTTACCCAAGGGGTACAGGAGTGCTGAGACATAGGGGCGCATGTACCCCAATGTTTATAGCACTACTTTCAACAACAGCCAGACTATGGAAAGAGCCTAGCTGTCCATCAACTGACAAGTGGATAAAGAAGTTGTGGTTGATGTATACCACGGAATACTACTTGGCAATGAGAAAGAACGAAATCTGGCCATTTGTAGCAACGTGGATGGAACTGGGGGGTATTATGCTATGTGAAATAAGTCAGGCGGAGAAAGACAGATATCATTTGTTTTCATCCATGTGTGGATCCTGAGAAACTTAGCAGAAGACCATGGGGGAAGTGATGCGGGGGAAAAGTTATAGAGAGGGAGGGAGGCAAACCATAAGAGACTCTTAAATACTGATAACAGACTGAGGGTTGATGTAGGGTTGGGGGAAAGTGGGTGACGGGCATTGAGGAGGGCACTGTTGGGATGAACATTGGGTGTTGCGTGGAAACCAATTTGAAAATAAATTACCTTTAATGAAAAAGGAAATCCAGGGGTTGCTCTTACTGAATATGAGGATAGCTTTCCATTTTCAGCACTTTCTGAACGTGAGGTAGTACTGGCTTAAGGTGCGTAGAGGAAAGTTTGGTTTGTGTGTTTAAGAAAAGGAGTTGAGTAAAGACAGAGGCCTCTGACATGTATCATGTTGACCTTGGCAAGTGTCTCTTCTGATTGTTACCATGACTTATCACTTTTCTTGATTCACATAGTTTGGTGTCATCCTTTCATGAGGAAGTGGATTTCAATTGATCATGGTAGGTGGTCCTTATAATATTTTGTGAATTATTTGTGTACGTGGTGATGATGGATGGACCATGCTGGTTGCTTTCAAAAGCACTTACACGGATGGTGTAACACGTTTTCTGTTCCTGGAATCCCATACGGTCTTTTACTACCTTGCGTATGACTTACCTGAAATATCATGAATTGGTAGGTACCGAATAGGTTTTAGTGGCACTGAATGCCCTAATGGCCACTCACGCAGAATTCGTTGACGCTTTGCTCTTAAGGACACAATGACTCGGTCTTCCCTAAGCTGCGTGAAAGTGAGCATGCACACTAACTAGGCAAACTGTTTGCTGCTGCTGTGAAGAGCAGCTTACTGATCTGTGAGCTATAGCAACACACATATGGAACCCTAAGCAAGGCACAGTGTATCTATATTTTTGAAAGAGTAGAGTAGTTAGTTCAATTTGGGTTTCAGTGCGTTGCATGACAAGGCATTTAATTAGCTAAAACCCTCTTACAGTCATGTTTGATTACAAGTTGTGTGTACTCTCCACCGCGAAGTGTCATCTCATGTTGGATGGAATTAATGGAGGCTGAGGCACCAGTGCATTCACGTCGAGGACAACCCTCTTGAACTCATCAAGAACTATGGGCCTTCTCCGGTAAGATTACGTGCAGGTCTTTCTCAAGGGCATAATCTTAAACATAGCCCAACCTAAGGCAGCTTTGGGCAGCAGGCAGTGATAGGTTAGGCAGACATTGTGACCTCACAATGGTCTCCTAGCGCCTGGTCTCCTAGCAACTGCGGTGTAACTCTCACAGCCTGCTGCCTGATTTGGCTTCTGGTAGGAAATTAATCAGGACCCGGCGGCGGCGGCGAGAACTGGCAAGCGCGGGCGGCCCCTAGCGGCCTCACCTGCTGAGCCGCATGAAGAGGCGGCGGTGCAGGCCCCGGGAGGCCCTGGCCCCGGCCGCCCGGGGAGGAGCCTCTAGCGCTGCAGGAGGGGCCGCGCTGGAGGCGCCTGAGGAGAAAGTGGTGTACACGCGGTGGCAACCATCGCCACTGTCGCTGGCCAACAGCAGCAAGGAGCTGATCGACGCTTTCAAGCTGTTCGTGCCCCGCAGCACGGAGTTCATGAGCTCAGAAGCGGAGCTCTGGAGCTACCTCTGCAGCCTCAAGCACCAGTTCTCCCCCCGCATCCTGCGCAGCAAGGACGTCTATGGCTACTCCTCCCTCCTGGCCCAGGTCCCGGATCCCCGGCACCAGCCCCCCGAGGCCCGCCTCCAGAGGCGCCGGCCAGTTGCCAGGAGGAGGCGCCACGGAGCCCGGAAGGTCGCCGCCGGCCAGAGGAAGGTGCCGCCCCAGCCGCCGCCGTCCCGCGAGGACAGCAGCCCCCGCAAGCCCACGACCCCCGGGCCCAGCTCCGGGGGCCGCACGCTGGAGGAGAGTGGGAGGGCGGCCACCCCAACGCTGACCACCTTGCCAAGCATCCGCGTAGTCGGCGACGTGTGGGTCGAGAGCAGCGTGGCAGAAGCGCGGCGCCAAGCGCGCCAAGTCCTGGGAGTGAACCTGGAACCCGTGGTGAGACTCCGCCGCGTCCCAGTGCCTGGGCGTGAGATGCGGGCCACAGCCGCGCGACCTCCCAGCCCCGGGACGGGTTGTGCCTGGAGGGATGAACCAGTGAGAGCCGGGCCCGCATCCCCTAGTGCACTTTACCGGCGAAGAAGCACCAGACGGTCCCTGCCCGCGCCCCAGGGATGCGGCGCCGCCTTCTGGGACTCTGGGGCAGCTGTGCCCTCTGCTGCCTCCCAGCACCGGGTCTGCGGAGGGAGGCGACCCCTGGACCGCAAGGGAGGTCCCCTTTCTTCCTAACCCCAGATTGAGAGGTCTCCAGGACTGTAGGGGCAGATCCATGATCTCTCTTGTTCCCTCATTGCTCTGAAGTCGTCAGAAGAAGCCATTCCACCCCCACCGTCTCCAAAGGAATTTGGTTCCATGCTTGTGTAATAAAGCTAGAGTTTCTTTGCCCTTCACCCACCTCCCGGCTCCTCCCGCCAATTTCTTTCTTTCTTTGTGTGCATGTGTATGTATATATATATCTTCTAGGAAGATTAAAGTACTCATTCTTTAAATGTTTAGAAGAGACAGTAGAGAAAAAAGGGTGTGACTTAGGGGTCTGCACTCAGATTAAAATAAGATTACTGAAGTATAGTATACATTCAAAAGGACATATATTATTTTTTTCATGTTTGTTTATTTTTGAGAGAGAGACACCGTGTGAGCAGGGGAGGGCCAGATAGGGAGCCACAGGATCCAAGCAGGCTGCAGGCTCTTAGCTGTCAGCACAGAACCTGATGCGGGGCTCGAACTCACAAACCATGGGATCATGACCTGAGCCAAAGTTGGACACTTAAGTGACTAGCCACCCAGGCACGCAAAAAAGAACATATATTATTAAAAGTATTCTGAGCACAGCTTGATGCAATCCAGTTCAATATACTTGTGGAATCAGCACTCATTAATAAAGGTACCAGGACCCCAAGGGACCACTTGTGCCTCTTTCATTCACGGTCTATCTCTCCTTTGGGTCGGCAATTATTCTGACTTCTTACAGAATCTACAACTTTTGCTTGTTTTTGGAGTATATAGAAATGGAATTATGTGTCCTACACCTAGCTTCTTTCACTCAAACTTATGTTAGTGATATTCATGGTATTGTATGTATAGATCCTTTCTGCTCATTGGTGTATAGAATTTCATTATATGAATAGTTTACAATATTTCTGCAACTCTTGGTGGACATTTAGGTAGGTTCTGGCTTAGGGTAATTATGAATAAAGCTTCAGTGAACATTATAGGACACGTCCTTTGGTGAACACTTTTTACAATAGTCTTTATTTATCTAGGAGAGAATTTGCTGGGTCACATGTCATCCAACTTATCAGCTTTGGTAAGGTTCCTCCAAAGTGTTTCCAAAATGGTTATACCAATTTACACAAACTTCTTTCTATAGTAGTGCCTGCGTAGTGCCTGTGGGCTCTGAATACTTGATAGCTTTGCCAACACTTGCTAAAATATTATCTTTTTCATGTTATCTATTCTGGCTGGGGTACAGATTTTTTTTTATTTGAGAAATATCAATCCAAGTATTGTATACAAATAGTTAAAAAAAAAAAAAAAACACAACATCCAAATTGCAGATCAGGGCTTGCAATAAAAAATCAAAAGCTTTGTTTCCCCCATGAACACCTCTTCCCCAGAGGCAACACTTTCTTTTGTTTTCTTTTTTCTTTTTTTTAAATCAGGGTTTTTTTAAACAGACCATTTTTTAAGGACAATTTTAGATTTAGAGACAAATTGCACAAAAATACAGGTTCCTCACCCCCAGTAGTTCTATAGTACCTTGCACTAATGTGGATACATTAATTATAAGTGGTGGATGAGCCATTCTTGTTGACACATTATCATTAGACACATTATCATTAACTAACAGTTAGGGTTTATTTTGTGTTATATAGATTCATAAGTTTTGAGAAATGTATAAAGGTATGTATCTACTATTGCAGTATCATACAGAATAGTTACACCACCCTAAAGTGCCCTGTGCTCCGCCTATTACCACTTCCTCTCTCCCCCTAAACCCTAATGGCCACTGGTCTTTTTACTGTCTCCGAAGGTGTTTTGTTGTTGTTGTTGTTGTTGTCGTCCTTGTCATTGGTTTGTTTTGTTTTGTTTTGTTTTTCCAGAACGTTATCATAGTTGGAAACGTAAAGCAAATGGCTTTTTCGTATTGGATCCCTTCACTTAGTAATCCACACTTAAGTTTCCTCCATGACTTTTAAGTAGCTCCCTTTCTCCCTCTTTCCTTCCCTCCTCTTCGTCCCTCTGCCTCCCTTTCATTGAGGGAGTTTATTTTCTAAAACAGCTTGTAAAAAGCTGGTCTACAGAAAAAGACTGGAAAGTGCAGAGTTCCCCTGTTCTCCCTCCTACCCCCAAAAACATAGTTTTCCCTATTGTAAACTTCTTGTGTCAGTGTAGTGCATTTGTTACAACGGATGAGCCCATATGAAAACTATTATTAACTAAAGACCGAAGTTTAGCTTAGCATTCACTGTGGTGTGCAGTTCGCTGAGTTTTGACAAACGCACAATGCCATGATCCAAAGCATTTCACTGTCTTACAAGATGTTTCACTGTTGTAAATATTCCCTGTGCTTCAACGATTATTCATCTCTCCCTTCCCCCCTGAGTTCCTGGCAACCACAGGTGTCTTTACAGTCTCCATCATTTGAGGCAATATTTTTAACTGTTCCAGGTTTATATTCTTTTGTTAGGAATCTTCATGAAGATAAGTAATATACTATACTGCTGCTTATTGATTTGTCAGTTTTAAGCACCGTCTACTGACTTCCTATGTGACGTTGACGTATAGGTCGCTTAAGCCACCTGTCTTCTCTCTCCTCACCTTCCGATATATTCCCGAACTTCTATCTGTATACTGTTTCAGTCAGGTCCAGCCAGCCGGTGAGTCACTATAGGTATTTTAAACAGTTACACACGTGATGGGAAATCCCAGAAGCCAAACACAGGATGGCGAAGCAATCAGGAATTAGTATCATCAGAAAGCTGTTTCCACCTGCAGAGCTAGAGAAATTCAGAACCATACCTGGCAGGAACTGAGAACATGGGAGAAGAGGCTCTTGGAAAGAAGCTAGAATTTGGAGGAGATAAAATCACTGGTAGGAAGTGGAGCGGGAGAGAGAAAAACCTCTGGGCTTATACCTTCCTCCCTTTCTCCCATCAAACACCCATTGGTCAAAGCCCTCTGGAAGCCAGTTGGCAAGGAAACAGGAAACACAGTCTGTAGGAGAAGTGCAGGAACTGGATCTGAGGGCAAAAACACATAACGGATGAAGTTACATGTAGGTACTAGTTAGGGTTCTCCAGAGACTCAGTATCAATAGGAATTGGTTCACAGGATTCCGGAGCTGAGAAGGGCAGACCCAGGAGATCGAGTAGTTCAGTTCCAGGCAGACTCCCAAAGCCTAAGAATCAGGAGAGCTGATGATGTATGTTCCATTCCAAGTCTGAGCCTGAAGTCAGGAGACCAATATCGCAGCTTGAAGACAGTCAGATAGACACAGTGGATTCTCTCTTACTCCGCCTTTTGTTCTATTCAGGTCTTCAATCGATTAGTTGAGGCCACCCAGTGTTTGGCAAGGCAATATGTTTTGCTTAGTCTACTGATATACAGATGTTAATTGTACTAAGAAATGTCCTCACTGACTCACTAGAAATACTGTTTAGCCATATATCTGGGTACCCTGTGGCTTAGCCCATTTAAAACATGAAATTAACCATCACAAGATATAATTCTATGTTTATATGTATGTATGTATGTACGTATGTATGTATGAATGTATGTTATTTGAGAGAGAGAGAGAGAGAGAGAGAGAGAGAGAGAGAGAGAGAGAGAGAGAGTATGCTCAAGCAGGATAGGGGCAGAGAGAGAGAATTCTGAGCTGTCAGTGCAGAACTTAATGCTCATCTTAGTCTTATGAACTGTGAGATCATCATCTGAGCCAAAATCAAGAGTTGGATTGTGAACTCACCGAGCCACTCAGGTACCCCACAAGATGTAATTTTAAAATAGAGACCTATTTCCCTTACCTGTACTATCATTTTTCATTCCTTACAGTGTAAGATAAAGGTCTTCCTTAACCTTGCTGCACTTTTTCTCTGTCTCCCATCAGCTTTGGGCTTCTGTTTGTCATTGTTGTTAACACTGCTGTTATGCTCTGCAATCAAGTCTCTTTAGAGGGTTCAAGGTTGATTCTAAAACTTGAAAACTAATAAATGGTTTAAATTATTGGGATTATTAAATAATATGCAAACATTAGATTTACCACACTTTTCCAGGAGTCCTTGGACCTGCTGAATGAGGACATCTCTAGCATCAAGGTGAAATGGATCCTTTCTCTTTGTATTCCACCAGTGCTTTAAACCATGCATGTTTCAATTGGCTCATTCAGACTAAGGCCGTCTTATGGATATTTTCTGGTTCTCCTTAATTTTCTAATGCACTCTTTGTTTTTTTTTATTTATATATGAAATTTATTGTCAAATTGGTTTCCATACAACACCCAGTGCTCATCCCAAAAGGTGCCCTCCTCAATACCCATCACCTACCCTCTCCTCCCTCCCACCCCCCATTAACCCTTAGTTTGTTCTCAGTTCTCAACAGTCTCTTATGCTTTGGCTCTCTCCCACTCTAACCTCTTTTTTTTTTTTCCTTCCCCTCCCCAATGGGTTCCTGTTAGCTTTCTCAGGATCCACATAAGAGTGAAACCATATGGTATCTGTCTTTCTCTGTATGGCTTATTTCACTTAGCATCACACTCTCCAGTTCCATCCACGTTGCCACAAAAGGCCATATTTCATTTTTTCTCATTGCCACGTAGTATTCCATTGTGTATACAAACCACAATTTCTTTATCCATTCATCAGTTGGTGGACATTTAGGCTCTTTCCATAATTTGGCTATTGTTGAGAGTGCTGCTATGAACATTGGGGTACAAGTGCCCCTATGCATCAGTACTCCTGTGTCCCTTGGATAAATTCCTAGCATGCACTTCTTTGTTTTATTGCACTCTTTCAGTGTTCTCAAATCATGCCACTTTATGACATCTTCCTGCTAACCTCTTAGCGGTTTCTCACTGGACCCTTCTCTTTTCCTGCCTCATGTAGGCGGTGTCTCAGTAGGTCTGCTTCATAGCTTCCTTCCTGTGATTTTCCTCTGCTACGCTCCCAGTTTGTTTCCATGGTTTCATGGTAATATGGCTATCTGGGAAGTTAGGGAGCATTTAAAAGCCTGGACTCTTGAGCCAGACGGCCTGGGGTTAGACTTTACTTGTTCCACTTACCAACTGTGTAAGTTGGTTGTTGGATGAGGTATTTGGCTTCCTTATAATCCTGTTTCCTCCTCTCGAAGATAAGAATGGTAATTGTATATACTGTATAAGTTTGTTGTGTGGTTCATATGTAATAATATGTGAAAATAACCCATAACAGTGTCTGGCACAAAAATAAACACTCTGTTAATGTTGCCTATTATTAAGCATATTTTTTCTTTATTTTTTCTCTCCTTGTTTTGCTGGAGTACACCTTCAGATAACTTCCTAATGAAGAATGCGTAGACTCGAATGTTCTGTGTCTTTGCACGTCTGAAGATATCTTGAGTCCACTCTCAAATTTAATTGATAATTTTGATAGTGTAGAATTCTAGCTTCTTTTTTTAATTGATTTATTTTGATTTTTTTAAAGTTTGCCTCCAAATTAGTTAGCATGTAGTGCAACAATGATTTCAGGAGTAGATTCCTCAGTGCCCCTTACCCATTTAGCCCATCCCCCCTCCCACAACCCCTCCAGTGACCCTCAGTTCTTCTCCATACGTATGAGTCTCTTTTGTTTTTCCCCCTCCCTGATTTTATATAATTTTTGTTTCTCTCGCTTATGTTCATCTCTTCCACTCATAGAATCCTAGCGTCTAATGGCCAGTTGCCCCTTCCATCGACTTTCCCCTAATCACAACACCATTGGAACTACAATATCTGCTCTTTAGAGTGTTTTTAACTCACTATCACTTCCACCTTCTTCTAGTTTTCAAAATCATTCAGTACGTCTGGCCTATGCTTACGGAAAAGGGAATGGAGGTCCCCCTTTTGAAGGGCTTAAAAGAGAATTTATGAACATATTTTAGACTGCCACAGCCTGTCTGCAGGCCTCCTATTATTCACTCTCATCCTGCATGAAAAGTATCCTCACCCTACCCCAAGAATCCTCCTTCTTAAAGACCCAACCCTTGTAACATCAGCTCAAAGTCCAGGATATTGTTATCTAAATTAGGTCCAGGTGTGAATGAGTCTCCTTGGGCGCACTGGTCCTCGACTACACTTTTAATCTGAAGACCTATGAATGAAGACCTATGAATTCAGCATACAACCAACACGGGCATGTGGTAACCAGAAAACACACACAAAACACACACACACACACACACACACACACACAGAAAAAACAAACAAACAAACAAACAAACACACCAACAAAACACAAACATTGCTGTTCCAAAAGAAAGGAAGGAGGTAATCATGAATGAGTCCCTGGTCCATAGCAATTCTGAAGTTCAGCTGGTACAGGTAGGCAGTCCTTTCATTGGGTCTTAAGACCTGGGAATGATTTTCCATGGCCCTAGCTCCTCCGGGGTTCTGGCTTTCAACCTCCAAGTCATTCTTCCCTTCTCATGAAAGGTAGCCTGTGTCTACAGCCTTATGGTTGTCTCGACCTACTTACTGATTGGAGGAGTTTGTGGGTCCAAAGCCTTCTTTCATTTTATTCTCTGGGATTAAGGAAACCCTTCTCTACCATGGACTTTTCCAAACATTTATAAGGAAAGACACTCCTAAACTTCAAGTGATATTGTAACAGAGAGAACCCTGTGCTCCACAGTTTACTCTGCGAGGGTATGCTTATGAGATAGAACGCTGGTCTTCTCCAAGACCCTTCTTCATTTAGGAAACTTTTCTAGCATCTTTTCCCCAACGTCATCTGCTGCGGGATGTTGGTAATAATTTCACCTTCAATAAGAGTGACAACATTGATGTTATCTGTGCTAACAAAACATGAAATTGTATTTGAATGGCATTGAGTAAGTGCAAGTAGTATCGGTTAGGGACGTGTTCAGCTGTCACAAAAAGGCTGCCGCCAGTGGCATAATCAAAGTGAGTTTTACTCACAAAGAGGCTGTAGGCTGTGCTCCATTAAGGCAACAATGTCATCGGCAGCAGGCTGCATGCAATGGCAGAGCTGCCAATTTCTTTATGACCTCCTACAAAATTTTGGAAAAAAGGTTAGCAGCTATTAATATAATACCAATGTTTTTAGCATTTACCGTCTTCAAGATGCAGCACATGTGTGAGTATTTCAAGCTCACAGCACATCTGTGAGGTACAATTGTTGATGTATTTTGGAGGTCATTCATTTTCTTCTTAAGTCAAAAATTAGCTTCATATGTCTAGGGCATGTGGCTTCACCAAATCCACTCCTAGGTTTCCTTGGCTTATCAATGCATCAAGCAAATTCATAGGAATTCTAGATTTTAATCCTTGTGGGCCATGGAGAAACCAGTTCTGCCTTATCAAATCACATTACATACTCAGGCCATTCAGTATACTCTCAGATGAACCCTTGGAAGGTGCTCCTGTATTAGCGTTGTATTTCTGTTGGCAAGAACCTTACCACGTTTCCTTGTTTTAATTCTTAGCATCATATACCAACTGCAATATCATCACGGAACAATGGTGGCCTCGAATGTAGCATCATCAGCTCTGGAAACTTCAGATATGGTCACGGTAACAGTTAAGGTGGACTCCAACCAGTTCTTGGCCACTTGGACTTGTCTGATTCTCTCTGTTTATCTACCTCCCACCCCACACTCCCAGCCCCAGCAGCAGTGAGAATCTGGTCAGTCAGGGAATCTCCATAGATACAGATGCAGATGCAGATCATTTCTCTGGATAATCTTTATGGTTGACTGTGGCCTGGGTAGCAGGACTGGTTCAGACAGAAACACCTGATTTGGGTGCCATCAATCCGTCTCTGTGCCCTCTCTGAGAAATGGGACAGTATGCATTTCAAACACTTCAAGTCTCCACTTCTTCCTGCACACTTCTGTGTTTTGTTGCTTTCATCCACCTACCAAAGCAACCCAAACTTTATGCTAAAGAGAGTGGGGCTCCTGTGTCCTTTGCAGATGGGAATGCTGTTACTAGTTTGGGTTATCTTAACAAAAGCTGGCACATTACCTAAAAATGTAGAATTCTGTGTGAATTCCGAATCCGCACCTGTAGGAAGCCCTCCATGATTCCGTTGATTAGGGAGAGGTATCAGACCATACTGTAAGAAACCCTGCCTTCGAATGCTACAGCTCTATGGACTTTCAAAGCACTATTTTTAACCTGGTTATCCAAAGTCGTTAAGTCATTGTGACTATACATTCAGAACTTTTTTAAGATCTGGATCGTAGTCTCCAATTTTTTCATGGCCTTCCTAACCCATTGATTCCCAGAGTTCTCTTTATTTTTGAATCGTTCCCTTGGGCATTTGACCACACCTGTCAAATAAAAAATAACCTCAATTTGAATATGAACATTTAAGAGCAGTCACGTGTTCAGTGCCCAAATATTTTATTATTTCTGTTAAGAGTTTATTCTGTCTGTGGATGGTGAAGAAACAAATGCCTGTTTTTTCTTTGTTTGTTTGTTTGTTTGTTTGTTTGTTTGTTTGTTTGTTTTCATTTTCCCCACATAAGTAAGTAGATGTGCAAGGCAGAATGCTAGGTACCTGTCAAGGGTAATAGGACGTTCAGGAGTGTAAATGAGATTTCTGTCATCAAAAAAAGAAAAAAAATTATTTGATGAACTAAGATAAGCTAAGCTTTAAAAATGAAAGGAAAATAGCCATGAACTCAGATAAAAGTTAGGCAATGAAGTACTTTTCCCTAGGGCAGCAAGGAGTTATGAGAAATACCATGATCTGTAGAGTGTGTACTAAAAAGCTCTACTGACACGATGATAAAGCTCACCTTTAAAGCTTGCTTTGTGTACTGATATTATTCCTTTCTTCTTGAAATCTAAAGAAGCTTTTTCTCTTTGGCTGTTAACATGAAATGAAAAGACACTTTCCCCCTATCTTTTCTTCTGCCGTATTTACACTGAGCTTCTTACAAAAGTCTTTTATGTATTCGTTGCTTTTTATCTTCATCCTTTGTCGAAAACAAGCCTTGAGATTGGGAATGATGTGGACTATTTCTAACCCAAGCTCACAGGACTTAACTTCTCATAAAACCCATCATTTGAGGAGGCAATGAACTCGTATCATGGAGTTCCTTGTGCAGCCCATGGGCAGGATTCCACTGAAAGAATCGATAGCATCATGGAGACCCTGTCTCTGGAAGGAACTAACAACAAATAATGATTTGACCTTATAGGCTGATTTTCCTAGGAATTTAGGAATCAAGAGGGCCAGAAGTGGGATGGTGGGAGAGGGACACTGGAGAAGGGCTGAATACCCAGGTTCACTTGAAGCCAACTGAGCAGAGGAAGGTTCTGTCCTGGAGGAGCTTGTGTCAGTAGGGATCAGCTCCCAATTGTTACAGACTTAGTGAAAATACACTCATGAGAGCGTACAAGAAGGATGCTTCCAGAACTCTAAGAGGTTATGTTCCTTTCTTATGTCTTTCTTTATGGAAAATGTCTTGGGGGTGCTTACTTCCCCTTTGTGTGTCCACAGTTCTTCTTCCCACTAGTTGTGTTGTCATGAACCTCCTTACGTAGCCCTTGCTCCCCTCCTAGACCATGTGTTCCTCATGGGCAGGACTCACCTTAGCCATCCGTGTGTTGTTACTACAGTGCCAGCCATGGGCAAAGGACCCTGTCCATACTGAATGAATGCAATGTTTTATAGAGTTTCAGTTCCCAATTTTTACAGAAGAACTAGCTGTCTCACTTCAATTTGATGTGTAACAGCAGCAGTCTATAAAGGGGAGTCTCTCTCACATTCTCTCTTTTTACAAACACCTGCATCATCAACTTTTGATTAACTCTTACCCTTTTGTGATAAGATGAATTGGGTGGAACCTTTGCCATCCCTTACGATCTTCTTTGAAACCCAACACCACTTAAATTCCCTATCCTACAGTAAATTCTTGCTTAGCAAGAAGCAATATAGTTCAGTGAGTAAGAGGGTGGACCCTGGAGCCAGGCTGACTGGGATCTCAAATCCTATTTTGCTCTATTTCTAGCAGCAGACCTTTGGACAACTTACTTTTTCTCTTTGCTACTCAGTTTTCTCAGCTGTAAAATCAGGCACAACCTAGCACCTTCACCATAGAGCTCTGAAATGAATTCAGTGGGGGTAACAACGGTAAAACACTCAGAATAATGCATGGAACCCCCTTCACTGCGAGTCAGTAAACACTCGCCTCTATCAGTGATGTAATTACGGTTTTGACAAAGTCGCTGCTTGCTTACTTAAAACCTTCACGTTGGCTGTGTTGAATGTACAGAACAGGTGAACTGTGGAAGGCACCATGTCAGAGTCAGGCTTATGTGGTAGAATGAGGCCCAATTCCCTGATGCTGGGGATTGCAAGAGGATACTCAAGGGCACAGAGAGGCACAGAGAGGCACAAGGCTCTCGGCACAAACCCATAATGAGATGATCAGAAAGCCATAGGAAAACAGAGGGAACAAACTAATTTCTCTTTAGTTCCCACCATACACCAGTACAGTTCTCTGCAATTCACACATGTTTCCCTCTCAAGCAAACATAACAGGCCTGTGGGAAAGGTATTATTATTCCCAATTAACAGGCAACTAGACTAATGCTTAGAAAGCTTACATAACTTGCCAAATATCACATCTATGTGGCAGAGCTAGGATTTGAACCAGCATCGGTCACATCCCACTGCCTCTACCAAACTTGAGAAACATCTTTGGAAGAAGTGAAATACGTTAATCCTAATCATGCACCGAATCACATAGGACTGGATATTATAGGCCCATGAAATCCCAAGGCGGAAAAAAAAATTAATTTACGAAGGCTATTTTGCTTATTGTTATATTCCTCAGAGTGCACCGCTTAAGTGTTCTCTATTTACGAAATGACTGAGTTTATGAGGGAATGGACAGAAGTGTGAATACCTATGCTCATACGATTACACCATGTAGTTTGGTTGAGGATCTTGAAACACTCTGCCTTACATCTAAACTCATCAGAGTAACGGGAACGTTAGAGCTGTCATAGCAGGTGAAAGAGAAGGTTACTTATCATACCACTTGTCCCAAATTACTCGTAGACCAGTTTCAAAATCAGCACAGAAACATAAGACAGTGAGAGACAGACAGGAAAGCTCAGAGAGAGGGAGAGAGACAATCCCAAGCAGGTTCTACGCTTCCGCACAAAGCCTGATGCAGAACTGGAGCTCGCAAACCATGAGATCATGACCTGAGTCGAAAGCAAACTGACCATGTTTGGCAGCCCATAAAAAATTATCAGGCATGCAAAGAAGCAGGAAAATAAGACACGTAAGGAAGGGGAAATCAACTGACACTGACCCAGAAATTACACAAATGATATAATTTATACATCCGAACATTCAAATAGTTGTTATAACTATTATCAGTATATGCAAGAAATTATAGGGCAGAATGAGCATGTTAAATAGAGACATGCAAGTGGTATGTAAGACCTAAACCAAACTTCGCATGACAAAAGCAATGACTAAAATAAGAAATCTGGTCTATGATTCCTGAATGGAATTAAAGGCATATAGACAGTGCAGAAAAAAAAGTTGATGAACCTAAAGACATAGCAATGGAAATCGTCTGAAATGAAACACACAGACAAAATATGCCTGCAAACCATCCAACATACATGTAATTGTATCTCCAAGGAACACAGACAAGAAAACTAATTTGAGTAAAGAATGAAACTAATTTGAATTTATAGTTGGTAAGTTTGATGCAAACTAAAAATATATAGTTCCAGTAAGGTCAATGAACTTCAAGGACAGGAAATATGAGGAAAACTACACCAAGGCACCCCACAATTAAATTGCTTTCATCCAGGGAAAGGGAGGGAAAAGATTTCTCATCAGAACCAATGCAATCTAGAATACCGTAGGATAACATTTTTAAAGTACCTAAAGTAAGCAACCATTATGATCTGGGGTTAGGCAAACATTTCTTAGCTACACCACCAACAATATGATTCTTTACAATAAAAACATATGATTGGATTTTATCACACTAAAACTTTTGCTTTTCCACGAACAGAGACTTTGAAATCACAAGACTGAGACTGGGAGAATATATTTACCAATCATCTCTGTGAAATGGGACTTATATCTAGAACATATGGGCAATCCGCAAGATTCAATATTCTGAAACTAAATAATCCAAAAAAAGGCAAACGATTTGAGAAGACACATTACCAAAAAAGATATATGTACAGCAGATACACACATGAAAATGTGTTCAGCATCATGAGGGGAAATGCAAATATAAACTACAATGAGATAAATGAGACACAATGAGATCAACTACTACTTCATGCCTACAAGATGTCTAAAATCAAAAGACAGGGCTCCGAAGTGTTAGCTAGCATATGAAAGAACTGGAATTCTCACACACTGCTGATGAGAATGTAAAAGTGATAAAACTACCAGGGCAAACAGTTTGACAATATCCTAAAAAGCTGAACATGCAACCTATTCTATGACTCAGACAAATCTGCTCTCAAATATTTTCCCTAGAGGGATCAAAGTATACGATCATACAAATTCAAAAAAAAAAGACAGAAAGAACAGAGAAGAAAAGAAATGAAAAGAAAAGAAACGAAAAGAAAAGAAAAAAATGAATGTTTATAGAAGCTTTTTTTTCAATAGGCTAAGGAGCACTTGGTGCCTCAGTTGGTAGATTTCTTGATTTCTGCTTGGGTCATTATCCCAGGGTCGTGATATTGAGACTCACATTGAGCTCCACACTATGCATGGAGGCTGCTTAAGTTTCTTTTTCTCTTTCCCTCTGCTCTCTCTTTCTCTTTCTCTCTCCCTCCCCCTCTCCCTCTCCCTCTCTATCTCCCTCTCCCTCTCCATCTCCCTTTCCCTAAATCTCCCCCACCTCTCCTCTCACCCTCCCCTCTCCTTCTCACTCCCTCTCTCTCAATCTCTCTCTCTCTCATAAAAAGAAATAAATACGCCACGTGTGGAAATAATACAAATGTCCACTGACATGTGAACGGATAAAAAAAGTAGTAACAGACTATTGATACACACAACACTATGGATAATATTCAAAATACTAAGTGAAGTAAGTCAACTCCCTACTCCTAAATAATAAGGAGCATGTCTATATAATTTTATTTGTATAGTATTCTAGAAAATCAAGATAATATGTAGGGACAGAAAACAGACCACAGTTTGCCTAGGATGGGAATTGGGAAGACGTGGGGGCGGAGGGATATATAAGGGATACAAGGACATTTTTGTGGTGACAGACATATTCTTTTCCTTGTTATGTATACATTGGTGGATATGTGACCAAAATTTACCAAATTATGTAATTGTATCTATTAGCATTAGTATTAGTATTAATTATTAATTATTAATTAAGTAATTTATTTATTAGGGCTTTTTTTTCAGAGAGAGAGATGAAGCGTTCATTACGGGGGGAGAGAGGCAAGGGAGAAAGTGAGAATCTGAAGCAGACTCCATGCTTAGCATGGAGCCCAATAAAGGGCTTAATCGAACCTGGGATCATGACCTGAGCCAAAATTAAGAGTCTGATGCTCAAGTGACAGCCATCCAGGTGCTCCACCAATTACGTACTTTCAATATGTACAGTTTGTGTATATCAGTTAGACATTAATGAAGTTGTTAAAAACAAACAAACAAACAAACAAACAAACAAACAAACAAACAAACAAAACATGATTGGATATTGTGTCTTTTGACCTCTGGGGCCGCTATTTCAAACCTGGTCCACCAGCATCTACTGATTCTCGGAATCCCCAGTATCTTTCATACACTCACATAAGTTCTTCAAAATAAATGTAACTTGGGAAAAGTGGAAATCCCCTGGCAGTTATCACGTGTATCAATTATAAGTGTCACAACACTTAGAACTATGATCCATACATGAGATGGGTGATATAGCACATGTTTGCTTTCGACAACTTGGAGCTGGTTGAGTCCCAGCACCCCATTACCCTTGTACACTTGTTAATTACTTGTTTACCAGTTAATTGGTCCTCTGCCTCCTTATACTGTATAAAAAGGGGCTTGGTCTGTCTTGCTTACTTCTGTGTTTATAATGGTCCAGAACCAGGCTGGAACCCTGGCAGAAAAACCTAGTGGCGCTCGGAGATCTTCTTTGGATTGCAGATCTTGTGGAATGGCGGGCTCAGGAGACCCTGTTTCTCCAAACGTCTGAGCGCTGAATATAAGTGGGGCAGGAAATTTACAGTCATCAGCTGCCATATCTGTGGGGGATTTCCTGCACACAGAAAACAAAGGGGGAAGAACCAGGAGGTGGGGTCTCTAAAATAGAGACCAGAGTTCGTTTTAGTCCCACCGGCCGTCTTTGGTGCAGTATTTTATTCACTTCTCCAACATTGTCCCATTTTATGTCTTTTAAGAAGATTTTTAGTAGGTATCACCTTTCAGTTATTTAGGTTGGTACCCTCAGAAGGCTAAGATGCCTGCAGCAGTTTGGTGAGCAACAGTGTTTTCAATAAAATGTATTCTGGTATTCAGTATACAGGGGCCAATGGGTACAAGTAAAATTATGGAGAAGAGGGGCCCTGCCAGGGCAGGAAGCCAGGATCCCAATCCGTGAGATCTCATTTGTTCCATTGATGGTTACTTTCCCCTTGTCTAAGGTGAATTTTTATTATTATTATTATTATTATTATTATTATTATTATTATTATTATTATTATTATTATTAGTTCCTTACCCTTAGTTGGGAGTATTTCTGACTGGTTTAAAAAATAGCAACATTCCTTCCCCGAAATTTTTCAAGTCCCTCCATTTTCTGAAGTGAGGAGGTCGGGGGCTTGTCTATTTTGGGGGGTTACTGCCACCAGAGAGTTTATTTGGTTCTCTAAAGTTACCAGAGACTCGGCCACCCGTTCCATGTCTTCATTTAGCTCTTGAGATAGTCTATGGTACAGTCCTATGCATAAACATATGCCCCCTTATCCAGTTCCTATTCCTGTCACAATTACTGAGCCTATCAGAATGGGTAGCAGGACTGCCCGTTTAGCCTGAGACTTGGGGCTAAAGGTTGTTAGGAACTGATCTTCAGTGTATACAAATATCTCTGGGGTCCGATATATGGAATAACATTTCGGAGTCCAGTTGGCCTCTAAGCATCGATAGGCCGAATAAGAACACAGATAGAACACCCCAAGGGTTCAACATAGGGTGTAGTCCTCATTAAGGTTCTATCTCTTCCTCCTAGAGAGGGAATTCAGGGACTGTATGGATTAGATTGTCGGCATTGGCACCCCTAGTGCCCAGGGGTCCAATTAAGACAGAGGTGTTGGTTTTGAGGTTTTCAGGAGATTCCTAGGTCAAACGGATTGGAGTAGCTAAGTAAGTCCTCTGGCTGAGGGGCAAGCACATCCAGCAGGTTTGCATGTGATTATCTATCTTATGGAGGACTAGTAGAGCAGTGTCGGCACAATACTGGAGTGGGGCATTGGTAGGCATCTGATTGACGGCTGAAGTTTCAAACGTTGGTAGGCTGCTGGCAGAGTGGTCGCCTTTATGGCTTGTATTACCCTATCCTGGGTATGCTTTACAAATTTTTGAAGGGCCCTGTAGTGCAGCCCTCCCCTGTTTGAGATTCCCCATTGAGGAAGGTAAGTGTAGCCAGCTCGCTTCCCTCTCTGGAGGCCCTTGTTGTGACTTGGGTTACTGATAGTTTTGGTTATATCCTCGGTCCAATACTTAGCACTTGGGGCACCAGGTGACTGACAGAGAGTGGATGTTTTTCACATGTAGCAATCTTTGTGGAGGGAGGGAAAGGTGCTGAACCCCCTGGACCCCCTTATTGTCCTATGACAATTGTGGGGGCAAAGTGGATAAGCGGCAGTTGTGAGAGTGAGAGCAGTTATCATAATATACAGGCAATACTTGGTAACCCTCCCATCCAGAGGAGGTATGTGAGGCCCAGGATGCATCTTTTGCACCATATCAAGCTTGTTGGCACGGTCTCTATCAGCCCTACAGTAAGAAGTAAGACCAGGCTTATGACACCAGTAGGGGGCAAGGGTTGGCAGAGTTGCATTCAAACCCCTGGGCTTGGTTCACGCATTGATTCCTCAAGCTTCTGCTGTGTGCAGGCCAGCCATCTACCACGGTGTGGCTGGAGCAGGGCTGGACATCTCAGGGGTCAGTACCCTTTGAGGGTCAGTTTTAACGGGATGGCTGGATCTGGATCATTTCGCCAGGTTGTGGGTTCTTCTGAGTTGGACCACTTAACTGTGGAGTGATGGACCCATGGGGTGACACCTGAAGTTCTGGGGGCTATAGGAGTTGTTAGAATAACAGTGTGAGGCCCAGTCCACCATGGTATAAGAGGTTCCTTCTTCCAATCTTTGATCTACACAGAGTCTCCTGGCTGAAAGAAGTGAACGGGGTCCCTAAGGAAATTGTGACCCTCTCTATGGTGTATCTCTAACTTGTTTAGGACTGCCCCCAATTTCTGGAGCTGTTAGCTTATTTCCTTGTCTGCAATCTGGTGTAGGTCTCCTGGGAGCTTTCCTAAATGTGTGTGTGTGCGTGGGGGTGGGGGGGAGGATCGCCCATATAATAACTCAAAAGGGGAGAATCCCAGTGCCCCAGGCGGGCATTGGGCACACAGGAGGACCAGCGGAAGCAAATCTGGCCATGGGGGTTAGTCTCTTGGTGGAACTTGGCCAGGGTTTCCTTGAAGGTACAGTTCATCTGCTCTACCTTTCCCTGAGCCCTGGGGGCGTTAAGCAGTGTGCAGTTTCCAGGCAATGTTAAGGGACATTGTTAGGGTTCGTATAATGTCCGCTCCAAATGCAGGTCCATTATTACTGTGTGTGGTTAAGCCCAATCTCCCATAGAAGAGCTTTGGCCACCTCGTGACTTCATTCCATTCTGGTCTGGAATGCTTGGACCCATCCCAAATTGGTGCAGATTATTACAAGGAGGTACCTCAACCCTTTATTTGGTTGTATGTTGGTAAAGTCCACCCCTAAATCCATCCTTTGTGAGCCAGGCAGGGGCCGTGGGGCCGAGCAAGCATTGTTTTTGGCACACATTACACATTATTCACTGACAGCCTGGCATAATGCCGGCAGCTGGCTGATATTGTAGTTCTTTTTGAGGAGGACCTCTAGAGCAGTTTTCCCTAAGAGGGTGAGTTAGTTCTCTTCCTTCACTAGGTGCTTTCACATAGATGACGGGACAAGACTCACCATCCGTCTTTGCTTAGTGTGCCCAATTCTGTCGAGGCCCAACTTCTTTCTTCACTTGTGTACATGGGTGTGGAGGCTTTCTTCTGGGGCACAAGAGTCAGAGTATAGGTAGGAGCTTCACCTAGGTCACCTCAGGCAGCCACTCTGGCTATTTTGTCGGCAAGGTGATTACCTTGATTTATGGGGTCATCTCATTTCTGAGGTCCCTTACGGTGTAGGATAGCTACTTTGTCTGGTAGCCATATGGTCTCAAGAATCTGTATTTCTTCCTCGTTTTTGATAGTTTTCTCTGAAGCGGTAAGGAGGCCTTTTCCTTTATAGATGGCCCCATGTACATGCACAGTAGCAAAGCCATATGGGGAATCAATGTAGATGTTAACTCATTTACCTTTGCTTCATCCACTACTCCAGAACACTCATGGTCAGGTTCTCCCTCCTCTGTGGGAAGGAACGTGGCCAGGTTTAGTGTTCTTACACTGTTTCGAGAGTGAGCCTTGAGTTGTCATATAGAAGGCCTTGGGATTGTGTCAGCTGAGAACTGGAGAGGAAATGATATCCTTGGGTGCTTGTGAGCCACACGACTGTGTGTGGGACCTTAACATTAAATGTTTGGCTCAGTGTGAGCTTGTCTTCATCCTTGATGAGCAGGACTGTGGCTCTGAAGTCTGAGGCACAGGGGCCATCCTGCAGCCACAGGATCAAGTTTTTTTTTTTTTTTTTTTTTTTTTTTTGGCAGTTAGAACACTGGCCATTGCCGAGGCACCATGCTCTGAGTGAGCACTCCTTTTTGTGTGTGAAGAAGTTAAAGGGTCTGTCTATGTCAGGCAAACCAAGGGCTGGGGCTTGTCCCAGAGCCAACTTTATTTCTGTGTAAGCGGCCTTCACCCCCTCAGTCCATGCGAGGAGCTCCCAGTTTGTTCCTCCCAACTGGTCATAGAGGAACCTCATTATGGCTGAGAATCTGAGGATTCTCAATAAGACAGAACCCTCTGGCCCCTAAACATTTACACAAGCCTTGTTTTGTTTGGGGCTGTGGCAGTGTGGTGCCACACTTTCCTCTTTCCCGTCATTCTCTTTTTCCTTTTGTGAGGAGGAAGCCTAAGTATTGGCCCTGCTGCTGACGAATCTGTGCCTTTTTCCAAGAGGCCTGGTACCCCAAGTAGGATCAGAGCTGTAGGAGGGCCTGTGTACCTTTCATATAGTTTTCCTGGGTGTCAATGGAAAGGAGGTCTTCTACATATTGCAGAAGGACATACCCTGCGGTTTCTTTCGGAAAGTCAGCGAGATCTGAACCTAGGGCTTCCCACAGAAGAATGGGCGAGTTGTTGAAACCTTGGGAAAGTAGTGTCCTGGTCAGCTGCATCTGGCGCTCTGTAACGGGCTCAGTCCATTCAAAGGCAAACAATGATTGCCTTTGCGGAGCCAGGCAGAGGCAGAAGAAAGCATCCTTTAGATCGAAGCACTCAACCCTTCTGGCTGACCACCGAATTTGGCTGAGGAGAGTATACTGAGGGTTCGGAATGACTGGGTGTAAGGAAAGAGTCACTTTGCTAATGGCCCGCAAATCCTGTACTGGTTGGTGTCCTCCTCCTGGCTTCTTGCCTGGCAAGAGTGAGGTATTCCAAACTGATTGGCACTCAGCAGGATACATCTTTCTCTGAGCTTGGTCAGGTGCTCTTGTATGCCCATTTTAGCCTCTAGTGGAAGGGGGTACTGCCTTGGTGTCTGAGGTTGAGCTGCAGGGATCAGGTCGACAATGATTGGGACTCGATTCCAAGCTACTTCAGGTGGATTATCATCAACCCATAGGGAGGGGAACGTAAGCCTGAATTCTTAGGGGCGACAAGGTACGGCCTGGGCACAGAACAGTCTCCATTCTTCTTCCCTTGGCATTGGTATGGCAATTCCAGAGTTTCCTTCTGCCTTGGGTTTAATTGGAGGCTCGTGTGTCCAGTGGGTTCAAAAGGTATCTGGGCCCCAAGTTTGGAGAGTAGATTGTGGCCCAGGAGAGGAATCGGGCAGTCAAGTAAGTAGAGGAACTCATGCCGGACCTTGTGACCCCCAAGTGCACCTTGTTGAGCTTGACAGAAGGGCTGTTGCATTGTTGTGTCCCAGTAGCCCCAAGTATGGTTGCTGCCTTTTGTCCAATGGGCGCTACCAGGGAAGTAACCAAGGAGTATTCAGCCCCAGTTGAAAAGTATTTCAACCATGAAAGTTATTGTTCAACCCTCCACCTCATTTCAGGTGTGGGTTCATGGGGGCCAAGAAAGAAAGAGTCCGGTCCACCTCAGTCCAATTCTACCCTGGCCAGATCAAGAAGGTTCTCACCTCGAGGTTCCTCGAGGTTCCTGGCTGGGTTTTGAGGTCCCCACGAATTCGGACATTCTTACAGTTTCCCTTGCCTTTGTAGTATGCACACTCGTCCCTTGCTAAGGGGGCTATGGGCTACCCCCCTTTTTGTGGTTGGAGTTTTTCGATGCTGCTAAAAAACAGCAGCATCTGTTCTTTAGTTCTGCTGTGAGAAAGGTGGCCTTCTTTTTTAGTCTTCGCTTCTCTTTCAGCTGCAAATTTCTGTTGGTGAAAACTGTATTGACGACCTCTAAAAGCTGAGTGATATTCATCTGGCAAAGCCCTCCAACTTCTGGAGGTTTCGTCGGATATCTGGGGCAGCCGGTGCCACAAAAAAGGTATTTACCATCTGTTGACTTTCTGGTGCCACGGGGTCAAACGGGACATATACATGGTACGCTTCACAGAATATTTCATAGCAGTCTCCGGGAGACTCCCCAGGGTGCTGTGTGACTCATGATATTTTAGTCATGTTCATGGGATTGTTGACTCCAGCTCAGACTCCCTGAAGAAGGGCTTCCTGGTATCCTCAGACGTGGCCCTGTCCTCCTTCTGTGGTGAAATCCCATGTTGGGTGTTCTTCAGGCATGCAGCTTGAGCCCAGACAGCACGGTCATTGATTCCTGGAGATGTGTGATCTTCTAGGTACAGTCATGTTTCTGTCATACTTATTTTTAATTCAACAAAGTATGGAGTAACTGTTGACAATCTTCCCAAGTCTGTCAGTAGGTCGGGAAGAGGGACTCCATCAAGTCAACCATTGCTTGTGGCTTTTCGGAGTATGGTGGAGTGTTGTGTTTCCAATTGAGGAGGTTGGTTGTAGAGAAAGGTAGATAACTCATCATGGAATGGCTTGTCTGGACCCGGTCCATCCTTATTCTGTCTTTCAGGCTCTCTCGTCTCCTTTACATGCATTCGGAGAGTTTTAGGTCTGGGTCTGAGGCGCAGTCTGGCTGCTGGCCCATGTTGGGGTGGGTTTTCTGGGTCTGAGAGTGGTGGGGAGATGGGCGGCACTGACTGCAGTGGCATCTGCACTGACTCTGGCTATGGCTGGAGAGACAGATGCAGGAGGAGTTTCAAGCTCCGGGGAAGGGGAGGGAGCTTGAAGAGTCATGAGGGGGTGGAAAGACAATATCTTCCTCCATATCTCCTTCAAATATTAGAGGAGCAGTGGGTCGCTTCTTTGGCTCCCTGGATGTGCCTCCATAAAGTGGCTAAAACCTTTGCCTGGCTCTGTTTGCTAATGATGAATCACCTTCAAGGCAGTAGATTTGGGGCAATTTCAAGCCAGGAGTCGATGTACGGAAATTGATCAGGGTGGCCTGGGTTCCCAGTGACTATTAGCCAAACCTGCTGCACTATTTGAGCATCTAAGGTCACTTCTGGAGGCCATCCTACATTGAATGTGGACCATTCTAGTTCACAAAATTTCGTTAACTTCCCGGGTGTCGTTGTCACCCCATGGTAACCTGAAAACCCCTTTTAACATTTTTTGACCAGGACCTCTAAAATTGTAGGCTTACTCTGTTTTCGTCCCATTATTAATTTCTTTCTCATATTTGCTGTCACAAAGACGGACAAAGTTAGGATATACCGCCAGATGAGAGGACTATTCAGATACTCCTCTGGTCGCATTCCTGAGGGAAAGTTTAGGTGAAGTTTGACTATAGTGGACTCGGCTTTGTGACTTGTGATGGGAATCTGATCCGATACCGCCCTCGACTTTATACTCTCACAATGACACAGGGGAGCCCATTCAGACTCCATAGACTTTTGGGGTCCTTAATGGTGCCCGTCCATGAAGCCACAAACTCTATCTCGACTGGCAACCCTGGCTTAGATGAACATCCTCTCTCTCTCTCTCTCTCTCTCTCTCTCTCTCTCTCTCTCTCTCTCTCTCACACACACACACACACACACACACACACACACACACACACACACACACATGCACACCAGAGTCCATTACATTTCCTTCCACAAAATTTTCTACCTGGGACACCTATTAAGTCCTCTGGGGATTGACCATGTCCCCCTTCTGCTCTTTTGTGTATGGCTGACACTTCGGGGCTTCGGCCTTACCAGTTCCATGGAGCAGGACCTGCCTAAGACAACGGAGAAGTAGGCTGAGGAAATTCAGGCAGAGCATGCACTTTCTCCCTTGTGAGCCTTTGCTTTGCCACCACCTCGCCCTTCTCCCAAACCGGGGGCAACAATGGGCCAGTGCGGTTGTGTTTCTTGTTCAACAATCTAGTATGTTATGGAACCAGGCTGGAACACTGGAGGAAACACCAAGTGGCACTCAGAGAGTTTGGTCAGACAGTTTGGCTCTCCAACGTTGAGCGTAGAGTCAAGTGGGGAGGGTATTTTATAGTCGTCAGCTTCCATATATGTGGGGGTTTTTGCACATGCACCAAACAAAGGAAGAAGAACCCAGAAGCGAGGTCTCTAAGCTAGAGACCGGAGTCTGTTTGAGTCCCGCTGACCATCTTTGGAGTACTTTATTCACTTCTCCTACAAGAGTAGAGCTCTAAATACCACATAGTATATGCTCATTAAATCTATATTAAGTGAATGAGTTCTATTGCTTCTGTATCGGACATATAACAAGATTTTTGACAATCTATATGGTAAGAGTCCCCAGACCATCACATTATAGGGATTTCAAGGTTGTCTAGTCTCCACACAATATTAAGGTTTGGTTACAACCACCATAAGCTAACCCTACAACCTCACATCCTGGATCATATAATGCCCCTGTCTCCTCCTCATTCACAATCTTTTGCAACTGAGTGCAGACAATTCCATCATGTGGTCTTGGTTCAGAAAGCCAAATTCCTCCGTTTCTCTCAGTCAGACAGAATGAAATCTGACTGTGAACGTCTGCCAGTAATGTTGCAATAGAGATGAAGAAGATCAATTCAAGTGGACTCCCTGAGCTGATCCCTAGAATCTCTTTAGGGCATGAGTACAGTTAAATAGAAATGCTGCACTCAGATATATGTCTGCTGCTTATCCAAGGAACAAAAAGCAAGCATTTAAAAAAGTAAGCCGTTTCCCTGCAGAACAGCTTAATCAGGGAGAGTGAGTGGTGCAAAGTGGGAGAAGAATTCTTCTCTAGGGCCTTCACTATTGCAGAGACACAGTTCAACCTATGGGGGTGTATAACAGAAACATGAAACCTGAGAGCTGCCATTGTTGGGTAACAATGTTCTCTAACTGTGCCTTATGCATTGACATGATGATCCAAGGGAGACAAGCACTAATTATAAGTGGCATAGAAGTCGACAATTTCTATATGCTTCAACACCTCTTTGTAATAATTAGTCCTGTCTGCTCTTTGCACGCGAACATTCCGTTGTTGGTCATTTTCCCCAAGAAAGAATTGGTCCCCTGTGTTTCAGTGGGCTTGTAAACTTAGCTTCCTGAATAGCGTTGGAGACAGCCAAAGGGCATCTCTTGGTACCTGTTGTTTCATTTTGTTTGATAGTTATGGAACTACCCCGATACAAGGATTCGGAATTTTCTTAGTATGTCTTAAGACTTAATTGGAAGCCCATTTTCTGTATTCCATTCAACTTAACAAAGAGAGTATTGCATGTCAGACATTGTGAAACATATAACTGAAGGAATATTACTTCCCAAAGTTTGACCCTCAAAATCAGTCACCTTACTAATGATGCCTTTTTTTTGGAAGGTCATGAAGGTGTGGATCAAGGCAAGAATGGATTAAAATTAAAATGGAACCAATAAGAAAATATAAAAGTACATTTACCCTTAGTACGGATAACCAATAATTCATGAAATGGTGTTTATTTCATTTCTTTATATGTATGTGTATGTGTATGTGTATGCTTATACTGGGCTGTGGCGAAATATGTGTTCCTTACAGTAGATTGGGCATAAAATATTTGAAAGACGCTGTGCTAATGCACCTTATCAAGCTGCCTGGTGCCTCTGTAGCTTGGGTTCTTGATAGGGCTTAGGTGCATCCGCTTCATGCGCTTGCATGAAATTTGGAAGATATGATGGCTAATTTTATGTGTCAACTTTTTTTTTTTTTCAACGTTTTTTTATTTATTTTTGGGACAGAGAGAGACAGAGCATGAACGGGGGAGGGGCAGAGAGAGAGGGAGACACAGAATCGGAAACAGGCTCCAGGCTCTGAGCCATCAGCCCAGAGCCCGACGCGGGGCTCGAACTCACGGACCGCGAGATCGTGACCTGAGCTGAAGTCGGACGCTTAACCGACTGCGCCACCCAGGCGCCCCTTTATGTGTCAACTTTACTGGGCCACAGAGGTCCAGATGCTTGGTGAAACGTTTTTCTGGTGTTTTGTGATGGGAAATACTTGAGTCTGGACAGTGAGTAAAACAGATTATTTTCCTAATGTAAGTGGGCCTTATGTAATCAGTGAGAAGGCCTGAATAGAATAAGGATGATTCTCCCAGGGATACTAGGGAATTACTCTTGCCTGCCTGAATGTCTTTCAACTGGGACATTGGCCTCTACCCCAGATTCAGACTGAAACAGCAGCTCTACCTGAGATTCAAGCCTGCCAGCCATTGGACAAGAACTATGCCATCAGATCTCGTGGTTTTCCAGCTAGCCAACACATCCTGAAGATCTTGGGACATGTCAACGTCCACATTTATGGGAGCCAATTTCTTATAAGAAATAAATAAATAAATACATACATAAAACATTCATAAATATATAAATATATTTATATTAATACATTCATATTTTATATGAATGTATTAATATAAATATAAATATATTATATATTATAATATATATTATATATATGAGAAACAGAAATTTTCTCTATTGAATCTTACTAATTCAGAAGGTGAAAAATATTATCCATTGGTTCTACAGCTGTTTTTTTTTTTTTAAACAGAATGTGGTAGACATTATTCTAAAGAAAAAAAATATAGCCCCCAATGTTCCATACCTTAAAGCTGACAACCCATGAATATGAAGAGAGACCATTTCTATAGTCGTGTTGTAATATAGAGACAGATTTTCTGGATCAACCTAGTATCATCATGAACCCATGCATCGTAAACCCATGTAAAGCAGAGAGTTTTCCCTGGCTGGCCATCCCACAAGCTGAAAATGAAGACCTCAGTTGTATAACTGCAAGGAACTTAATTGTCCGAAACCCAAATAAACTCAGAAGTAGATTTCTCCAGATAAGAACCCAACCTACTGACACTTGACTCTTACCTAGTGATACCCTAGGCCCAGAACACCAGTGAGTCCACCTGGACAGACCAGTGAGTCTGCTGGGGTTATTGTGGCAAGACAATTCTGCAGGGTCGTCTTTGTATTCTGGGAGTGCAGTGTACACCGCACTTAACTAACACTTCTCCTGATGGTTTGAACACACAATTCCTCATATTAAGTCACTGCTTGGATATAAGATAATTTCTGCCAATATGCTACTGAAATTTGACTATTTTATTTCCACATACCTCCTACTTGGTAAATGCAATGATACCTGTAGCTTATTTCAAACTCAAGTAAAACAAAACACAAAACTCTAAAGAACGGACCGCTCCTTACCTCTTGAAACTACCTCTTCTTTTGTGTTTGATAACATTTGACTCTCCTGGTTTCTCTTATATATGACCTCTATTAATTTTCATTCTATTCTCCTGCCTCATTTCCATTCATCAAGCATGCATTGAGCACGTACTAGGTTGTAGGCACTGTATACAAAGAACAGAGGTCTTATCTAGAACTAATAATGGACCTTGTTATCCAGGGGTTTGCCATTGTGTAAACAAATTAACTATACTGAGTTGATAACATCTGTAATAGAGGTGGATAAATATACCCTGGAATTGCAAAGAAGAAAACACATGATTCTCTAGGGCACCCAGGGAGTGCTTTACACAAATGAGGGTCACTTGACGTGAGTCTTCTAGAGAAGACATATTTCAAATCAACAGAGTAAGGAAGGGCATTGCAGGCAGGAAAAAAAAAAAGAGAGAGAGAGAGGGCAAGGCACGGAAGTTTGAAAATGTGACACATTAAAGGAGTAGCAAAGTTTCCTTTGGATGGATTTCATGTGGGAATGGGAGATTGGTAAAGAGTGAGGATTAATGTAGAAGGTGACATATGAATTAGATCCTAGAAACAGTTAACAGGAGATAGTTATGGTGCCCGAATGACGTTGATGACTACCCATTGTATTCAAATAAACCTGAAGACACTTCTTAGCTTAGTTGGAACCTTGTTCATCATCTGATTAATTCCATAAGGTTAATCTAATCTTATGTTCCTCTTCTCTACCAACCATTCACTCATTTATTCATTTATTTCTTTAGTCAGAGAGGGTATGTGTGGGGTGCATATCATGAAGAATGTGAAAGTCATTATAAGACTTTGACTTTCATTTTCGATGAGAGGGAAAGTCAGTTGAGTAGTCTCACCAAATTCACATTTGAGTTTGTTTTATCTATCTATCTATCTATCTATCTATCTATCTATCTATCTATCTATCTATCTATCTATCTATCTATCTATCTATCTATCTATCTATTTAATTTAAAGAGAGTGCCCGCAGCAGTTTAGAGGGAGAGAGAAACTGAGACAGAGACAGAGAGACAGACAGAGAGAGAGAGAGATCTCAAACAGGCTCCATGCCTAATTCATGCCTAGCTCAGATCCTAATGCAGATTCTGACCCCATGACGTCATTCTTTCTGGATCATGACCTGTGCCAAAATCAAGAGTCAGATGGCTAACCACCTGAGCCACCCAGGTGACCCTAATTTGTATGTTAAACAAATCACTCTGACTACTATCTGGGGAGCAGGTTGGAGTGGGAAGCAAGCATACAAGCAACAACAGCAACAAAATAAGGAGGTTACTATAGTAATCCTGAAAAAACTTCCATCCTGAATAAGGATGGAAGAAGGGGACATAGTGAGAAAATTATGATCATGTGTACATTATAAATGTGGATATAATAGGATTGTTTGTGGTTTGAATATAAGTGATGAGAAAAACAGATATAAAAGACTCCACCAAGGTTTTTTTTTTTGTTTTGTTTTGTTTTGTTTGTTTTTGTTTTTGTGTTTGTTTTTTTGGGCTGGACCACAGGTTGGTGGTAGTTTTAAGTTGTCTGTTAGAGATCATGGGATTTAGGGGAAACATCAGGACTTGCTCTTTTCACAAGGTGATTTTGAGATGCTTATTAGACATCCAAGCGGCCTTTTTTTGAATGTAGTTAGATATAGGCATCTGGAGTTTAAAGTAAGAAGTTTAGTGTGGACTCTAGGCTGGATTACTTAGCATGCGATCGCATGAGATCAGCTAGGGAGTGAGAATGGATGAGAGAGAAGACACGCAAGGACTGAGCTCTGGGGTCTCTAACTCTTAAAGTACTGCAAGATGTGGAAAACCTAGCGAAGGAAACTAGACACAGTGGCCACTGAAGGAGTAGGCGAGACATGAGGAGGCTCTCGAGTCCAGGAAGCCTGGTAAGGAATGTGTTTCAAGGAAGCAGGTATCAAAATGGTCAAGTGCTGATGGGAAGTCAAATAGGATGAGGTCAAATAAATGATCATCAGGGTCACATGGGGGGGTCACTTGGTTAAGGGTCTGACTCTTGGTTTCACCTCAGGTCATGATCTCATGGTTTGTGGGTTCAAGCCCCAGGTCGGGCTCCATGCTGACGGTGTGGAGTCTGCTTAGGATTCTCTCAATGCCTCCATCTGTCTCATATCCTCCCCTGCTCACTCTCCCTTTCTTTCAAAATGAATACATACACTTGAAAAATTATTAAAATATAAATAATCACTGTGTTTTGCAAAGTGGATGTCATTGACATGTGATGAGAAGGATTTCAGTAGCACCGGGGAAAAGCCGAATGGGAGTGGATTGAACAGAGAATTGGAGTAGAATGATTGTAGACAGGGAGTAAGGCAATTCTTTCAAGGAGCGTTGTGACCAAATGAGGGAGAAAAATGAGGCAGCAGTGGGAAAGGAAGGGAGCAGGGTCAAGAGAGGGCTTTGCTTTTTCTTTCTAAAATTTGAGAAATAAAAGCATTTTTGTAATTTCCATATTGCTGATGGAAATGATGATATGGCAGAGTGGGGGAGAATTGCTGACAGAAGTGTTCTTAACAGGGCAAGAGTGACTTTGGTCTAGTGTCCAAAAGATAATTGGCTCAGAGAGGAAAGAACAGATCCTTCCTATTAATGTTGGTGAAAGCAGAGCACAAGGAAATTGATGTAGATGGAATGGTAGATGCGATAGGTGATTTTGCAAATTCTCTTTTCAGTGACCTGGTTTTCTCAGTGTGGTAATAGGCAAAGTTATAAGACCAGAGTGAAGAAGGGTTGGGAACAGTTGGAAGTTTGCGGAGAAGGAAGTTGTGAACTAGAGGTCTAGGTGTGTGAGGAAGTAGCCTCTGACCTCACTTGAGTCAGTGGCCATCAAGTAACTTTTGTGCTGCTTTCCTCCAATTACATAGGATGTTGCTATGTGCAGGAACTAGATTGAACTTCCTGCGGTTCCCAACTTCTTTACCTTGGCATAGGTAAGCTTTCATCTGCCTGAGAAGCCCTCTCTACCCTAATCACTCATATTTCAAATTTGCCTCAACCATTACTTAGTTAATCCCACCAGTCAGAGTTAATTAGTCCCTTCTTGGAACTCTTGTGGTACCATGTGCAGTGCCCTGTTCCGTAATTTTTGCCATATTGTAATAATTTGCGTCCCTGTCTCCCTAGATAATTTGGCCACTGCTTGAGGGGGTCAGTTTGATCATTGCAGTTCCTAGTATACAGTTTGACTTATGGGTAGCCTTTGTTAATTGCCAATTGAATTGAGTTGAATTGAGTCGAATTGAATTGAGTTGAACTCAATCGAATGTACTGAATTGAATTGAATTGAATGGAGAGAATTAGTAGAAGGAATTGGCAGGTAGGAGAGGCAGAGCCTCGAAAGAGTGGTGATATTTACAACAAGACTTGTCTGATCTATAAGGAGGGGAACTCCTGCTCATGAGAGTGGGAAAGGTAACTGTTTCCTCACCTGTAGTGGTGGAGTGAATGGAGCCGAAACCCCAAATGAACTTCTGTAAATTGTGTCAACAATTCTTACTTCTATACTGTTTGCTTTGAGGACCTAAAGAGTTCACATATGCAGAAGGATTTTGTACATAAAAATGTGCTGCATAATGTAAGTTACTCTTTCTCACAACACTCTGTGCCAAGATAAAAGAAATGTGTTGATTTTATATATTTGACTAAAGGGTAGCATGTATAAGAGAGGAAGAGAAGGACGGGTTAAAAAAAAAAAACAATGATGATAGTTATACTCGTCTTGTTGACCTTTCTACTCTTCAAAGTCTCTTTAGAAGATATCATCATGGTCTCTTTCAGTTACACATGCCTGTTATTGTCTCTGAGACAATAGCCCTAATATGATCTAATTTGCTAAGGCAGGTGGTCTGGAAACAGATGAAACTGCCAGCTCATTCTGCAGGAAGCAGCATATAAGGAGCCCGCTGATCTGACAGGCTTGTGTCACAATGCACAACTTTGGGAATTGCCCAAGCTCAGAAAAGGCCAGTTTTTTGCAACATTATAAAACTCAAGACAACTCTCTAACACAGAGGTGATGTTCACAGTTCCACAGCAATAACATGTCTGATTCTTGATGCTGACTAGAAGTCAACCAGTTATTTTAACACAGGTTTTAACTCTTATTGGTTTCACTTCACTTTCCCTTACGTTTCAGGTTTCATAAGGGCAGGAACCATGTTCTGGGCTTCCTAATCTGTGTCCACACATGTCTACCATGGTATTTCATGGGCGCTCCATTATCATGTTATTAATTGGGTTTTTTAGTAGGTGTCAGGCAGCTTTCATGGTGACCACGTTATTGGCAGAGCATAAAGAGAGTGGCAATAGTGGTGCTTTCTCTACCATATGAACCACATGTTACTATCTTAAAATTCCTGGAATATATGTATGATGTCCTGTATGAATGATTGTGAGTTTATGACACTCATATTCTACTTCTTTTTCACAACAGTTTAAAATACCTTTATGGCAGTTTACCTTCCTTTCATTTCCTAACTTAAAATAATTTACTTCTTTGGCTTTGGACCTCCTGCCTACATGCTAATAGATGCAGCACGAGAAAACATGTTTGCATTTTGATGTGTTCTTAGCAGGCTGCCTTACTTGCCATGTCTGCTGGGTGGGTTGGGTACCACTGTTATTTCTGGGAGGATCTTCTAAGATACAAGTATATTTCATGGGCAAAGTAGCATGTTGAGTCCGTCATCATTTGGAGTGAAACTCAGTCTACGTCCAGTAGACTTGGTCCCATTGGTCACATGAAGGAATGAAAAACAGGCCACATTCGTTTTGATGTCATAACATTCTGGGACATGTAGTGATGCCCATGAAAAAAAAAAAAAAAAAAAGAATCACACTGGGGACTCCATTTAAGAGATGTCTCAGCAAGCAGAATCAAGATGCCAGAATGAGGAACAAAGATAAATGCTGTGTAGGTTCTAGAGGTTGGAGACATTGCTCCAGCAGAGAGAAAATTCCTTCAGGATTAAGGGAGAGGCTGGATAGTGATCTACAGGCCACTTGTTACCACCTCCAGGCCATGATCTTTCTACTCCCCTGCAATTCCTGCCTTCACCTCCTTAGTCCATCTATTCAATCCCAGAGTGCCACCCTTTTCTTCATGGAAATTTCTGGAGTCCCTTCTTACTCTTCTTTCTTCTCACGTTGCTCCTACCTCTGTTGTGGGCAATTTCACAATCCTGGTAAAATTGCTCTAGCAATGTAGCTTCAGGGTTCTTTAAATTTCCTGGCTCCCACAACCTTAAGAGTCAGTTTCCTCCAGTAGCTAACTTCCGTGATGGTACTCTGAGCTCTATGATCATCCAGATGTCTCCTGCTAGAATGTCAACCTCAACGTGCCAATATCTCAGAAGATAACCTCCCCTAACCAGGTGTCTCACTACTTGACTTCACAACTTCTCTTCTTCAGCCCGATAGAGACTTGTGGTCCCTGCTTCCTCCCTCTCATTTCCCTGCATATCATCCCTTGTGGCTCCACTTCCCTTCCTAATGCAGTGTATACACCTCAGTATGTCACTTTGTGCTGGAACGTCCTAGTCCTCTGCTGCATCTGCGTTGGTGGCCTTGAAGCTTGGATGAGTCCTCCACTCTGTCAGCCCATCCTCTGTCTCACTCAGCCCAGTGAACTGTTACAGGGACTCACAGTCACTAGGGTCACTCACTCTAATTTTGTGGTTGCGGATGTCAACATACCGCCAGAGTTTCTTGCCAATCTTAAGCGGTCTTCTCCCCACAGCAGCTATTCCATACCTCCATCATTACCCTCACCCTATCTTTTTCACCTTTCCCTGGGAAACGGCTCTTGTCTCATAGATAGAACGTAGATTGTAGACACCTTCAAACTCTCACTCAGACCTCATAATGACACCTTTCAACACAACTTTCAACCCCAACCCCAGTATGAGAGACAAAATGTTCCTACTCCCACTCTAGATTCATTAATTCATTCGGCAATCACTGAGAGCCAACTGAGTCCTATGAAACACTGTGCTATATGCTTGGGACATTAGAGATGAGGGGGTAGACCCTAATCACAAGGAGCTTACAATTATGTAGGGGAGACAGTTATTATGGTGTAATGGTCCAAAGATGCACGGAGCATGAGGAGAGTGTGAAGGCAAAATCCATGTAACTCAGCCTTCAGGGGAAGGAGATAAAGTGTTGTAAGGGACTTTTCAGATGGGGTGGTATCTTGAACTAATCCTTAAAGTGTGAGTAGGTATTAATTAGGCAAGGTTGGAGTAGGACGGGGACAAGAGGTTCAGGCATTACACAGTAGAGAAAAATCACACTGAATATAGGGAGAGGGTATAAGTAAAAATTGGAAATTGAGTCCTTCCAATTCTTGACTGTGTCCTACGCTTTGCGAAGAGGTCATCTCACAAAGAACCTCAAACGAGCACATGTTCCCAAAATTTCCTTCTCCATTTTTTTATTCTTTATCCTAGTGTAATTCCTCTCATTTCCTCACCAGTATGATTCAATTAGTAACTCACTTCTGTGGATACTATGGCAACCACATTTCCTCTATGCCGCACCCTTCTGTATCTTTGTTTGGCATCAGTGGAGCCTCATGATGGATCTCATATCTCTACTCCCCTTAGAGTGGACTTTGTAACATGCAAAAGTTATTCCATCACTGCCTTCCAAGCTGTGGTTCCCCCACACTCCAGCATGAGAGAAAACACCTTTCCCATCCGCACCCTGCCCCCACCTTTGCATCCTTACTTGTCCTGGGCCAATTGTTCATGCCCTTAGACACTCTCATGATCAACTATCAGCAAATTCCTTAATATGCCCTATTGTTTTATGCCTAGATGTCTTCCCCATCAACATGGGTATGTTTTGATGCAGCGTCTTAATTGATACATATTTTAAGGCAGGCTAAAATAATTATCAAATATCTAACCTATTCTCTCTCTTTTTTTTTTTTTTTAATTTCCCGGATAACAACGGTAATAGATTCTCTTTTTTTACATTTTTAATTTTCTATTATTGAAGTATAGATTACATAGAGTGTTATTTTAGTTTCAGGTGTATAAAATAGCGATTTGATAATTCTATACATTATTCAGTGCTCTCCGTGGTAAGTGTAATCACCATTTTTCACCATATAGTGTTGTTATAATATCAACTATATTTCCTGTGCTGTACTTTTCATCTCTGTCAGTTATGTATTTTATGACAGGAAGTTTGTAACTCTTAGTCACCTTTCCCTATCTTACACACCCCACCCACTTCTCTTCTTGTAACCACAAGTTTGTTCTCTGTATTGAAGAATCTGTCTTTTCTTTTTCTGTTTTGTTTTTTAGCTTCTACATAAAAGTGAAATTATATGGTATTTCCTCTTATCGTTATAATCCCACGTGGCATAATACCCTCTAGGTTCACACATGTTGTTGCAAACGGCAAGGTTTATTCCCTTTTTTTTAAATTAAAATATATTCCATTATATGGACACTACATTTCTTTATGAATTCATCTGTTGACAGACTCTTGGGCTGCTTCCATAGCTGGGCTATCATAAATAATGCTTTAATAAACACACAGGTGCATGCCTCTTTCCAAATTGGGGTTTACCTTTTCTTTGGGTAAATACCCAGGAGTGGAATTATTGGATGATATAGTACTTCTGAGTTAATTTCTTGACGAACCTGCATTCTGTTTCCTAGAGTGGCTGCACCTATTTACATTCCCACCAAGAGTGCATTGGTGTTACTTTTTCTCTTACCTTCTCACCAATACTTGTTATTTCTTGTCTTGTTGATACTAGGCATTCTGTCAGGTGTGAATTGATGTGTCATTGTGGTTTTGATTGAGGTTTCTCTGATTAGTGATGTTGAGCATCTTTAATGTGTCTGGTGATGTAGTAGACACTCTTAATTCATCCCTTTCCCCTTCCCTTTTGATTCTTTCCAGGGTGATGATGACACTGATGATGTTATCTGACAGCTTAACTCACCATTTTAATCTTCTATCAAAGGTCATACATTACTTCAAGTGTCCTGCTTTCCTGCTTTAAGTTACGTGGTTTCCAATGCGTTACATGACGTCCCTTTCACAAGTCTTCCTAGGGCTCCCTGACTCACCTTTTATTACTACCCACCGTCACTCATACTCTTAGAAAGTTGCTCTAGTTACTTATCCTGATCCAACACTCTATTTCTATGCCCTGACTCTAGTCTCTATACACACTTCAATTGACACCTCTTACACATAATTTTTTTCCTAATGTTTATTTATTTATTTATTTATTTATTTATTTATTTATTTATTTATTTATTTATTTATTTTTATTTTTGGAGAAGAGAGAGACAGAGCATCAGTGGGTGAGAGGCAGAGAGACAAGGAGATGTAGAATCCGAAGTAGCCTCCAGCTCTCAGCTGTCAGTGCAGAGTCCTACATGGATCTTGAACTCACAAGCTGTGAGATAATGGCCCAAGTTGAAGTCGGCCCCTTTCCCAACTGAGCCACCCAGGTGCCCCAACACATCTTACACTTTCATGTCTCCAATAGGACTTAATATTTCTATGGACCAGGACCATCCATTCATTAAGTTCTAGCACCTCCTACAGTTTGGGAATAAAATAGACACTCAATAAATTGATGCTCAATTGACAAATAAAGGAAGGAATGGGTCCGAAGACAAAGGGCTCAATAAAGACTTTTGTTCCTATGAATTCAACACAGAGTAACACTAGAGCATTTGAATTCAACTGGAGGGTCCTTTAGTCAATCGTGGAAGAAATTACCATATTCTAAGAGTTGTAAGCTGAGAGAGAAAGATTTTTTTGAAGAAATATGAAAGGTAGTTTAATTTCCTAAGAGGCCAAGCCTTGAAAGCTTATCTATAAGAACTATATAATGTAAGATGATTCTGGATCATGAAGAAACTCAAGTGCAGTGAGAGCCGTGACAACATGGGGAACACACAGTAAGGACAACAGTAGTCCCGGAAGTGCTGTCCTGTGTGAGAAAAGAGAGTTTAGTGACCCTGTATGGAGGGAGAGGATACAGGGTGGGCAGAGTAGGGAGGGGAGGAAGTTGGGATCCAAACTGCAATATTGAAATATCAGAGGAGTGTTATGCTCATATTCATAAACTTCCCTATATGTATCCTAAGGAAAACTTTTTTTTTTTCCTTTAACGAGCTTTTTAAAGGTAATATACACATGGTAAAAATTCATATAGTAGCAAAACAAGTTATTCGATGAAATTAAATGTATGTCTTCGCTAGGCCTCCATTATTCTTCCCCAGAAGAAGACCACTTTTAACAGTTTGTAGGGTTTTTTTCCAGAATCTCAAGTATATCATATGCATATCTCACATGAAAAAAAAATATATATATAGCTGGTACCAAGATATTATCTACACCTCTCTATTTTATAGGTACATGATTTTTGTGATTTGAAAAGGTTTGACATGAGATTTGCCCTGTGAAAAATTAATGTGTCTGGTCCAATGGGACATTATTTTTTAAATATACATCATGGTATTTCCTACCCTGGTTGCATTCAAGGTATTTAATCTGTCCCCTGTTTATGTGTATTTAATTTGTTTGTAGTCTACGAGTATAGAAAACAATGCTGCCGTGAAAGTCCTTGTGCATATGTTTGCCTGCCAGAGTCCAGCAGAGTGTGGGTGGTGCCTCGAAAATCTTACCTGGAAGGAGTTTAATGGAGGAACTATGAACACAGGTGCTGGTGAGATAAACGGGCTCAAAACTACGTGGTTGAGTCCTTGGGGACTAGCAAGAGAAGACTTCACCTCTCCCAGGTATCAGGGGACAAGGAAAGGACAAGTGTTACTAGAAGCCAATGAGCCCACGGCTGGGAGAGAAGCCACCTAACAGGAGATGTGGCCATAGACTGAGGAATAAGCCACTGCCAAAATTCCAGAGTTCAGAGTACATATAATGACTGCTTTTCTTTTGCTCTCTGGCTACCTATTAGTATACCTGCCAACTATGGATGGAAGCCAGACGACAAGAAAGCGTCAACGATGCAGTCCATAGACGTGAGCTTACTGGCAGGCATAGGATGATCAAAAATATATCTGCAAGGATGAATGGAGGATTAGCAGTCCCTGGCTTAATATTGTTTGACTTCTAGTTATTGGACCTTACAATGGTGTGAAAATGATAGCATTGTTTACAAATTGTACTTTGAATAACACCTGGCTGGCTCAGTCGTGTAAGCATCTGACTTAGTTCATGTCAAGATCTCAAGGCTCGTGAGTTCAAGCCTGCCTCAGGCTATGCTGACAACTTGCATCCTGGGGCTGACTTGAGATTCTGTGTGTGTGTGTCACTCTCTCTGTCCCTCCCCTGCTCACGCTCTTTCTGTCTCTCTTTCTCTCCAAAACTTGAAATAACATTAAACATTTTCAAGGATAAATTGTACTTCAAATTGAAGTTTTGACCTCTCCCAGTGCTAATGAGAGGTGATACGACCCTCTCCTGTGATGCCTGGCAGAGCAGCCAGCCACAGCTCCCAGTCCACCACATGATCATTATGGTGAACAATCTATCTGCTTACAGCTATTCTATACTCACAGAATCGTTGTGTTTATGCTTTCAACACAGTATTCACTGAAATACATGAGAGAGTTAAACTTTAATGTAACATAGGCTGTGTGTTAGATGATGTCTCATAATTTCAACTCATGCAACTATTTTGAACACACAAAATAGAGGCTAGACTAAACTATGATATTCAGCACATTATGTGTGTTAAATGCATTTTTGGCTTGGAATAACTTCCACTCACACTGGTTTTATCTAGAGGTGACTCCATCCTAAATCAAGGAAGATTTGTAATGTAAAAATCTTGGGAAATTTCCTAGAACTGGAATTGTGGTATCAGTAGGACAGAAAGAACCTCTTCCACATCCATTCCTCCACCTCCTTCCCTTGCAGCACAAGCAATATAAGAGGAAGTGTCATGTGGCAGCTTCTGAGAAAGTTGAGACAGCTGTGGGCCTTGTGTTCTTTATTTTTTCTTTGATGTCATTCACATGCTGCCTTGGATCCTGAACTCTAGGGCCAAACCGTTTGGATGGAAAGTGAACTGAGATTCTTCCAGCAAGAGCTGGTAGGAATTAGATTTCTATGCACTTCATAGAATACAGCTGCCCAATCAGACTTGAGCTGTATACCTCCAAAGTTCATTTACTTGGGAGAGAAATCCACTTTTACCCTGTTAAAACCATAGTTCTTCCTTGTTCTGTGTCGTAGGGAAAAACCTAACCCTCATGAAGGTATACGGATAACAGGTATAAATATGTTGAGTTTTATGGATATTGTCAAGTTTGGTATTTTAAACTGAATTTTTAATACTGAGTTTGAATTCAGCTACTCCATTCACAGCACATGTCTTAATCTTCTTGTGCCTCTGATTTCTCAGAGGGGTAGTAATATAAAGCACTTCATTTGGTTGTTATGAGGAATAATTAAATTAAAATATGTGAAATAGATCAGTGTCTGTCCAACATGCCAAACACTCAATAAATGTTAATACTGTTATTTTTACCATTATCATCTTAAACTGTCTTCCAAAGAAGAGGTCCCAGTTCGCCAATTACAATTCTGAAATGCCTCTTTCCTCTTCCGTTTTCTATAGTGTGCATTACCAATGTTTTTGTCCAATAGAAGAGTAGTAGTATTTCATTTTTATTTGCAATTGCTTTCTAAAATTGTGGTGGTACGTCTTTACAGTTTTTAAAAGTCATTTATGCTTGTTTTCTGGTGAACTTCCTTTTTCTTTCCTCTATTCCTTCTATTGGATTTTTGTTTTGTTTAACAGTGTGGCTTAAAAAAAAAGCAATACAAACATTATGGAAATTTGTCTTCTGTGTTTCTGTTGGTGGTGCAAATATTTCGAATAAGTTTCATTTGCCTTTATTTTATTTTTTTAATTTTTTTAACTTAATGTTTATTTATTTTGTGAGAGAGAGAGAGAGTGCGAGCAGGGAAGGAGAAGAGAGAGAGGGAGACACAGAATCTGAAACAGACTCCTGACTCTGAGATTTCAGCAAAGAGCTAGATGCAGGGTTCCAACCCACAAACCATGAGATTGTGACTGAGTCGAATTTGGACGCTTAACCTACCAAGCCACCCAGGCACCTCACTTTATTTTTTCTTTTCCTTTTTTTTTTTTTTGTTTGGCTTTGTTTTTTCTTTACAAAATTAAAAAAATATATATGTTCAATATAATAAAAATGATCCTTCTCTACTATCGTTACATCTGAGTGTAATGTCCACCCCTATTTTAGAAAGATCATTGTCATTCTGGATTATAAGAATAATTCCCCCATATTTTCTCCTAGGACTTCATAGATTGACTTACATAAAAAAATATCTTCTCCATTTGTAATAAAGCTGGGGAAGGCAGTGAGATAAGATTTAAAGTGATTCTGCAGATGACTGTGTTGGAGCGTTGGCAAAAATGAATGCTTTGACACATAAATCTTACCTAAGAAAGTTATATTTTCCTTTGATCCACATAAAAGGATTGTTTCTTAAACAAAGCATGTGGGAAGCCATCCTCCTTGCAGGTATGGGGTAAGCTTGCCTCCTGGGGTTTTGTGTTTTTTTTTTTGTTTGTTTGTTTGTTTGTTTTGTTGTGTTTTACTCTTAGGGGGAAACGCATAGGTTGTTTATAATGAAATTTTGTATTTCCAGGTTAAGGTGCTGCCAGGTTGAGCATACTAATTTACCAGTTTATAAGACTGCCTCTCACACATCGCTTCCTGGTGGTAGGCAAGATTTCTTTCTCTGCAACCAGGGCCATACTGCCACTTGTTCACAGGTTAAGTAATGATGCCAAGACATTTTTATGCCTATGCTAATAATGACCCACCTGTGGACAAGTGCAGGCAGATACTGCCGACCTTTTAAGGCCAAGGAGGGATTGAGCCCACAGCCTTCCACTGGGCTCCACCATTGTTTCTGTTCTCTCTGTTGTATGTCAGTTGTTATCATCACGTTTGAGAACACACGCTCTAGAGTAAAACTATCTGACTATGTACTTCCATCTTGAGCTATAGGGAAACAAATAAAGTCCCCTTACCTTTTTTGTTCTTTGCTTTCTCTTTTGTGAAACGGGCATTATCACAGTGTGGAAATTCAATAATTAAAGAAATAAATACGTAAGTGCTTAAAATTTCTTAGAAACAAACGCTCAGTAAATATTAAGAAGGCTTTTCCCAATAGAGAATAGAAAAATAACTTTCTTGTTTTCTCCTAGGATTTTATAGATGCATTTTTATAAGAAAACATATAACATTAATAATATGACATAATGCAAATTAAGACATTTATAAGAAAAGTATTGAAACTTCATGAACAGTATCATTGTTACTATTATTCGAACAATGCATTTGCTTTGAAAGGTTCACTTAGTTATATACTAAATTTGCATATGCTTTGAAACTACTTCTGGATTCTCTATGACGTTTCATTCATTCAGCTGAACCACATTTGCTTTATAACATAATTTATTATCTGGTAGAACTCGCCTAATTCATATGCTACCTTTTCAGAAAAATTTTTCTGGATCAGCTTGAATATTGATATTTATACAAAAATCTTAGAACCAGCTGATCTGATTTAAAAAAATCCATATTTTATTGGGCTTGCAACAAATTTACATAGTAAGTTAGAGATAGTCGGCATTCTTACAATAATAACTTTTCCTGTTCCAACACAAGGAATGTTTATATTTAAGCTTTTTTTTTTTTTTAAATATCTCTCACATGAGTTTAAAGTTTTCTGAAAGGCTTATTTATATACTTCTTTCATGTTTTTTGTTAATTCCTCCCTCCCTTCCTTCCTTCCTTCCTTCCTTCCTTCCTTCCTTCCTTCCTTCCTTCCTTCCTTCCTTCCTTCCTTCCTTCCTTCCTTCCTTCCTTCCTTCCTTCCTTCCACCTCCTTCTCCTTTTACTTCTGTCATGGCAAATGGCGCCAATTCTCTGACTATATTTCTAATTATTTCTTGTTTGTATGAGAGAATGCTAAATTGTTACCTTGTGAGCCTGGATCATGTAATTTCATCAGGAAGACTCATGAAAAATCCGATCTCCTTCATCGCAGTTATGTATAATTGACACTTCTTGCAAGGAGATAAACAGAGTCAAGAGAATTTCAGTCTTAGAAGAGAAGCCCCTGAGGTGAGAGTAGCCTGAGAGAGCAATTGAAGAGGGAACAAATGTGACCCAGAAAGGAGCTCCCTGAACAATGTGATTGGGATAACACCCAAAAAGCAGGTTGATTAGGAATAGCACCAAAAATAATTGTCAGATATGATCAAAGCTGTACAAGGGCACCTGAAAGTGTTAGATGTTTTCCTTAAATACAAAAACTTTTGCATTTAACCAAGAAATTAAAAAGTTAACCAAGTTACCAAGTAAGTAAAATTAAACTTCTTTTCTTGTAAAGAGAAAATTCAAGGAAACCAAATTATTAAAGTAAAACATGGTAACATTATAGAGCTTTTGGTTATTAAAAACTCCTATGTACACATGCCAATAAAACAGACAATGAATGTTTTGGACACAATGTAAAGGACTACAACTGGTTTAAGAAAAAGCAGTAAGAGAATGAAAGCAATGCAAGTCATTTCTTTGAAAAACTAGCATAACCCCATAACTCTAACACTGGAGCAAATGAGCAAGACTTGGGGACCAGCTAGCCTGGCTGAGAGGTTTCTTGCCAACACTTACTTAGTTCTTACTCATACCAGGTGAGGTTCTGAACATTTCACAAGTACTTCATGTCATTCTCCTTAGGGCCCTATGAGTGAGGGTTTACTATTAACCTCCTTTTACACATCAGCAAAGTGAAGAAGTTCACAGGTTAAGGAACTTGTCTGCTCGCAAGGTCAACACAGGTGGCATGTGATGGAACTGAGAGGTGGCATGAAATAGTGTCCTCTAGTGCCAACTCACCCAAGTTGACATCCTGTCTCACCAGTACTAGGTGTATGATCTTCGGCACAGATTTTTTTAATGCTTTTGTGCTTTCGTTCTCATATATGTAAGACCAAGAGATGAATATAATGATCATAAAAAGAGTTTAAAACAATATCTGAAACATAGCAAACACCCCTTATATAGAATCCTGTTATTACTGTTATTATTATTATTATTATTATTATTATTATTATTATTATTATTATTATTATCATTAAAACAGGACGGGACAGAGAATACCTAAAAAGATATAATAACACATATGGAAACAATGAATTTCCTGATACCTAAAATATCAGAAAATCCAGTGATTTAATTAGGTGGTCTAAAGTGTTTTTTTTTTCTTTTTCTTATAAATTGAATTTATTTTTAAATATTTTATGGTTTTGAAACAATATCTTATTTCTTTCTGAGAGAATGCAAACAGGATCAGAGAGAGAGGAATAGCATATCTGAAGTGGGCGTGATGCCTACAGCACTGAGCCCAATGTAGGGCTTCAACCCACGAACTGCAAGATCATGACCTGAGCCAAAGTTGGATGGGCAACCAACTGAGCCACCAGGATGCCCCTATTTTTTTTCACATATAGTGTTATATTAGTTTCAGAGTACAATATAATGATTCAGCAATTCCTTACAATACCCAGTACTCATGGCAACAAGTGCACTCCTTAATCCCCATCACATATTTCACTCACTACATCTGAACCCCCCACACACACACACTGGTAACCAGCATGTTGTTATCTATAATTAAGTGTATGTTTCTTGATTTGTCTATTACTCTGTTTCCCCAACATTTGATCATTTGTTTAGTTTCTTAAATTTCACATATGAATGAAGTCATATGGTATCTGTCTGTCTCTGACCGACTTATTTTGCCTAGCATTATATTCCCTAGCTCCATTCATGTTGTTGCAGATGGCAAGATTTCATTATTTTACATGGCTGAGTATTATTCCCCTGTGTGTGGGTATTATACAGAATATACCACATCATATAATTATGTGTGTATAATACCACATTATAATACCACATCATGCATACATACTAAATCTTTATCCATTCATCATTTGATGGACACGTGGCTGTCCCATAATGCTGCCAAAATTATCAGGGTTCTTGTCTCTCTTTGAATTATCGTTTCTGGATTCTTTGGGTAAATACACAGTAGTGTGATTGCTGCAGTTGTAGTTTTCACGTTCTGAGGAACCCACTATGTTTTCCACAGTGACTGCACCAGTTTGCATTCCTATCAACAGTGCAAAAGTTCTTTTTCCATATCCTCTTCAACACCTGTTGTTCATTGTGTTGCTGATTTTAGCTATTCCAAAGAGTGTGAGGTGGTATCTCATTGTCCTTTTGACTTGCAATTTCCTGATGGTAAGTGATGATAAACATCTTTTCACGTGTCTGTTGGCCATCTGGATGTCTTCATGGAGGAGTGTCTGTTAAGGTCTTCTGCCCATTTTGTAATTGGATAATTTCGTTTTTCAGTATTGAGTTTTGTAAGTTCTTTATATAGAGGATACTAATCCATTACTGGATATGTCATTTGCAAATAGCTTCTCCCATTCTGTAGGTTGCCCTTCATTTTTGTGGAGTTTTTCCTTAGCTGTGCAGAAGCTTTTTATTTGGATGCAATCCCAATAGTTTATTTTGCTTTTGTTTTTGTATTTTTGCTTTTGTCTCAGGAGATATACCTAGAAAACGTTTCTTTGGCTAATGTCAAAAAATTACTGCCTGTGTTATCTTCTAGGATTTTTATCTCTAATCCATTTTGGATTTATTTTCATGTGTTTTGTAAGAAAGTGGTCCAGTTTCGTTCTTTTCCACATTTCTGTTCAGTTTTCCAACACCATTTGCTAAAGAGAATACCTTTTTCCCATTTTATATGCTTTCTTGCTCTGTCAAAGATGAATAGACCAGATACTTGTGGGTTTATTTCTAGGTATTCTGTTCTGTTCCATTGGTCTACGTTCCAATTTGTGCCAGTACCATGCAGTTTTGATAACTACAGCTTTGCAGTATAACTTCATATCTCGAGTTTGTGATGCCTCCAGTGTTTCTTTGTTTGTCTGTCTGTTTGTTTGCTTGTTTGTTTGTTTGTTTGTTTGTTTGCTTGCTTAAGATTGCTTTGCTCTTCAGGTTCTTTGGTGGTCCCATATAAAGTTTAGGACTGTTTGTTCTAGTTCTGTGAGAAATGCCGTTGGTGTTTTCATCGGTGTTACATTTAATATGTAGATCGCTTTGGTAACATAGACATTTTGACATTATTTGCCCTTTCAATCCATGAGCATGGAATTATCCATTTCTTGGTGTTGACTTCAGTTTCTTTCAACCTTATTTAATAGGTTTCAGAGTATAGGTTATCCACCTCTTTGTATATGTTTACCCCTAGATATCTTATTTTTTTGGTCAATTATAAATGGGATTGTTTTCTTAATCTGTCTTTCTGCGGCTTCATTATTAGTGTATACAAATGCAAGAGATTTCTATATGTTGATTGTACCCTATGACTTTACTGAATTCGTTCTTCAGTTCTCACACTTTTGTCCGTGGAATCTTTCAGGTTTTCTACAGTAGAGTATCATGTCCTCTATAAATCGAGAACATTTTTCTTCTTCTTTATTGATTCCATTGTCTTTTACTTCTTTTTAGTGTCTAATCGCTGTGGCTAGGAGTTCTAGTACTGTGCTGAATAAAAAAGTGGTGGGAGTGGACATCCTTGTCTTGTTCCTAAGCTTATGGGAAAAGCTTTCAGGTTTTCCCCATTCAAAAAGATTTTAGCTATGAGTTTTTCATAGATGGCCTTTATTATGTTGAGGTATTTTTCCTCTAAACCTAATTTGCCGAGGATGATTATCATGAATGGATGTTGTAGTTCTTCAAATGCTTTTCCTGCATCTGTTGAAATGATAATGTGGCTCTTCTCCTTTATCTCATTGGTGTACTGTAACGTGTTAATTGATTTGTGAATATTGGACTATACTTGCAAACTAGGAATAAATCTACCTCAATTGCGGTGAATACTTTTTTTTTTTATTTAATTTTTTTTCAACGTTTTTATTTATTTTTGGGACAGAGAGAGAGAGACCATGAATGGGGGAGGGGCAGAGAGAGAGGGAGACACAGAATCAGAAACAGGCTCCAGGCTCTGAGCCATCAGCCCAGAGCCCGACGTGGGGCTCGAACTCACGGACCGCGAGATCGTGACCCGGCTGATGTCGGACGCCTAACCGACTGCGCCACCCAGGCGCCCCTGAATACTTTTTTTTTTATGTATTATTAGAGTCAGTGTGCAAGTATTTTCTTGAGAATATTTGCATCTATGTTCATTAGACATATGGGCTTGTCCTTCTTTTTCTTAGTGGAGTAGTTTTCAGATTTTGATATCAAGTTAATGCTGGTCTCATTGAATGAAGTTGCAATTCCTTTGAGAAGAACAGGGAGTAACTCTTCTTTAAGTTTATAGTAGAATTATTCTGATCCTGGACTTTGGTTTCTTCAGAGCTTTTGGATTAGTAATTCACGTTTGAGATTCTATCTCACCGTCACTGTGCCCCACCTCTGTACTCTCTCTCTCTCTCTCTCTCTCTCTCTCGTCTCTTTCTCTCTCTCTTTCAATAACTTTTAAAAAGATAAGATGAGACATTTTAAAATCAAATAAAATATCATCAATTTGGGCAATATTGTCAGATGGAATGAATTTGAGAGGCTTTTTAAATTTTTTTTTTAATGTTTTATTTATTTTTGAGACAGAGAGACAGAGCATGAATGGTGGAGGGTCAGAGAGAGAGGGAGACACAGAATCTGAAACAGGCTCCAGGCTCGGAGCTGTCAGCCCAGAGCCCGACGCGGGGCTCGAACTCACGGACCGCGAGATCGTGACCTGGCTGAAATCGGACGCTTAACCGACTGCGCCACCCAGGCGCCCCGAGAGGCTTTTTAATATTGACTTCAAACTTGTCATCCCAATTTTCAATCAATAAAAATTTGAGAAGTGTTGCAAGATTGAAAATCAAATCATATTTTGAAGGAGTTTTAAAAAATCATATAATAAAGCATAACAAATTTGAGAATGAATGTTGAAAATAAAATTGTGAACAAAACAAAATACCTAATTTTTTCATCAACCAAATTGATCACACGCTCACACCGACAAGACTCTTGAAGGAGTCCCAGTACTGATGCCCTTGTGTGAACTTCGCTGTTTCTGAAATGACCTCAGGTTACGAATGGATGGCCCAGATTGCAAGCCAACAAAGGGGAGGTTCACGGGGAGGTGGGGCTCTTAAAGGCCACGGACACGCCATCCTCTCCCATGTGCCCGCTGCCCTCTCATCATCAGCCGTGATGAGTCGGATGCTGTTCTTCCTCTGGGTCCACAGGCTTATGCCGTGTGTCCAACACGCCATGTGAGACTTGTGAGAAGACTCCCAAGGGCAAACACCAGCAGGCCCTCAGGGAGGTCGCCTCGTCCCAGGCAGCCTGCGTTCCTTGGCCCGAGTGCCTGGACAAAGGCTGCCTCGGCCACATAGGGAACGATGGACTTGTGCAGCCTTAGCATTCTGTGCAGAGGTCCCGGGCAGGCCTGGATGTTAGAAAGGACTGGGACGAGCCTCACCTGGGAAGAGGTGAGTGCTGGGGTACTCCTGACACAGCAGATGGCTGCTTGCTAGAGATGTCTGTGCTAGGGATGCGGCAAAAGCTCCACCGTGCTAGCAGTGCAATAGACAGAGTTCAGCCCTTTCCATCGCAGGCTCTTCTCTATCCCCAAGTTACATGGCCCCCAGCACAGCGTGCCTGGACTGACATCCCCACACTAATCTTCCTGTCTCCCAAGCTGCCTAAGCCCCCCAGGATCCCCACTGCACAGCTCTGCAGTACAAGAGCCTTCCCTGCAGTGGCTCTATTCCAGAGAAGGTGTTGGCAGTCCCAATGCATGGAGGCTTCTTTGCCTCCCCAATGTTTCGGAAACACAAGTCGCATCATGCGGCCCCGGCCCGAGACATGAACTGTGGCTGCTACCAAGGAGGAAACAGGAAGTGAGTGCAAGGCCCCCTCCCCAGACCCAGTCAGTGAAGACCTGAGGGCAATGGCTGGCAACTCGCTCCCCCCTTCCTCCCAGAGCCCGAATGTCTAGGGGGCGCATGCACATGGTGCTGTACCCCGGATGCCTCCAGGTGGCTATCGCTATGCTGCTGCCACCTAGGAGGCCTTTGTGGTGAGAGGTGCGCCTGTGGCTTTGAGGCTGAGGGAGCTCCAAGCCCAGCCCAGGCTGCTTCACTGCCTTCAGGACCAATCATAGGGAGGGTGGTGTGCCTGGCTTTGGCGGTCCCGCCCCTAGGTCACCAGGAAACTGGGGCCAGCCTGTTGCCTAGGCAGGAAGGCTCTGGGCCCCATGCAGTGCAACTCCTCCCTGGGGCTTGCAGCTGGCCCTCATTGCCCTCTGGGTGCCCTGTTTGGCTTCTGGCCATGCGAAAGTGACCTTTGCATTCCACGGTGTGCTGGGCACGCGGCTATCTACACACACGGGTAAAGGGAAACCTCCATGCTTTTCCCATTTACACCGCCACCTTTGTTCATTGTGCCCCTAGTCCGACAACTCCACGGAGCGGATCACCTTGGCTGTCCGGGAGATGCATTCCAGCTGTGCGCCTGCTGTCTGTGCCCCCTGGTTTTCCATCTGCTCAGCCTCCTTTGCATACTCTCTACATCCATCCTTGCTCCAAGGAGACATGTATGTCATGACAGCAGTCTAGCAGTGCACTGGCTAGGGAAGGTCGGTGACAAGAGGTGTGTGACGTGGGGAGGACGCCACACTAGGGGAGGCTACGTAGCATGCGCGCTGCTCTTGCCTTTGGCCCCGATGCCTGGAAAGTGACACACTGGCAAGCACACACCGCCCCCCTCATGATCGGCTGCCCTTTCCTCCCGTGTGTGGCCGTGCACAGGAAAGACCCGTGACCATGGGCTCTGGGACTCCTGGAGCTTGTGCCTCTCTCACGGACAGCGGTCCCCTTCCTCCCACAGTGCTTGGCCATTTTCTCACAGGGACCCTCCCCAGGCCTTCGTTGGCCGTGTGTCTGTTCATCCTGGTCCCATTTCCTTTACCACTCACTTAGGCGGCAGGCTGCCATGAGCGTGGGCACTGACTCAAAACACTGTCCCCCTGTGCCACAGACAGCATGATTTCAAGGGCCCTGAAAGGTATCAGGGGGTTGGGGTTGTAGCTTTGGGACATAAGTGAGGGACACGACCCAGGGTCTACATGAAGCCACGTTACCACTTTGGGGAACCAATAAGCTGCAGAAGGTGTGAAGTGAGGACAGTGATGTGGTCTCCCTCCCTGTCAGGGCAGTGGTGATGTGGACTCCCTGCCTGTCTCCTTCAGACAGCAGCAGCTACACACACACACCACACAGAGACACTGCAGGATTGGAGGCTAGAGATGCATTGCCTGGCCAGGTAACACACTCATGCATTGCCTTTTCCCTTTGGTGGAATGCAGTGTTCCCCTCCCTCTTTATGGGACCAGGAGGCTGCCAGGCAGGCCGGGGATTCTAGGATTGCCAAATTGGTGTACCGGGACCTCTGGCCATCATGTTGCTTCCGTGACACAGAAGAGGTTCCTCCAGACTCGCTGGACCACGTTAGGATACGTACGGGGTACAGAAATGCTCCAGGGTGGCTGTGATATATGAGGCAGCACACCACAGCTTCAGGTGACAGCAATGCATAGAAACGCAGGTGGATGGGGAGAGGCTGAACAGGTGGTAGGGGGCTGAGAGGGGGTGGCCACTGTGACAGACAGAGAGGCAAACATTTACCCAGAAAGGGAGAGAAACAGGTCCAGTGGTGAGCCCTCAAGCTGCCCTCAGCAGAGGATGTAGGGGGTGGGCAAGACAGGAAAGCAGGCCCAGACCCTGGTGCACCTGACTTATGCAACTCACTCCCTCCAGAGAAATGGGGCCTGTCAAACTCCCATGCATCGCTGGGAGACCCCGTGGCAGGAACGTGGGAGCAAATCTGGGTCCCAGGTGCAGGGGCTGCCTGGGACAAGCAGGCAATGCCTTTCAGTTTTAACAACACCTACAACAATATTGGGGCCCAGGGGCCGGGCCCCAACTTCGCAAGGGGGCCTAGACCAGCCAGTCCTGTCTCTGCAGGGTCATCCAGGAGGATGTTCACCGAGACCCGTACCCTGGCTGGGACCACAAGGCCTTGCGATGATCCCCCTAGGCCGGTCCAGGAGCAGGACCAGACTTATGCTATCTGCTGCCTCCCTCCACTAATCCCCGCTTCCTTGCAGGGAACTTTGGTCCTCCTCCACTGGGCCATGGAAGGCCCAACCCCAACTTGACCCTGGCCTAGGCAACACAGGACGAGCAGACGCAGGCAAATCCAGGCTTTCCTCCTGTCATAAAAAGTGATCAGCTAGCTCCGTGTCGATACCAGGAGAGAAGGGATTGCACTCGCTGGACTTTGGCACTTGAGCCTCGCCCTTACCCACCAAGCCAGGAAAGCCCCCAGTCTCTTTCCTTCACTAGCCAACGGCCTACACACACGCACTCAGGCACAATGATGCATGGCCATGCGGCACATGGACACAGACACGCACGCGCTGCCAGCACAAACGCTAGGCCTCAGGCAAAAGTACTCACAGGCGCCAGCCACAATACACTCACAGACACTCTACTGGACCTCTGCACTCACGCATGCCCTCTGCCACATCCCACTCACGAGGCTAGCTCCTCCCCACGACCCACACTTTCTTTCCCCCCTCACACCCCACACGCATTTTTCCTGGGGCCCAAACCTGGCTGAAAACTAGGGCAGATTCAGGACTTCCATTGGGTCACGTGAACTTGCGTTGAGATGCCGAGGAAAGGGAGCCACAACTGATACCAACATTCCAGTACCAATGGCACTGGAACATGGCATGTGGAGAAACACCAGCCATGACTAGGTTCCCAGCCTCCTCGGCCCCTGCCCTTTCTTCACACCCTCTAAACACTGGGGGGTCCCTTGGGTTTCAGTACCTCCCAGCTGGCTGCAACCTACAGGGCAAGGGCCAAGGGACTGACCTTTCACAGTTCACATGTATACCCAGCTTGTGGTGGCTGCCTGGAGGCAGTCACGGCTTAGGAGGCCTGGATGTGCTCTGACCCCTGTTACTTACGCGTCCCTTTGTGTGTTCCCTTGCAGCCCTGTGCCATCAGTAGCCTACTATGTCCATATGGACATGCACAGCACACGGAAACCCAGATGCACTGATACTGTCCAGGGACAGGACAGAGACAGAGAAAGAGAGATAGAGGTGGGGGAGGAAGAAAGCGTTCCCTAGAGAAAATGATCACAGGGACTCAGAGACAGACAGAGACCACAGGGACATGGAAGGAGGCAGAGGAAGGAGTGTAAGTCACAACTAAGGATAGCCACAGAGGGGGAGTGTGCGTGTGGTGCCTAGGCCTGTGCGTGTACATGTGTATGAATGGGTGAAATTGTCTGGGACTGAGACAGGGGTGTGGCCACGATTCCTGGACTCTCTAACGCGCCTTCCAGCAGAATGGAGGCCCGGTATTCTCAGGAATCTCCGCGTTTTCCGGAACATGACTCATTTGCTTTGGTGCGCTAGCCCATACTCAGGCTAGGAGGGCCATAGAGCACAAGGAGTGGGAACTTGAGGCATGCGGCTCCAGATAGTCTAGCCCAGCAGGTGGAGCGTCGAGGCCCAAGGTTTTTAAATGCCTGCTGCCTCCTTCTGGAGCCCACAATCATTTGGGAAGCACGCCCATGGCCCCATGGCCTTTCGGACACTGCAGTGGCTTTGGCTGTGGCTGTGGTGGAGGTGGGGCAGAGGCAGGGCAGTGAACTTTTTGACCGTGGGTCCTTGGGGTGAAGGATCTCCAGACCAGACCCAGACAGTTGGCTTCTGTTCAGGAACCATCAGCAGGAAGAAAAGTGGGCGTGGCTCCAGCATTTCAGCCCCTCCTCCCCTTCCCGGGTCTGGAGCCAGTTCTCTGCCTCCCCCTCCAGGGTGGTCTCCCTCTTTGGTCCATGTCCTTTTCCGCTTTGTCATCGAGCACAACTGTCCTGTGGGATATCTCATATCGGAGAACTGGTGCTATAGATCTCACCTCTTTGGGGAGGAGCCAAGATGGCAGACAGCATGGAAGTTTCTTAAGTGTCTCGTGTGCATGAAATACAGCCAGACCAACACTAAACCATCCTACCCACCCAGGAAACTGACGGGAGGATTAGCACAGCAATCTGCATATCCTGAACCACAGTCTTCAACAGGTACGTGACATGGAGAAGTGAACTTGGAGAGCGAGGAGGCTCAGGAAGGGAGGTGCTTCTGTGCCCTGAGAGGCGAAGGAGACTGGGCAGGTGGAAATTTTACTAATTTTCTTTAATATTCTTCTACATTATTCTTTCCTTTCGTGTCTATATTCGCAAATTCTATTTTACTCCCATATTCTCCTTTCAGTCTATTTCAGTGTTTTGATTTTTCAAATTCTCACAACATTTCCCTTTGTAATATTTTTTACTTTCTAAATTTTTCTCCACTCCCGCTTTTTTTTCTCTCGTGTCAAACCCCTTTCAACACACAGATGAAACATGCCTAGAATCTAGCATCATTCATTCCCTTTTTTACGTGTGTGTTTTTAATTTTTTACTTTTAACATTTTATACTTTGGATAGTTCATTTGAATTTTCTACCTCATGAGTTCCTTTTCTCCCTTCAAAATGACGAAAGGAAGGAATTCACCCAGAAAGAAAGAGCATGAAGCAACGAGAGCTAGGGATTCAACCAACACAGATACAAGCAAGATGTCTGAAGCAGCATTTAGAAGCACGATGATAAGAATACTAGCTGCGGTCCAATGTAGATTACAGTCCCTTTGTGCAGAGAAAACATGAAGTAAAACCTGGCCAGAATGAAATTAAAAATGATATAACTGAGCTGCAATGACGGATGGATGCAGCGGTGTCAAGGATGGATGAGACAGAACAGAGAATCAGCGATACGGAGGACAAACTGATGGAGAATATGGAAGCAGGAAAATCGAGGGAGATTAATGAAAAGAGCACGGTTGAACAATTAGAGAAATCAGGACTCATGCAGAAGGAACAACATCAGAATCATAGGGGTCCCGAAGGGGAGAGAGAGAAATAGGGGCAGCAGGGGTATGTGAGCAAATCATAGTGGAAATTTTTGCTAACCTGGGGAAAGACACAGCCATCAAAATCCAGGAAGCACCGAGGACCCCCATTAGATTCAACAAAAACTGACCCTCTACAAGGCAGCAAGGCATATCATATTCAAGCTCACGAAGTACTAAGGCAAAGAGAATCATGAAGGCAGCAAGGGGAAACAAGTCCCTAAACTACAAGAGAAGATAGATCAGGTTTGCCACAGACCTATCCAGAGAAACTTGGCAGGCCTGAAGGGAGGGGTAGGATTTGTTCAAAGTGCTGAATTAGAAATTTACGCAGCCAAGAATTCTTTATCCAGCAAGGCTGTCATTCAAAATAGAAGGAGAGAGAAAAAGATTCCCAGACAAACAAAATTTAAAGGAGTTTGTGACCGCTGAATCACTCCTGCATGCAATTGTAAGGGGGGACACTCAGAGGGGAGAAATGATTATCTATCTATCTATCTATCTATCTATCTATCTATCTATCTATCTATCTATCTATCTATCTATCTATCTACCTACCTATCATCATCTATCATCTCTCCATGTATATGTATATGTAATTGTATATGTATATGTATACTTATAATTATATTTTTATTTTTATTTATTTATTTATTTATTTATATTTATAGATAGAAATATATAATTAGATATATAGAGATATATAGATGTAGATGTAGATGTAGATATAGATATAAAGATATATAGATTTTTTTTTCTCCAACTCTTCAAAGAAGATAATGGCCATAAATTCATATCTTTCAGTACTCACTTTAAATGCCTGGGTGGCGCAGTCGGTTAAGCGTCCGACTTCAGCCAGGTCACGATCTCGCGGTCCGTGAGTTCGAGCCCCGCGTCGGGCTCTGGGCTGATGGCTCAGAGCCTGGAGCCTGTTTCCAATTCTGTGTCTCCCTCTCTCTCTGCCCCTCCCCTGTTCATGCTCTGTCTCTCTCTGTCCCAAAAATAAATAAACGTTGAAAAAAAATTTTTTTTAAAAATAAATGTCAGTAGAGTCAATGCTCCAATCAAAAGACATAGGGGAACAGAATGGATGAAAGAACAAGCGCCATCGATATGCTGTTTACAAGACACCCACTTTAGTTGTAAACACAAGTTCAGAGTGAAAATAAGAGGATGGAGAATCATCTGTCATGCTAACCGTCAACAAAACAAAGCCAAAGCAGCCATACTTCTATGAGACACTCTAGACTTTAATGTAAAGACTGTGTCAAGTGATGCACAAGGGCATGATGTCATAATCAAGGGGTCTATCCACCAAGAAGACCTAGCAATTGAAAACATTTATGTGGCGTATTTGAGAGCAAGCAAATACACAAATCAACTAATCACAAACATAAGGAACCTCATTCTTAGTCATGCCATCAGAGCGGGAGACTTCAACACCCCACTCGCTGCAATAGACAGATCATCTAAACAAAAAATCAACAAGCAAACTGGGGCTTGGAATGACACACTGGACAAGATGCGCTTCACAGAGATCTTCAGAACATTTCATAATAAAGCAGCAGAATATACTTTCTTCTCCAGTGCTCATGGAATATTCTCCTCTATAGATCATATCCTGGGGATAAAAGTCAACCCTAAGGAAGTACAAAGAGATCGAGGTCACACCGTGCATATTTTCAGACCACAACACTACGAGACTCGAAATCAACTACAAGAAACAACTTGGAAAGGTAACAAACACTGGCAGACTGAAGAACATCCTACTAAAGAATGAATGGGCAAACCGAGGGTTTAAAGAGGGTATAAAAAGTATATGCAAGTCAATGAAAATGTATACGGAAGTCAGTGATAACACCACAACCCAAAACCTCTGGGACGCACCAGAGTCGGTAATAAGAGGACCTATCTAGCAAGTCAGGTCTTCCTAAAGGAGAAAGAAAGATTTCAGAGACACAACCTCACTTTACGCCTTACGAGGCTGTGAAAAGAACACCCTATGAAACGCAGAACATTCAGAAGACAGGAAATAACAATGATTAGAGCGGAAATTAATGCTATGGAAACCAAAGTCAAACAAAACAAAAACAAAAACAACCTCAAACAAACAAACAAACAAACAAACAAACCAAAATAGGAGAACAGATCAATGAGCCCAGAAGCTGCTTCTTTGAAGGAATTAACAAAATTGATAGGCCAGTCATCAGTTTGATGAAAAAGAAACAGGAAAGGGCCCAAATAAGTAAACTCAAGAATGAAAGAGGAGAGATCACAAGCAACACAGCAGAAAGGCAAACAATAGTAAGAGAACATTAGGAGCAATTATTTGCCAATGAAATGGGCAATCTGGGAGAAATGGACAAATTCCTAGACACATATACACTACCAAAGCTGAAAGAGGAAGAAGAGGAAAATTGGAACAGACCCATAGCCAGTAAAGAAATCAAATTCCTAATCAAAAACCTGCCGAAGGAAGAAGACTGCAGGGCCAGATGGCTTTCCAGGGGAGTGCCAGCAAACATTTCAGGAAGCGTTAACACTTATTCTCTTGAAGCTGTTCCCAAAATAGAAATGGAAGGAAAACTTCCACACTCTTTCTATGAAGCCAGCGTTACCTTGATTCCAAAACCAGAAAGAGACCCCACTGAAAAGGAGAAGTATAGACCAATTTCCCTGATGCACATGGATGCCAAACTCCTCAACAAGATATTAGACACTCGGATCCAACAATACATTAAGACGTTATTCACCACGACCCAGTGGGATTTGTACCTGGGAGGTAGGGCTGGTTCAACATCCACAAAACAATTCACGTGATTCATCACATCAAAAAAAGAAAGGACGAGAACCACAGGATCCTCTCAATCGATGCAGACAGAGGGTTGACAAAATACAGCATCCTTTCCTGGTAAAAACCCGCAAGAAAGTAGGGATAGAAGGAGCAACATCGAGATCATAAAGCCACGTATGGACGACCCGACATTACTATCATCTCAATGAGCAAAAGCTCTCAGCTCAAGTCACGAACGAGACAGGAATGTCCACCCTCTCCACTGTCATTCAACATAGTATTGGAAGTCTTAGCCTCAGCCTCTTCATCCTTCTGCTCCCCCTCTTCAGCTACTGCTCTTCCAGCCCTGGCTCTACCTTGTCTCCTCCTTCTACCCTCTGCTCACGTCCTCCTCAATTTCCTCCCCCAGCTGCTCCTGCTCTTCGACTCGTGCTCCTCCTCTTGATCCTCCCGGACTTCCTCCTCCTCCACTTCTTCCCTCGCCTGCATCCGATCATTCACTCTTCCTCCTCCTCCTCCTCCTCCTCCTCCCGTAACTCCTCCCAATCCTCTTCCTCCATCTGATCCTCCACCTCCTCCTCCTCCTCCAACTCTTCCTCCTAGGCATCTTCCTCCTTCTCCAGGTCCTCTCCTGCTACTGCCCTTCCTGCCCTACCTCTGACTTTTGACCTCCTCTTCTTCCCTCTGCTCTCGTCCTCCTCAACTCCCTCCTCCAGCTGCCCCTGCTCCTTTGGCTCGTGATCCTCCTCTTCCTCGTGCTGGACATCATCCTCTTCCATTTGTCCTTCTCCTGTACCCCGTCATTCACTCCCTCTCCTCCTCCTCCACTTCTTCTTCTAACCCCTCCCATTCCTCTTCCTCCAGCTCCTCCCGCTCCTCCTCTTCCTCCTCGGTCTCTTCCTCCTTCTGCTCCTACATTTCTGCTCACTCTATTCCAACCCTGGCTCTACCTTTGCTCCTCATCCTCGTCCCTCTACTCTCGTCCTCCTCAACTTCCTCCCCAGCTGCTCCTCCTCCTTGGGCTCGTGCTCCTCCTCATCCTGGACATCCTCCTCCTCCACTTGTTCCCTCTCCTGCACCCAATCATTCACTCCTCTCCTCTTGCTCTAATGCCTCCCAATCCTCTTCCTCCAACTCCTCCTTATCCCCGTCCTCCTCCTCCTCCTCCTCCTCCTCCTCCTCCTGCTCCTTCTCCTCTTCCTCCAATGCTTCCTCTGGTCATCTTTCTCTTCCCCAGGCACATCTTTCTCCCTTAAGACCACCACAATCTCCTCTAAGAATGGGAGTAAAAGCTCTCACACTGTCCCAAGCCATCCGCAATGAGCACCGGACCCTGGGGCATGGGCCCTCACAAGCCATCGTGTCCTTGCAAAAGGAGCCTGTCAACCTTCCAGGCCTCCCGGGGAGACCTGGCAGTGGGAACCTGGGAGCAGCGACAGGGTCTCCGGTGCAGCGACACCCAAGGGACGATCGTATCGTGCTCTGTCGTTTCAACAACACCTATAGCAGTATCGGATCTAGAGGCCAGGCCCTAACGGGCCTCACATACGACCCCTGACCAGCCAGCCCTGTGTCGGCAGCGCCATCCAGGAGGAAGCTCACCGACACACATGCCATGCCTGGGACCCCAAGGCGCTTCGATCACCCCCTAGGCAGATAAGGTCAGGGCTAGGTTACTCCATGGGACCTGATGCATCCCTACAGTCATCCCCAGTTCCTTGTAAGACAGGTCAGACTTCCTCCACTGGGCCATGGGGTCTCCATGCTGTCAAGCTGGCAGCAGCCAACACATGAACAGCGGTACTGGGACACTGTCCAGCCTTTCCTCTCATGCTGGATGGTGGCCGCGTCTTTACCGAAAGCCCTGTATGGGGGCAAAGAGCTGTGGGGAAGGCAGGCAGGCGGGTAGCCAGGCACAGATGTTACCACGCGCTGTGATCCCGCAGGGTCACTGGGACTTCACTTCCATATGGCCCACACGCAAATGCTAGGGATGGGGCTTTGGGGGCACTGTGGACGCCTTGCAGCTTCAGTGTCAAGGAACTGGGCACACACACCTGTGGGCACAGCCGGCAGCAGACTGGGACCAGTGTTCCTCCCTAGGCCCCTTTGACCCACCACCACCTGAGAAGAATACGGGGGGTGGGCTGAAAGGCTTTAGACTACCCAAAGTGCACACACAGTGGGCCACGTGCTGCCCGCTGTGGTTTGGGGCGGGGCGGGTGGAGCACGGTCGGGATTCCTGACTCCAATGTGCACAGCATCCTCCGTCGACATGCAACCGCTGAGACACTGAGAAAGGAACCCAGTTCCCCATGTTACATGAGGCCAGGAGTCGACAAAGCCTGAGGCTAATCAGGGTCGCCCGCACAGGGACTGAGAGGCTCATGCTGGCAACACTTACGTGCAAGGGGAACAGAGTTCTGGGACACACCTTGACATGTCCCGAGCCCAGCTGCAGCGGCAGGGGTGATCTTGTGGGGCGGGGAGAGGTGTTGCTGGCAACAAACTGTCCCCTAAGAGAGCAGCTGGCAGACTGTTCACCTGCCCATCCACACAGGGATCGCCAAACATCACACTGCTGCGGCACTCCAGGGGGACGCAAGTCACCTGAGGTCTAGGGTCCAAGCTCCTCCCTTTCCCTGGGCCTGGTGCACAGGAAGCAGAGAGAGGAGCCCTGAGGAAGAGCTGACTGGTGACAAAACATGGCACGTCTGCCTAGAGCAGAGATTCTTTCTGGACGCCTCCCTCCAGCGCATTACCTCCGCCCTCTGCACACAACGTAGCCTGACAGCTTGGGTTCCTTAGCCACTCTGTGCACAAGTCCTGGGCACAACCTTGTAGCCCCTCCATATTTGCTACTGTAGGCCACCAGGGCAATTCAACACAGACACACACACACACACACACACACACTCACTCACTCACTCACACACTCACTCTCACGTAGACACATACTAACACACACACAAGCACACTCACTTACAAATGGTCCACTGGCCACTGGGCAAGGGTTTCCTCCCCTCGGTCCCCGTCTTGACCTTGCACCAATTTCCCTTTTGCATCCTGACTTGAGCCCCCTGGCAGAGCAACAGTTGCACCCATCCCAGCGATTACCATCAGGACTCAGGAGGGAAGGGACTGCACTCCTATATTCTGGCACCTGACCGTCCCACATAAGCACCTCATCCACAGAGACCCCTGTGTCTCTGCTTGTCTCGCCGGCGGCCTACACACCCACTCCTGCACACACAGAGACACACGGCTATGCAATCGCATGAATATATGCACGCACACACTGCCGGCACCACCACGGATCTCAGGCCCAGTTTGCCACAGACGCCCACACACACTCTCAGGAAATCACGCTGGGTCTCCACCCTCGCATGTACTCTCTCCATGAAATCCCACTCATAATCCTCGCTGCTGCCCACAACCCACACCTGCCTCTTGCCCTCACACATATCCCATCCTGAGCCACTGTCTCAGGACAGGGCTCGGGGTCAAAGGGACCTCGGGTGTGGGAGGCAGCAGTAAGGTATACTGCGATCGACTGTGAGAAGCCTGCCTTCTCCTGAGTTCTCCAGGGACATGGTTCCTTAGCTCTGATCCTCACTGGAAGTGTTGCTCACTGGATTCTCTCTCACCAAGGAGACGACACCCCTCTGGGACCAAGGATCCTGGCTGAATCTCCCCAAGTCCTGGACACACTGTACCAGCACCCAATGGACCAATTTGGTCCCGCTGTGCAATCCCCTTCCTTGCCTTTCGGCTCTGGCCTATTCAACAAGTCTCCACATAACAGGTCTGTCTCTTCCTCCTCCTCCTTCCAGACTCTGCCTGCCCAGGAAGGCAGGCCTCTGTGCACATGGCAACACCTGCCCCACACCAGTACTGGATCTCCTCTGCACACACAGAATCATCCTGTCAGCGGCTAGGACAGTCACACTCAGGTCCCGTCCTCGTCGTCCCTCCTTGGGTCCCCCATAAACACACACACACACACACACACACACACACACACACACACACACACACACACACACACACAGAAACAGAAGGGTTTTTAGCTTCCTGTATGTGTCCACATAAACATCGTGGCAACTCTTCAAGGCTGCCACATGTGATCACTTCCCCAATTGTCTCCGGGGCTCGTAGAAGACAGGAGACACATCCACCATTCTCTTCCAGCACTGCTCACGTCCTCCATTGTTTCTGCATGGGCAAACATAGAAGTTCTGTGCCTTTCACGCCCACACAGATGCAGAGCCCCTGAGCATATGGGCACATGCAGACACATTCGCATACACGCACACACACGCACCCCCACGCAACAGACACCATGAGTGATACAGGATATTTGCAAATACATCCCAGATTGTATCACTCTTGTGCCTCACCCTTTTGTGATCCCTCTTGCTTTCTCACCCAGGGATTCATTTCCAGGCCCCAATGGCCTTGGACTAGGTCTAAGAATTGTTGTCAGGTTGCGGGAGGACATGGCGTGGTGGGGCACATGGAAGGAAGTGCAAGATTCTCACCACAGTGGCGCCTGGGGACAGGGCAGCTCCAGTCCCAAAGACTGGCAGGCAAATCCAAACTGAAGGAGCAGGGCGAAGCCCGGGATAAGGCAGACATCCACGGGGAGCATTTGTGGTGGAGAAGCATTGCTCCTCCCGAGTTGCTCTCCAAAGCCCTAGCCCACAGCACAACTGCATTTGGTTTGCAGGCATCGTCCCAATGTGTGTTTGCGGCTGAGTCCCTGCAGGTCCCTTGTCATCCTCCCACCCGCTCCCCATGCTACCTAGGTCCCAGTCTCGGCGGACCTTCCATTTCCAAGCCAATGTCTGGCCCACGTTCCCTTGCCCATACAACACACGTGTCAACACACCGCATACTGGCCTTCTCACCGACACGTGCGCACGTCAGGTCACTGTCTTCTGGTCCCTTCCTCCCTCAGGTTGTACTGCAGGGGATTGGGCCACTGGTCCTCGATGATGATCTGGTAGGGGACACAGGCCGGCGCCACATTGGGCATAGTCCACTCTCCTCTCTGGCCGGGGGCCACCCACATCCCCACTGCTGATGAAGGCCTCAGGTGCCCCACCTCGGCAATCCTGTTTGTCCCTGGACAGCTGTGCTCACACAGCCAGTTGAACAAGTGAAGCTGGTGGGGTCATACCAGAGACTGGGAGCTCCATGTTCATAATCGCAGAACCACTGGACTGGAGTGGCACGTGATGCCCTGTAGCCTGCAGGAAGAGAGGTTTTGAGGAACTACCTGATGGCCTCTTCCCCACCCACCTCCCCCTCCCCCTCCCTCCTGCCCCTGATGCATGCTCATCAGCCCCCTGCCCTGCACCATCATGGGACCCACACCCTACCAGCAGAGCTAAGCTGATACTCCTTAATGATCACTGGGTTCCAGAAGTACTGGTTCTCCACAAAGAAAAACATCACTCTGCAGCGGTACTTGGGATGGCCCACTTCCTCCACCTGCGGTGAGCAATGGGACAGGACGGGCAAGTGTCCTCCCTCAGGGTCCTGACCTCTTTGCCTGGCTATGAGGGTGAGCACCTTTGCCTCACCCTCTCCTGCCCAAATCCCGCACCCGACGGGACGGCCCCAAGCCACAGCCTCCCCAGTCTGACCTCCAAGTCGACCAGGTAGCTGAGCACGTCTTTGTCCTGGGCAACGATCATGGCCGACAACTGGGGGTGATTCAGAATCTGTGCTGGGTCAAGGAGCTGTGCCTTCACATGCTGTGGAAATAGACACAGCCCACCCCCCCAACCCTCCCAGGCTAAGAGCAAGGGAGAATATCAGGGCATGTGCAGAAAGACCAGGAAACACTAGCCCCCACACTCCTCAGCCTCTGCAAATGCATCAGACCCCATCGACACTGGGCTGTCCGTTGGCTTCCTGTACCTCTCACGCTGTCTGCACACAGCAGGGAGAAACTCCACTGCCTGGACTCCTCACAGTTCCTTCATATACCTGGCCTGTGTGGGTTGCCAGCAGCCCATCATAGCTTGTGATGTTGGCATGTGCTCTGACCCCTCCTCACGGCTGGGTGTCTTGGCATATTCCCGTGAAGACCAATGTTGTCACCGGCCTTCTGAATCCAGAAGGAATAACACGGCTTACAAGAAACCGACTGCACACTTACGATGCAAACATAGGGTGTGGGAGGGAGAAAGAGATCGAGAAGCAGGGACAAGGAAGGGAGAGGAGGGAAATGAAAGTAGACACAGTGACACAGCCAGTCAGGAGAGAAAGACATGGGTGGGACCCAGCCGGAGCCTGAGGACAGAGAGGGAAGCAGCGGTGGATATAGCAGGAGAGAATCGTGTGTGTGTGTGTGTGTGTGTGTGTGTGTGTGTGTGTGTGTGTGTGTGTGTGTGTCTGGGAGGCAGATTGTATCCCGCTCGGTGTCGGTCTGAGTCGTCCCACTGTCTGGAACAGGGGGGTGGCATGGTTCCACTAAAGGCCATGAGTGTGTGTCTGAAATGCTCTCTTTTGACGGAACTGCTAGAAAACGTGCACAGCCTGTGAATGTGAAGGTGGGTGTGCGACCTCTGTAACTCTCCCATTTGGCATCGAAACGTTTCCTTGCCTTATCTGCTCTGAGTGAAGGCTGCTTTGTGCTACCCTAGCTCTGGTAGCATGGGGACACATGGCTCACGTCCACAAATAATGTTTGAGAGCAGCCTGCAGGCCAACGCTGGCGGAGACCTAGAGTAAGCAGGTCCAAGTCCCTAAGTCCCCCCATCCCCAACAACCGCCCCTGTCCAAGGCCTTACATTGGATCCCAGAACACACCAACCCAGGGCCAGGGACCACTGCCCAGCTCTCCTCCTTGGGGGCCATCGTCCCAAGGCACCTTGCTCTGAGGGCCCAGCCCTCCTGCACAACAGCCCCCGCCATCACCCACCAGAACAAGGAAGGATACAGCCTGGGCCCAGAAGCCAGGGATGTGCTTGATGATGGCCCTTATGTGATCCAGGTAAGAAATGTGCCTCCGAAGAATCCTGTGCTTCAGCCGCCATAAGGCCCTGGAATCTTGGGCTTTCCCAGCGCTGATCTCCAGCTGAAGACGCTCCAGAACTGCCAGCGGGTCCTGGCCTGAGGCAGGACGCAGCACTGGCTCTTGCTGCTGCAGCTCCTGTGAGAGCTGGGGCCTCCATTTCTGCATCTGCCTCAGGCTTCTCCTCTTGCTCCGGAATCTCCTCCAGCTGCTGTCTCTCCTCCTCTACCTCCTCCTGCTCACGCATGTCCTCTGCTTCTGGCTTGGCTTCCTCAGAATTCTCCTCTCCAGTCACCTCTTCCTCGGTCGCCTCCCCGTCCTCTTCCTCCACCCCGATCACCACCTCAGCCGCCACCATTCCTTCATCCAATATCACCACCAATTCCTCCGCTGCGCTTGCCACCTGTATCTCACACCCGGTGTGGGTTTCTTGCACAGGATGGGCGCTTGCCACCCCTGAACCTGGGGACTGCGGGCAGCCCACGCCCTCCAGCGCCCCTGCATTCCCGCGGGCCAGGGACTCTCGACATTTCTCATCCAGGACGATCAGGGACCAGGGTCGACCGGAATCACCACTTTTTCCGGACCGCGACATGCTGACCATGACGCTCGGCACCGGCCCCAGTGTAGCTAGGGCAGCCTCAGGACAAGGACAGGGAAATGGCAGCAGGTGGACGGTGCCTTGGCCGCAAGGCCTTGAGCTCCCTGCTGCCTACCGCCACAGCCCGTCCAAGTTGGGTGCAGGCACACAGGCTCTGGGATTTCACGACTCCGCATTGGCTGTGGCTGCTGTGGAGGAGAGGCTGAGACAGAGGCAGTGAAGAGTGTGTGCATGCGGCCTGGGGGCGAAGTGGTTCCAGGGCAGGTCAGGCCCGCTGGCCAGGTTGGTGGAGCAATCAGTTGCAAGACAGCAAGACAGGGTGTTGGCCGCCAGCTAACGCGCGCCAGCGGCCGGTCCGGGCTCTGGAGCAAGGGCCCAGCCGCCAGCCTGGACCCCGTTTGGCCGCATGTCCTCTTCAGTGCTGTCACCTTCCAGGCCTGACTCGCGAAGTCCCGTGTCACACAGTCTGTGTTCGCTTGTACACCCTTCCCCCAGAGGCCTCACTCCGGGCAGCAGAGCATTCAGCACAGGAATGTCCACAGCGTGATCCACTGCCTGCTCCACCCCTTTGCCCTTTTTCATGAAGCTGGGGCAAGCCTGGAGAAGTCCTTAGGTGTCGCGCCTACCGGGGCCACATGGCCGTCTGCACGGTTTCTCCTCCTTGGCCATCAGCCTGAGGGCAGCGGTAAGGTGGGTGCCCACCCAGAACCAGTGACACCCACTCTAGACCCACCCCACCGCCGTGTCCTTGCAAGAAAGCAGCTCAGTAGAACTCACTGCACTGCAATTCAGAGCAAACAACAACCCCCACAGCCCCATCTGCCACTGTTGCCCTACTGATCTCCGTACAGAGCATCAGGGAGATGGGGTAGTAGGATTTAGCAGTTTCCTCCGGTCCGGAAATCTAACCTTCCACTAAAAGGAGGACGACTCCAAGCAGGGCGCTTAGGGGCCCTTCACCAAGAATTACAAACTTGTCTGTGTCTGTCTCTGAGAAAGCCCCATGCCTGTTGTCACTAGTACACATGAAAGTAGACGAGTTCCCTCCACATTTCCCAGGCGCCAACGGGAATTCTGAAGAAGCGTGCACGCAGACACAGAATGTCCACTGAAAGAGACACACAGGGAGATAGAGATATAGAGGGAGAGAGAGAGACACATGCAAGCAGATGAAGGAAGGACGACTGGACGGGAAGACCGGCCTGGAGAGGGAGAGTCACAGGGAGATTGGCGGGAGAGACAGGGAGGAGTAGCAAGACAAGAAGAGACAGAGGGGCACCTATTACAAGGAAGACAGGCGGAGACAGGGGGAGGCATTAGTGAGGGAGAGGAGGGATACAAAGACAAAGAGACCTGGAAGGGTAGTGGGAGGGAGGGGCAGGAAGAAGACAAGGGAGGGGGAGGCAAGGGGAGGGTAAGAGGAAGGACTGCAGGGGCAGCTGAGGCAGAGACAGGTGGGCTGACTCTGACGACAGGGCAACTGCAGTGTGCAATTTCACCTGGTGAAGTTCACCTGTGTAAATTCCACAGAAACGAATGCTGTACAGTGGTCAGCCCTCAGCACAAATGGCACCGTTCTCACCTGGATCTTAAGGGCAGTCTGGAACGATCCCTGAACTAGAAGGAAGCTGCAGTGAGGTCACTCTGGGTGAGGAAGAGGGCACCGCAGTGAAGAAAGCAAGGACCTGATCCCCACAGGGCTGCTGGAAGCCCTGTACTTACCAGGAGCAGACAGGAAATGGGATTGCCGGAAAGAGACCGCAGAGACCTAGGGACAGCACGTGCGGGAAGAAATCACGTCCCCAAGCTCAGCAAATTCAAGCAAAAGCAGAGGCTGCACATCCATGGAAGTCAATGCTTTCCGAGGGAACCAATGAGGTTCTCACAGATGCCCAGGATATGTGCTCCACTCTGAGGCCCCTCACCTCTGGCAAGCTTCTCATCCAAAGTGACTCATCACAGAGAAAGGGTGCACCGTGAGCAAAAGAGCCAAGATCTCCTTCGCATCCCCGGACGCAGACAGGTGATCCGCCCAGTAATCTCAATCCAACGTATGGTGATAAAGTTTACATTCCACCACAGTGATGGAGGAAACTCTCACCCGAGGGGAGGACAATGAGTGAGAACCGCATCCCAGGCTGTAAGGTAAGGACAGACGTCAAGCTGTATTGACAAGTCACGAGACCGTGACTCAAATGTCTGTACAGACACAGAGTGTCTGCACAAGTTGAGGGCTGGATAGTTGGAAGCAGGTAGCTCGATTTCTAAGTCTGGGCTGCCCATATGATATGAAAGGCTAACACGTGCAAGCAGAGCTATGCCCATGTGATGCGGATCAGCTTCCTGAGGCGGTACTTTGTACCCTGTGGATGACCTGGGAGACCCATGCAGGCAGGCTCCTTGTGCACCTCTGCCACCGGGCACATATGTGGGAAACGTAGGGTCAAAGGGTTCCCCGTCGGACTTAGTGTGGCTCACCCTTCAGCGGGTGCATTGATCATCAGTGCAGAGAGCACTGGGCTCCCTGAAAGAGGCCAACCCCTGACAGAAACACAGTGGTGGTGACCCCTGCTTGATGGACTCCTGAGGAGATTAAAAGGAGTTAAAGGCATGCAGTCCACCAGAGAGTAGAGAGGTGTTAAGCAGGGGAGGGTGCGATGAGGAGGTGTTGGGCCTAGGGTGTGAAGAGGCAATCATGCCATGTGCATGAGTTCTGGAGATCTAACTTGCACAGGGCAGCCGTAAGGAACGCTTCACCGCATCGTCAGGGTTCTCAGAGCTAAGTGCTCTCACCACAAATATAGACGGTTTGCTGAGAAATGTCCCGGTGAAGGTGGCTGGACGGAGCACTTGCACGTGAAGGATACGGGCACCTCCGTGACTGCCCGTTGTGTACCTCAATCACGCACTAGTCTTGGTGGACTAAGCTGAGCTCAGTACCTTGCAGTCAAAGGTGTCTGCATGTTTCCCGCAAACATGAATCAGACTCCCAGGTAGGAAGTAATGGACAAATGAGAGACCAGAACACACAGGAGGCACACGGAAACGAGACACACGCGGGAAGGGGGAAGTCTCTCCTAGCCAGGAACATGCCACATGGCAAAAGAGTAAGTGGGAAAACGTTGCTAGACCGCTTTTCACACTTTAACCCTGCATCTGCAACATGCAAACCAGTGACTTTTGAGCCCTAGGGTCCAAAGCATTTGAAAACAGAAGTACGGAAAATAGAGGTGCGACTTAATGCTCACAGCAAGGCAGCTGCATTTGGGGACATTAACTGGCTGGCAGTGAGTGCATGGCCAATCCTCTGACGAAGGTCCTAAGGGCACAGAAGGATTTCTGGCTCCGGGAACATATAAGAGAACACGCAGAAGCCCCTCCACCTGACAGCAGGACAGCAATTGGATCTGTCAGTGGAAGAAAGGGGTTGAATTCAGAGGGAAACACACTCAAGCGCAGAAGCATACACCAAAGACAAGACAGGCCAGCAGAGCCGCAGCTGACACAACACGCAGGTGTGCAGAGACAAAGGAGGTTACACGGGTACAGCTGTGCCCACTTAGACCAGGCAAGGAGGCATCACCAGAGAGGCGTTGGCACAGGCAAAGCCAGGAAAGGACACCGACACGCCAGGGCTCACTCAGGGAGACAGAGGAGCAGAGGCAATGCAAGACATTTCCTGTACACAGAGAACAACTGGACGATGCCGACAGGCCAATGAGGGACACATGTGGTCCAGAGACATGGAAGTCAGAAGGCTCCTGAATTGCCGAGGGTGTCCCCTGTCGAGGGACAGCACTCTGGAGCCCACACACGCTGGTGTTGTGGTGGAAGAGGCCGCTAGGCAGCACATACAGTTGTGCAGGGGATTTAGCCGCTCCTGGACCCTGGGGCTCCCCAGGGAGTGCAGCGGCTACGGGAGGACACCCGGGGCTGCAGGGTGTGCAGCATGAGTTCTGTAATCCCTCGGACACAGAGCACCCAGGCCTCTGATCATGGACCCTGGACACAAGTGTCCACACTTGAGGGTTTGGCTCTGGGGGCCGTGAGGACATTCCACACCCACACCTTGCCCGTACCTTCTCTTTGGGACAGGCCGGGCGGAAAAATCACCCTGGCCCCTCAGCAGGTATTGGCGCGATATATGAACATGTGGGGGACCCTGTGTTCCCCTGTCCCGTAAAGTGTTCCTGCCTGGCAAGACCTATCAAGTAACGGCCTGCTTGTGCAGAAAGATGCCCCAAAGTGCCCAGCCTCATGACCACTGAGACCGTATTCCCACTGCAGAATCATTGGCCATACTTTCTTTGGATGTTCACACCCAAAGACACGGGCCAGCACAGGGAGCTTTTCCAGGGTACCCCGACGTTTACACATTAAGCAGCTGTGTAAGACAGCTGCTTCTCCAGCCAGTGTGCAGACAGCAGCGAGAGAAAGACCTGCCTTCCCTTCTAGAGAGTGTGACAGGCTCAGCCCTGGAAGAGTTATGGCTTGGGCGTACAGATCCCCAACTCCGCAGCATGCTGACACCCCACTGACCATGTTGTCTGCATAGTGGTAAGGGCAAGAAGCCTCCATGCATTGGGACTGCCAACACCTTCTCTGGAATAGAGACACTGCAGAGAAGACCCTTCTACTGCAGAGCTGTGCAGTGGGGATCCTGGGGGGCTTGGGCAACTTGGGAGACAGGAAGATTAATGTGGGGATGTCAGTCTCAGGCACGCTGTAATGCGGGCCGTGTAACTTGGGGATAGAGAAGAGCCTGCGATGGACAGGGCTGAACTCTGTCTATTGCAATGCTAGCACGGTGGAGCTTTTGCCGCATCCCTAGCACAGACATGTCTAGCAAGCAGCCATCTGCTGTGTAAGGAGTACCCCAGCACTCTCCTCTTCCCAGGTGAGGCTAGTCCCAGTCCTTTATACCATCCAGGCCTGCCCGGGAGCTCTGCACAGAATGCTAAGGCTGCACAAGTCCATCGTTCCCTATGTGGCCGAGGCAGCCTTTGTCCAGACACTGAGGCCAAGGAACGCAGGCTGCCCGGGACGAGGCGACCTCTCTGCGCGCCTGCTGGTGTTTTGCCCTTGGGAGTCTTCTCACAAGTCTCACATGGCGTGTTGGACACACGGCATAAGCCTGTGGACCCAGAGGAAGAACAGCATCCGACTCATCACGGCTGATGATGAGAGGGCAGCGCGCACACGGGAGAGGATGGCGTGTCCGTGGCCATTAAGAGCCCCACCGCCCCGCGACCCTCCCCTCTGTTGGCTTGCAATCTGGGCCACCCATTTGTAACCTGAGGTCATTTCAGAAACAGCGAAGTTCACACAAGGGCATCAGTACTAGGACACCTTCAGGAGTCTTGTAGGTGTGAGTGTGTGATCAAATTTGTTGATCAAAAAAATGGGTGTTTTGTTTTGTTCACAATTTTATTTTCAACATTCATTCTCAAATTTGTTATGCTTTAATATATGATTTTTAAAAAGCTCCTTCAAAATATGATTTGGTTTTCAATGTTGCAACACCTCTTAAATTTTCATTTATGGAAAATTGGGATAAGAAGTTTGTAGTCAATATTTGAAAGCTTCTCAAATTCATTCCATCTGACAATATTGCCCAAATTGCTGATATTTTATTTGATTTTAAAATGTCTCAACTTATCTTTTTAAAATTTATTTATTTTGAAAGAGAGAGAGATAAAGAGACATCGAGACAGAGAAAGAGACAGAGAGGGACAGTTCAGAGGAGGGGCACAGAGGTGGTGAGATAAAATCTCAATCGTGAATTAGTAATCCAAAAGCTCTGAAGAAACAAAGTCCAGGACCAGATCAATTCTTCTATAAACTTGAAGAAGAGTTACTCCCTGTTCTTCTCAAAGGAATTACAACTTCATTCTATGAGACCAGCATTAACTTGATATCAAAATCTGAAAACTAGTCCACTAAGAAAAAAAGGACAAGCCCATATGTTTAATGAACATAGACGCAAATATCCTCAAGAAAATACTTGCACTGACTCTAATAATACTTTATTAAAAAAGTATTCACCACAATTGAGGGAGATTTTTTCCTGGTTTGCAAGTATAGTCCAATATTCACAAATCAATTAACACGTTACAGTACACCAATGAGATAAAGGAGAAGAGCCACATTATCATTTCAACAGATGCAGGAAAAGCATTTGAAGAAGGACAACATCCATTCATGATAAACACCCTCGGCAAATTAGGTTTAGAGGAAAAATACCTCAACATAATAAAGGCCATGTATGAAAAACTCATAGCTAAAATCTTTTTGAATGGGGAAAACCTGAAAGCTTTTCCCATAAGCTTAGGAACAAGACAAGGATGTCCACTCCCACCACGTTTTTATTCAAAACAGTACTAGAATTCCTAGCCACAGCAATTAGACACTAAAAAGAAGTAAAAGGCAATGGAATCAATAAAGAAGAAGAAAAATGTTCTCGATTTATAGAGGACATGATACTCTACTGTAGAAAACCTGAAAGATTCCACGGACAAAAGTGTGAGAACTGAAGAACGAATTCAGTAAAGTCATAGGGTACAATCAACATACAGAAATCTCTTGCATTTGTATACACTAATAATGAAGCCGCAGAAAGACAGATTAAGAAAACAATCCCATTTATAATTGGATCAAAAAAATAAGATATCTACGGGTAAACTCATACATAGAGGTGAATAAACTATACTCTGAAATCTATTAAATAAGGTTGAAAGAAACTGAGGTCAACACCAAGAAATGGATAATTCCATGCTCATGGATTGAAAGGGCAAATAATGTTAAAATGTCTATGTTACCAAAGCGATCTACATATTAAATGTAACACCGATGAAAACACCAACGGCATTTCTCACAGAACTAGAACAAACAGTCCTAAACGTTATATGGGACCACCAAAGAACCTGAAGAGCAAAGCAATCTTAAGCAAGCAAGCAAACAAACAAACAAACAAACAAACAAGCAAACAAACAGACAGACAAACAAAGAAACACTGGAGGCATCACAAACTCGAGATATCAAGTTATACTGCAAAGCTGTAGTTATCAAAACTGCATGGTACTGGCACAAATTGGAACGTAGACCAATGGAACAGAACAGAATACCTAGAAATAAACCCACAAGTATCTGGTCTATTCATCTTTGACAGAGCAAGAAAGCATATAAAATGGGAAAAAGGTATTTTCTTTAGCAAATGGTGTTGGAAAACTGAACAGAAATGTGGAAAAGAACGAAACTGGACGACTTTCTTACAAAACACATGAAAATAAATCCAAAATGGATAGAGATAAAAATCCTAGAAGAGAACACAGGCAGTAATTTTTTGACATTAGCCAAAGAAACGTTTTCTAAGTATATCTCCTGAGACAAAAGCAAAAATACAAAAACAAAAGCAAAATAAACTATTGGGATTGCATCCAAATAAAAAGCTTCTGCACAGCTAAGGAAAAACTCCACAAAAATGAAGGGCAACCTACAGAATGGGAGAAGCTATTTGCAAATGACATATCCAGTAATGGATTAGTATCCTCTATATAAAGAACTTAGAAAACTCAATACTGAAAAACGAACTTATCCAATTACAAAATGGGCAGAAGACCTTAACAGACACTCCTCCATGAAGACATCCAGATGGCCAACAGACACGTGAAAAGATGTTTATCATCACTTACCATCAGGAAATTGCAAGTCAAAAGGACAATAAGATACCACCTCACACTCTTTGGAATAGCTAAAATCAGCAACACAATGAACAACAGGTGTTGAGGAGGATATGGAAAAAGAACTTTTGCACTGTTGATAGGAATGCAAACTGGTGCAGTCACTGTGGAAAACATAGTGGGTTCCTCAGAACGTGAAAACTACAACTGCAGCAATCACACTACTGTGTATTTACCCAAAGATTCCAGAAACGATAATTAAAGAGAGACAAGAACCCTGATAATTTTGGCAGCATTATGGGACAGCCACGTGTCCATCAAATGATGAATGGATACAGATTTGGTATGTATATATGATGTGGTATATAATGTGGTATGATACACACATAATTATATGATGTGGTATCTTATGTATAATACCCACACACAGGGGAATAGTACTCAGCCACGTAAAATAATGAAATCTTGCCATCTGCAACAACATGAATGGAGCTAGGGAATATAATGCTAGGCAAAATAAGTCGGTCAGAGACAGACAGATACCATATGACTTCATTCATATGTGAAATTTAAGAAACTAAACAAATGATCAAATGTTGGGGAAACAGAGTAATAGACAAATCAAGAAACATACACTTAATTATAGATAACAACATGCTGGTTACCAGTGTGTGTGTGTGGGGGGGTTCAGATGTAGTGTGAAATATGTGATGGGGATTAAGGAGTGCACTTGTTGCCATGAGTACTGGGTATTGTAAGGAATTGCTGAATCATTATATTGTACATCTGAAACTAATATAACACTATATGTGAAAAAAAATAGGGGCATCCTGGTGGCTCAGTTGGTTGCCCATCCAACTTTGGCTCAGGTCATGATCTCGCAGTTCATGGATTCAAGCCCTACATTGGGCTCACTGCTGTAGCATCATGCCCACTTCAGATATGCTATTCCTCTCTCTCTGACCCTGCTTGCATTCTCTCAGAAAGAAATAAGATATTGTTTCAAAACCATAAAATATTTAAAAATAAATTCAATTTATAAGAAAAAGAAAAAAAAAACACTTTAGACCACCTAATTAAATTACTGGATTTTCTGATATTTTAGGTATCAGGAAATTCATTTGTTTGCACATGTGTTATTATATCATTTTAGGTATTCTCTGTCCCGTCCTGTTTGAATAATAATAATAATAATAATAATAATAATAATAATAATAATAATAATAATAATAATAATAATAGCAGTAATAATAGGATTCTATATAAGGGGTGTTTGCTATGTTTCAGATCTTGTTCTAAACTCTTTAGATGATCATTATATTCATCTCTTGGTCTTACATATATGAGAACTAAAACACAAAAGCATTAAAAAATTCTGTGCCGATGATCATACACCTAGTACTGGTGAGACAGGATGTCAACTTGGGTGAGTTGGCACTAGAGGACACTAGTTCATGCCACCTCTCAGTTCCATCACATGCCACCTGTGTTGACCTTGGGAGCAGACAAGTTCCTTAACCTGTGAACTTCTTCACTTTGCTGATGTGTATAAGGAGGTTAATAGTAACCCCTCCCTCATAGGGCCCTAAGGAGAACGACATGAAGTACTTGTGAAATGTTCAGAACCTCACCGGTATGAGTAAGAACTAAGTAAGTGTTGGCAAGAAACCTCTCAGCCAGGCTAGCTGGTCCCCAAGTCTTACTCATTTGCTCCAGTGTTAGAGTTATGGGGTTATGCTAGTTTTTCAAAGAAATGACTTGCATCGCTTTCATTCTCTTGCTGCTTTTTCTTAAACCAGTTGTAGTCAGTTACATTGTGTCCAAAACATTCATTGTCTGTTTTATTGGCGTATGTACATAGGAGTTTTTAATAACCAAAAGCTCTATAATGTTACCATGTTTTACTTTAATAATTTGGTTTCCTTGAATTTTCTGTTTACAAGAAAAAAAGTTTAATTTTACTGACTTGGTAACTTGGTTAACTTTTTAATTTCTTGGTTAAATACAAAAGTTTTTGTATTTAAGGAAAACACCTAACACTTTCAAGTTGCCCTTGTACAGCTTTGATCATATCTGACAATTACTTTTTGGTGCTATTCCTAATCAACCTGCTTTTTTGGGTGTTGTCCCAATCACATTGTTCAGTGAGCTCCTTTCTGGGTCACATTTGTTCCCTCTCCAATTGCTCTCTCAGGCTACTCTCACCTCAGGGGCTTCTCTTCTAAGACTGAAATTCTCTTGACTTTGTTTATCTCCTTCCAACAAGTGTCAATTATACATAACTGCGATGAAGGAAGGGAGATCAGATTTTTCATGAGTCTTCCTGATGAAATTACATGATCCAGGCTCACAAGGCAACAATTTAGCATTCTCCCATACAAACAAGAAATAATTAGAAATATAGTCAGAGAATTGGCGCCATTTGCCATAACAGAAGTAAAAGGAGAAGGAGGTGGAAGGAGGGAAGGCAGGAAGGCAGGAAGCCAGGAAGGCACGAAGGCACGAAGGAAGGAAGGAAGGAAGGAAGGAAGGAAGGAAGGAAGGAAGGAAGGAAGGAAGGAAGGAAGGAAGGAAGGAAGGAAGGAAGGACGAAGGAACGAAGGAACGAAGGGGGGAAAGAAGGAAGGAGGGAACTTAACAAGAAACATGAAAGAAGTATATACATAAGCCTTTCAGAAAACTTTAAACTCATCTGACAGATATTTTTTTAAAAAAAGCTTAAATATAAACATTCCCTCTGTTGGAATAGGAAAAGTTATTATTGTAAGAATGCCAACTAAATTACTATGGAAGTTTGTTGCAAGCCCAATAAAATATGGATTTTTAAAATCAGATCAGCTGGTTCTAAGATTTTTGTATAAATACCAAAATTCAAGCTGATTCAGAAAAATTTTTCTGAAAAGGAAGCATATGTATTAGGTGAGTTCTACCAGATAAAAAATTATGTTATAAAGCAAATGTGGTTCAGCTGAATGAATGAATCATCATAGAGAATCCAGAAGTAGGTTCAAAGCATATGCAAATTTAGTATATAACTAAGTGAAACTTTCAAAGCTAATGCATTGTTCGAATGATAGTAACAATGATACTATTCATGAAGTCAATACTTTTCGTATAAATGTCTTAATTTGCATTATGTCATATTATTATATGCTATAATATTGTTACCAATGTTATATGTTTTCTTATAAAAATGCATCTATAAAATCCTAGGAGAAAACAAGAAAGTTATTTTTCTATTCTCTATTGGGAAAAGCCTTCTTAATATTTACTGAGCGTTTGTTTCTAAGAAATTTTAAGCACTTATGTATTTATTTATTTAATTATTGAATTTCCACACTGTGATAATGCCCGTTTCACAAAAGAGAAAGCAAAGAACAAAAAAGGTAAGGGGACTTTATTTGTTTCCCTATAGCTCAAGATGGAAGTACATAGTCAGATAGTTTTACTCTAGAGCGTGTGTTCTCAAACGTGATGATAACAACTGACAAACACCAGAGAGAGCAGAAACAATGGTGGAACCCAGTGGAAGGCCATGGGCTCAAACCCCTCCCTGGCCTTAAAAGGTCGGCAGTATCTGCCTGCACTTGTCCACAGGTGGGTCATTGTTAGCATAGGCATAAAAATGTCTTGGCATCATTACTTAACCTGTGAACAAGTGGCAGTATGGCCCTGGTTGCAGACAAGGAAATTTTGCCTACCACCAGGGAGCGATGTGTGAGAGGCAGTCTTATAAACTGGGAAATTAGTTATGCTGGACCTGGCAGCACCTTAATCTGGAAATACAAAATTCCATTATAAACAACCTATGCGTTTCCCCCTAAGAGTAAAAAAAAAAAAAAAAAGAAAAAAAAAGAAAAAAAAGAAACAAAAAAGCCCAGGAGGCAAGCTTACCCCATACGTGCAAGGAGGATGGTTTCCCACATGTTGTTTAAGAAGTGTCTTTTACGTGGATCAAAGGAAAATATAACTTTCTTAGGCAAGATTTAAGTGTCAAAGCATTCATTTTTGCCAACGCATCAACACAGTCATCTGCAGAATCACTTTAAATCTTATCTCACTGCCTTCCCCAGTTTTATTACAAATGGAGAAGATATTTTTTTATGTAAGTCAATCTATGAAGTCCTAGGAGAAAATATGGGGGAATTATTCTTATAATCCAGAATGACAATGATCTTTCTAAAATAGGGGTGGACATTAAGCTCAGATGTAACGATAATAGAGAAGGATCATTTTTATTATATTGAACATATATTTTTTAATTTTGTAAAGAAAAAATAAAGACAAAAAAAAACAGGAAAAGAAAAAAAAAAGTGAGTTGCCTGGGTGGCTTGGTAGGTTAAGCCTCCAAATTCGACTCAGGACACGATCTCTTGGTTTGTGGGTTTGAGCCCTGCATCTAGCTCTTTGCTGAAAGCTCAGAGTCGGGAGTCTGTTTCAGATTCTGTGTCTCCCTCTCTCTCTTCTCCTTCGCTGCTCTCTCTCTCTCTCTCTCACAAAATAAATAAACATTAAGTTAAAAAAATAAAAAAAATTAAAAATAAGGCAAATGAAAATTAGTGGAAATATTTGCCCCACCAATAGAAACACAGAAGACCAATTCCCATAATGCTTATATTGCTTTTTTTTTAAGCCACAGTGTAAAACAAAACAAATATCCAATAGAAGGAATAGAGGAAAGAAAAAGGAAGTTCACCAGAAAACAAGAATAAATGACTTTTAAAAACTGTAAAGACGTACCACCACAATTTTGGAAAGCAATTGCAAATAAAAATGAAATACTACTACTCTTCTATTGGACAAAAACATTGGTAATGCCCACTATAGATAAGGGAAGAGGAAAGAGGCATTTCAGAAATGTAATTGGCGAACTGGTACCTCTTCTTTGGAAGACAGTTTAACATGATAATGGTAAAAATAACACTAATAACATTTATTGAGTATTTGGCATGTTGGACAGACACTGATCTATTTCACATAGTTCAATTTAATTATTCCTCATAACAACAAAAGGAAGTGCTTTATATTACTACCCCTCTGAGAAATCAGAGGCACAAGAAGTTTAAGACATGTGCTGTGAATGGAGTAGCTGAATTCAAACTCAGTATTAAAAATTCAGTTTACAATACCAAACTTGACAATATCCATAAAAACTCAACATATTTATACCTGTTATCTGTACACCTTCATGAGGGTTAGGTTTTTCCCCACGACACAGAACAAGGAAGAACTATGGTTTTAACAGGGTAAAAGTGGATTTCTCTCCCAAATCAATGAACTTTGGAGGTATACAGTTCAAGTCTGATTCGGCAGCTGTATTCTATGAAGTGCATAGAAATCTAGTTCCTACCAGCTCTTGCTGGAAGAATCTCAGTTCATTTTGCATCCAAACGGTTTGGCCCTAGAGTTCAGGATCCAAGGCAGCATGTGAATGACATCAAAGAAAAAATAAAGGACACAAGACACACAGGTGTCTCAACTTTCTCAGAAGCTGCCACATGACACTTCCTCTTATATTGTTTTGGCTGTAAGGGAAGCTGGGGTATGTAGTCCTAATTCTGAGTGCCCGTCGGCACAGCTCAGCGCTGGTAATAACCTGCAAGGGAAGGAGGTGGAGGAATGGATGTGGAAGAGGTTCTTTCTGTCCTACTGATACCACAATTCCAGTTCTAAAAATTTCCCAAGATTTTTACATTACAAATCTTCCTTGATTTAGGATGGAGTCACCACTAGATAAAACCAGTGTGAGTGGAAACTATTCTAACCCAAAAATGCATGTAACACACGTAAAGTGCTGAATATCATAGTTTAGTCTAGCCTCTATTATGTGTGTTCAGAATAGTTGCATGAGCTGAAATTATGAGACCTCATCTAACACACAGCCTATGTTCCATTAAAGTTTAACTGTCTCATGTATTTCAGTGAATACTGTGTTGAAAGCATAAACACAACGGTTGTGTGAGTACAGAATGGCTGTAAGCATATAGATTGTTCACCACCATGATCATGTGGTGGACTGGGAGCTGTGGCTGGCTGCTCTGCCAGGCATCACAGGAGAGGGTCGTATCGCCTCTCATTAGCACTGGGAGAGGTCAAAAATTTAAATTTGAAATACAATTTATCTTTGAAAACGTTTAATGTTTATTCAAGTTTGGAGAGAAAGAGAGACAGAAAGAGTGCGAGCATGGAAGGGGCCGAGAGAGAGACACACACACACAGAGGATCTCAAGTCAGCCCCAGGATGCAAGTTGTCAGCATAGCCTGAGGCAGGCTTGAACTCACGAGCCATGAGATCTTGACATGAACTAAAGTCAGATGCTTACACCACTGAGCCAGCCAGGTGCTCTTCAAAGTACAATTTGTTAACAATGCTATCATTTTCACACCATTGTAAGGTCCAATAAATATAAGTCAAACAATATTAAGCCAGGGACTGCTAATCCTCCATTCATGCTTGAAGATATATTTTTGATCACCCTAGGCCTGCCAGTAAGCTAACCTCCATGGACTGCATCGTTGAGGCTTTCTTGCCGTCTGGCTTCCATCCATAGTTGGCAGGTATACTAACAGGTAGCCAGAGAGCAAAAGAAAAGCAGTCATTATATGTACTCTGAACTCTGGAATTTTGGCAGTGGCTTATTCCTCAGTCTATGGCCACATCTCCTGTTAGGTGGCTTCTCTCCCAGCCGTGGGCTCATTGGCTTCTAGTAACACTTGTCCTTTCCTTGTCCCTTGGTGCCTGGGAGAGGTGAAGTCTTCTCTTGCTAGTCCCCAAGGACTCAACTACTTAGTTTGGAGGCCGTTTATCTCACCAGCACCTGTGTTCCTAGTTCCTCCATTAAACTCTTTCCAGGTAAGGTTTTCGAGGCACCACCCACACTCTGCTGGACTCTGGCAGGTAAACATATGTACAAGGACTTTCACGGCAGCATTGTTTTCTATAGTCGTAGACTACAAACAAATTAAATACACATAAACAGGGGACAGATTAAATACCTCGAATGCAGCCAGGGTAGGAAATACCATGAAGTCTATTTAAAAAATAATGTCCCATTGGACCAGACACTTTAATTTTTAACAGGGCAAATCTCATGTCATACCTTTTCACAATCACAAAAATCATGTTTCTATAAAATGGAGAAGTGTAGATAATATCTTGGTACCAGCTATGCATACATATATATATATATATATATATGTATGCAAAGTACATACCTTGAGATTCAGGAAAAAAAAACCTACAAACTGTTAAAAGTGGTCTCCTCTGGGGAAGAATAATGGAGGCCTAGCGAAGACATAGATTTAGTTTCATTGAATAACTCGTTTTGCTACTATATGAATTTTTACAATGTGTATATTACCTTTAAAAAGCTCGTTAAAGGAAAAAAAAAGTTTTCCTTGGGATATATATAGGGAAGATTATGAACATGACAATAACTCTCCTCTGATATTTCAATATTGCAGTTTGGATCCCAACTTCCTCCCCTCCCTACTCTGCCCACCCTTTATCCTCTCTCTCCATACAGGGTCACTAAACCCTCTTTTCTCATACAGGACAGCACTTCCGGGACTACTGTGGTCCTTACTGTGTGTTCCCCATGTTGTCACGGCTCTCACAGCACTTGAGTTTCATCATGATCCAGTATCATCTTACATCATATAGTTCTTAAGGTTAAGCTTACAAAGCTTGGCCTGTTAGGAAATTAAATTACCTTTCATATTTCTTCAAAAAAATCTTACTCTCTCAGCTTACAACTCTTAGAATATGGTAAATTCTCCCACGATTGGCTAAAGGACCCTCCAGTTGAAATCAAATGCTCTAGTGTTACTCTGGGGTGAATTCATAGGAACAAAAGTCTTTATTGAGCCCTTTGTCTTCAGACCCATTCATTCCTTTATTTCTCAATTGAGCATCAATTTATTGAGTGTCTATTTTATTCCCAAACTGTAGGAGGTGCTAGAACTTCATGAATGGATAGTCCTGGTCCACAGAAATATTTAGTCCTATTGGAGACATGAAAATGTGAGATGTGTTGGGGCACCTGGGTGACTCAGTTGGTTAAGGGGCTGACTTCAGCTTGGGCCATTATCTCACAGCTTGTGAGTTCAAGATCCATGTAGGACTCTGTGCTGACAGCTGAGAGCTGGAGGCTGCTTTGGTCTACACCTCCTTGTCTCTCTGCCTCTCACCCACAGATGCTCTGTCTCTCTCTCCTCCAAAAATAAAAATACATGAATAAAAAATAAACATTAGGAAAAAAATTAAGTGTAAGAGGTGTCAATTGAAGTGTGTATAGAGATTAGAGTCGGGGCATAGAAAGAGAGTGTTGGACCAGGATAAGTAACTAGAGCAACTTTCTAAGAGTATTAGAGACGGTGGGTAGTAATAAAAGGTGAGTAGGGGACCCTAGAGGGACTCGTGAAAGGGACGTCATGTAACACATTGGAAACAACATAAATTGAAGCCGGAAAGCAGGACACTTGAAGTAATGTATGACCTTTGATAGAAGAATAAAATGGTGAGTTAAGATGTCAGATGACATCATCAGTGTCGTCATCAGGCTGGAAAGAATCAAAAGGGAAGGGGAAAGGGATCAATTAAGAGTGTCTACTACAACACCAGACACATTAAAGATGCTCAACATCACTAACCAGAGAAACCTGAATCAAAACCACAATGACACATCAATTCACACCCGACAGAATGCCTAGTATCAGCAAGACAAGAAATAACAAGTATTGGTGAGAAGGTAAGAGAAAAAGTAACACCAATGCACTCTTGGTGGGAATGTAAATAGGTGCAGCCACTCTAGGAAACAGAATGCAGGTTCGTCAAGAAATTAACTCAGAAGTACTATATCATCCAATAATTCCACTACTGGGTATTTACCTAAAGAAAACATAAACCCCAATTTGAAAAGAGGCATGGACCTCTGTGTTTATTAAAGCATTATTTATGATAGCCCGGCTATGGAAGCAGCCCAAGAGTCTGTCAACAGATGAATACATAAAGAAATGTAGTGTCCATATAATGGAATATAATTTAATTGTAAAAAAAAAAAAAGGAATAAAACCCTGCCGTTTGCAACAACAGGTGTAAACCTAGAGGGTATTATGCTACATGGGATTATTCCGATAAAAGGAAATACCATATAATTTCACTTTTATGTAGAAGCTAAAAAACAAAAGAGAAAAAGAAAAGACAGATTCTTCAATATAGAGAACAAACTTCTGGTTACAATAAGAGAGGAGGTGGGGTGTGTGAGATAGGGAAAGGTGACTAAGAGTTACAAACTTCCTGTCATAGAATGCATAACTTACAGAGATGAAAAGTACAGCGCAGGAAATATAGTTGACATTACAACAACACGATATGGTGAAAAATGATGATTACACTTACCACGGAGAGCACTATGAATAATGTATAGAATTATCAAATCGCTATTTTATACACCTGAAACTAAAATAACACTGTATGTAATCTATACTTCAGTAATAGAAAATTAAAAATGAAAAAAAAAAGGTCATCTATTACCGTTGTTATCTGGCAAATAAAAAAAAAAAGAGATAATAGGTTAGATATTTGATAGTTATTTTAGCCTGCCTTAAAATACGTACCAATTAAGATGCTTCATCAAAACATACCCATGGTGATAGGGAAGACATCTAGGCATAAAACAATAGGGCATATTAAGGAATTTGCTGATAGTTGATCATGAGAGTGTCTAAGGGCATGAACAATTGGCCCAGGACCAGTAAGGATGCAAAGGTGGGGGCAGGGTGTGGATGGGAAAGGTGTTTTCTCTCATGCTGGAGTGTGGGGGAACCACAGCTTGGAAGGCAGTGATGGAATAACTTTTGCATGTTACAAAGTCCACTCTAAGGGGAGTAGAGATATGAGCTCCATCATGAGGCTCCACTGATGCCAAGCAAAGATACAGAAGGGTGCAGCATAGAGGGAATGTGGTTGCCATAGTATCCACAGAAGTGAGTTACTAATTGAATCATACTGGTGAGGGAATGAGAGGAATTACACTAGGATAAAGAATAAAAAATGGAGAAGGAAATTTTGGGAACATGTGCTCGTTTGTGGTTCTTTGTGAGATGACCTCTTCACAAAGCGTAGGACACAGTCAAGAATTGGAATGAGTCAATTTCCAATTTTTACTTATACCCTCTCCCTACATTCAGTGTGATTTTTCTCTACTGTGTAATGCCTGAACCTCTTGTCTCCTTCCTACTCCAACCTTGCCTAATTAATACCTACTCACTCTTTAAGGATTAGTTCAAGATACCACCCCATCTGAATAGTCCCTTTACACACTTCATCTCCTATCCCTGAAGGCTGAGTTACATCGATTTTCCCTTCACACTCTCCTAATGCTCCGTGCATCTTTGGACCATTACACCATAATTTCTGTCTCCCCTACATGATTGTAAGCTCCTTGTGACTGTAAGCGCCTTGTGAGTAGGGTCTACCCCCTCATCTCTAATGTCCCAAGCATATAGCACAGTGCTTCGTAAGACTCAGTTGGCTCTCAGTGATTGCCGAATGAATTAATGAATCTAGAGTGGGAATAGGAACATTTTTGTCTCTCATACTGCGGTTGTGGTTGAAACTTGTGTTGAAAGGTGTCATTATGAGGTCTGAGTGAGTGTTTGAAGGTGTCTACAATCTACGTTCTATTGATGAAATAAGAGCCATTTCCCAGGGAAAGGTGAAAAAGATAGGTTGAGGGAAATGATGGAGATATGGAATAGCTGCTGTGGGGAGACGACCGCTTAAGATTGGCAAGAAGCTGTGGGGGTATGTTGACATCCACAACCATAAAATTAGAGTGAGTGACCCTAGTGACTGTGAGTCCCTGTAACAGTTCACTGGGCTGAGTGACACAGAGGATGGGCTGACAGGGTGGAGGACTCAGCCAAGCTTCAAGGCCACCAAAGCAGATGCAGCAGAGGACTAGGACGTTCCAGCACAAAGTGACATACTGAGGTGTATACACTGCATTAGGAAGGGAAGTGGAGCCACAAGGGATGATATGCAGGGAAATGAGAAGGAGGAAGGAGGGACCACAAGTCTCTATCGGGCTGAAGAAGAGAAGATGTGAAGTCAAGTAGTGAGGCACCTGGTTAGGGGAGGTTATCTTCTCAGATATTGACACGTTAAGTTTGACATTCTAGCAGAAGACATCTGGATGATCATAGAGCTCAAATACCATCACGGAAGTTAGCTACTGGAGGAAAGTGACTCTTAAGGTTGTGGGAGCCAGAAAGTTTAAAGAACCCTGAAGCTACATTGCTAGAGCAATTTTACCAGGATTGTGAAAGTGCTCACAACAGAGGTAGGAGCAACGTGAGAAGAAAGAGGAGTAGGAAGGGACTCCAGAAATTTCCATGAAGAAAAGGGTGGCACTCTGGGATTGAATAGATGGACTAAGGAGGTGAAGGCAGGAATTGCAGGGGAGTAGAAAGATCATGGCCTGGAGGTGGTAACAAGGGGCCTGTAGATCACTATCCAGCCTCTCCCCTAACCCTGAAGGAATTTTCTCTCTGCTGGAGCAATGTCTCCAACCTCTAGAACCTACACAGCATTTATCTTTGTTCCTCATTCTTGCATCTTGATTCTGCTTGCTGAGTCATCTCTTAAATGGAGTCCCCAGTCTGATTCTTTTTTTTTTTTCCTCATGGCCATCACTACATGTCCCAGAATGTTATGACATCAAAACGAATATGGCCTGTTTTTCATTCCTTCATGTGACCAATGGGACCAAGTCTACTGGACGTAGACTGAGTTTCACTCCAAATGATGACGGACTCAACATGCTACTTTGCCCAAGAAATCTACTTGTATCTTAGAAGATCCTCCCAGAAATAACAGTGTTACCCAACCCACCCAGCAGACTTGGCAAGTAAGGCAGCCTGCTAAGAACACATCAAAATGCAAACATGTTTTCTAGTGATGCATCTATTAGCATGTAGGCAGGTAGTCCAAAGCCAAAGAAGTAAATTATTTTAAGTTAGGGAATGAAAGGAAGGTAAACTGCCATAAAGGTATTTTAAACTGTTGGGGAAAAGGAGTAGAATATGAGTGTCATAAACTCACAATCATTCATACAGGACATCATACATATATTCCAGGAATTTTAAGATAGTAACATGTGGTTCATATGGTAGAGAAAGCGCCACTATTGCCACCTCTTTATGCTCTGCCTATACGTGGTCACCATGAAAGCTGCCTGACACCTACTAAAAAACCCAATTAATAACAGATGATAACGGAGCGCCCATGAAATACCATGGAAGACATGTGTGGGCAAAGGTTAGGAAGCCCAGAACATGGTCCCTGCCCTTAAGAAACCTGAAACGTAAGGGAAAGTGAAGTGAAACCAATAAGAGTTAAAACCTGTGTTAAAATACCTGGTTGACTTCTAGTCAGCATCAAGAATCAGACATGTTATTGCTGTGGAACTGTGAACATCGCCTCTGTGTTAAAGAGTTCTCTTGAGTTTTATAATGTTGCAAAAAACTGGCCTTTTCTGAGCCTGGGCAATTCCCAAACTTGTGCATTGTGACACAAGCCTATCAGATCAGCGGGCTCCTTATATGCTGCTTCCTGCAGAATGAGCTGGCAGTTTTATCTGTCTTCCACACCACCTGGCTTAGCAAATTAGATCATAATAGGGCTATTGTCTCAGAGACAATAAGAGGCATCTGTAACTGAAGGAGACCATGATGATATCTTCTAAAGAGACTTTGAAGACTAGAAAGGTCAACAAGACGAGTATAACTATCATCATTGTTTTTTTTTTTTTTAAACCCGTCCTTCTCTTCCTCTGTTATACATGCTACCCTTTAGTAAAATATATAAAATCAACACATTTCTTTTATCTTGGCACAGAGTGTTGTGAGAAAGAGTAACTTACATTATGTAGCACATTTTTATGTACAAAATCCTTCTGCATATATGAACTCTTTTGGTCCTCAAAGCAAACAGTATAGAAGTAAGAATTGTTGACACAATTTACAGAAGTTCATTTGGGGTTTCGGCTCCATTCACTGCACCACTACATGTGAGGAAACAGTTACCTTTCCCACTCTCATGAGCAGGAGTTCCTCTCCTTGTAGATCAGAAAAGTCTTGTTCTAAATGTCACCACTGTTTCGAGGCTCTGCCTCTCCTACCTGCCAATTCTTTCTACCAATTCTCTCCATGCAATTCAATTCAATTCAATTCACTTCAATTCAGTACATTCAATTCAATCCAACTCCATTCAATTCAACTCAATTTAATTGACAATTAACAAAAGCTACCCATAAGTCAACCTGTATACTAGGAGCTGCAATGACCAAATTGACCCCCTCAAGGAGTGGCTAAATTATCTAGGGAGACAGGGATGCAAATTATTACAATATGGCAAAAATTACGGTACAGGGCACTGCACATGGTACCACAAGAGCTCCAAGAAGGGACTAATTAACTCTGCCTGGTGGGATTAAGTAAGTAATGGTTGAGGCAAATTTGAAATATGAGTGATTATGGTAGAGAGGGCTTCTCAGGCAGATGCAACCTTACCTATGCCAAGGTAAAGAAGTGGGGAACCGCAGGAAGTTCAATCTAGTTCCTGCACATAGCAACATCCTATGTAATTGGAGGAAAGAAGCGCAAAAGTTACTTGATGGCCACTGACTCAAGTGAGGTCAGAAGGCTACTTCCTCACACACCTAGACCTCTAGTTCACAACTTCCTTCTCCACAAACTTCCAACTGTTCCCAACCCTTCTTCACTCTGGTCTTATAACTTTGCCTATTACCGCACTGAGAAAACCAGGTCAATGAAAAGAGATTTTGCAAAATCACCTATCGCATCTACCATTCCATCTACATCTATTTCCTTGTGCTCTGCTTTCACCAACTTTAACATGAAGGATCTGTACATTCCACTCTGAGCCAATTATCTTTTGGACACTAGACCAAAGTCACTCTTGCCCTGTTAAGAACATTTCTGTCAACAGTTATCCCCCACTCTGCCATATCAACATTTCCATCAGAAATATGGAAATTACAAAAATGCTTTTATTTCTCAAATTTTAGAAAGAAAAAGCAAAGCCCTCTCTTGACCCTGCTCCCTTCCCTTCCCACTGCTGCCTCATTTTTCGCCCTCATTTTGTCACAACGCTCCTTGAAAGAACTGCCTTACTCCCTGTCTACAGTCATTCTCCTCCAATTCTCTGTTGAATCCACTCCCATTCGGCTTTTCCCCGGTGCTACTGAAATGCTTCTCATCACATGTCAATGACATCCACTTTGCAAAACACAGGGATTATTTATATTTTAATAATTTTTAAAGTGTATGTATTCATTTTGAAAGAAAGGGAGAGTGAGCAGGGGAGGATATGAGACAGATGGAGGCATAGAGAGAATCCTAAGCAGACTCCACACTGTCAGCATGGAGCCCGACCTGGGGCTTGAACCCACAAACCATGAGATCATGACCTGTGATGAAACCAATAGTCAGACACTTAACCAAGTGACCCCCCCACGTGACCTTGATGATCATTTATTTGACGTCATTCTATTTGACTTGCCATCAGCACTTGATCAATTTGATACCTCCTTCCTTGAAACAAATTCCTTACCAGGCTTACTGGACTCCAGAGCCTCCTCATGTCTCGCCTACTCCTTCAGTGGCCACTGTGTCTAGTTTCCTTCGCTAGGTTTTCCACATCTTGCAGTACTTTAAGAGTTAGAGACCCCAGAGCCCAGTCCTTGCATGTCTTCTCGCTCATCCATTCACACTCCCTAGCTGATCTCATGTGATCGCATGCTAAATAATCCAGGCTAGAGTCCACACTAAACTTCTTACTTTAAACTCCAGATGCCTATATCTAACTACATTCAAAAAAAGGCAGCTTGGATGTCTGATAAGCATCTCAAAATCACCATGTGAAAAGAGCAAGTCCTGATGTTTCCCCTAAAACCCATGATCTGAACAGACAACTTAAAACTACCACCAACCTGTGGTCCAGCCAAAAAAAAAAAAAAAAAACAAATACAAAACAAAAACAAAAACAAAAACAAAAACAAAACAAAACAAAAAAAAACCAACATTGGTGTCATCTTTTATATCTGTTTTTCTCATCCCTTATATTCAAACCACAAGCAATCCTATTATATCCACATTTATAATATACACTTGATCATAATTTTTCACTATGTCCCCTTCTTCCATCCTTATTCAGGATGGAAGTTATTTCAGGATTACTATAGTAACCTCCTTATTTTGTTGCTGTTGTTGCTTGTATGCTTGCTTCCCACTCCAACCTGCTCCCCAGATAGTAGTCAGAGTGATTTGTTTAACATACAAATTAGGGTCACCTGGGTGGCTCAGGTGGTTAGCCATCTGACTCTTGATTTTGGCACAGGTCATGATCCAGAAAGCATGACGTCATGGGGTCAGAACCTGTATTAGTATCTGAGCTAGGCATGAATTAGGCATGGAGCCTGTTTGAGATCTCTCTCTCTCTCTCTCTCTCTCTGTCTCTCTGTCTCTGTCTCAGTTTCTCTCTCCCTCTAAACTGCTGTGGGCACTCTCTTTAAATTAAAAAATAGATAGATGATAGATAGATAGATAGAAAGATAGGTAGATAGATAGATAGATAGATAGATAGATAGATAGATAGATAGATAGATAATTAAATAAAACTCAAATGTGAATTTGGTCAGACTACTCAACTGACTTTCCATCTCATCGAAAATAAAAGTCAAAGTCCTTATAATGACTTTCACATTCTTCATGATATGTACCCCACACATACCCTCTCTGACTAAAGAAATAAATGAGTAAATGAGTGAATGGTTGGTAGAGAAGAGGAACATAAGATTAGATTAAACTTATAGAATTAATCAGATGATGAGCAACGTTCTCACTAAGCCAAGAAGTGTCTTCAGGTTTATTTGAATACAATGGGTAGTCATCAACGACATTCGGGCACCATAACTACCTCCTGTTAACTGTTTCTAGGAACCAAATCATATGTCATCTTTTACATTAATCCTCACTCTTTACCAATCTCCCATTCCCACTTGTAATCCATCCAAAGGAAACTTTGCTACTCCTTTAATGTGTCACATTTTCAAACTTCCGTGTCTTGCTCTCTCTCTCTCTTTTTTTTTTTCCTGCCTGCAATGCCCTTCCTTACTCTGTTGATTTGAAATATGTCTTCTCTAGAAGACTCACTTCAAGTGACTCTCATTTGTGTAAAGCACTCCCTGGGTACCTAGAGAATCATGTGTTTTCTTCTTTGCAATTCCAGGGTACATTTATCCACCACTATTACAGATGTTATCAACTCACTATAGTTAATTTGTTTACACAGTGGCAGATCCCTGGATAACAAGGTCCATTAATAGTTCTAGATAAGACCTCTGTACTTTGTATACAGTGCCTACAATATAGTACGTGCTCAATGCATGCTTGATGAATGGAAATGAGGCAGGAGAATAGAATGAAAATTAGTAGAGGGAATATATAAGAGAAACCAGGAGAGTCAAATGTTATCAAAAATAAAAGAAGAGATAGTTTCAAGAGGTAAGGAGTGGTCCGTTCTTTAGAGTTTTGTGTTTTGTTTTACTTGAGTTTGAAATAAGCTACAGGTATCATTGCATTTACCAAGTAGGAGATATGTGGAAATAAAATAGTCAAATTTCAGTAGCATATGGCAGAAATTACCTTATATCCAAGCAGGGACTTAATATGAGGAATTGTGTGTTCAAACCATCAGGAGAAGTGTTAGTTAAGTGGGGTGTACACTGCACTCCCAGAATCCAAAGACAGCCCTGCAGAATTGTCTTGGCAGAATAACCCCAGCAGACTCACTGGTCTGTCCAGGCAGACTCACTGGTGTTCTGGGCCTAAGGTATCACTAGGTAAGAGTCAAGTGTCAGTAGGTTGGGTTCTTATCTGGAGAAATCTACTTCTGAGATTATTTGGGTTTCGGACAATTAAGTTCCTTGCAATTATACAACTGAGGTCTTCATTTTCAGATTGTGGGATGGCCAGCCAGAGAAAACTCTATGCTTTGGATGGGTTTATGATGCATGGGTTCATGATGATACTAGGTTGATCCAGAAAATCTCTCTCTATAATACAACACGACTATAGAAATGGTCTCTCTTCATATTCATGGGTTGTCAGCTGTAAGGTATGGATCGTTGGGGGCTATTTTTTTTTTCTTTAGAATAATGTCTACCACATTAGTTTAAAAAAAAAAAAACAGCTGTAGAACCAATAGATAATACTTTTCACCTTCTGAATTAATTAGATTCAACAGAGAAAATTTCTGGTTCTCATATATATATATAATATATATTATAATATATAATATATTTATATATTTATATTTGTTTATATTTATGTAAATACATTCACATAAAATATGAATCTATTACTATAAATATATTTATATATTTATGAATGTTTTATTTATTTATTTATTTGTTTGTTTGTTTGTTTGTTTGTTTATTTGTATATCTTATAAGGAATTGGCTCCCATAAATGTGGACGCTGACAAGTCCCAAGATCTTCAGGATGTGTTGGCTAGCTGGAAACCCACGAGATCTGATGGCATAGTTCTTGTCCAATGGCTGGCAGGCTTGAATCTCAGGTAGAGCTGCTGTTTCAGTCTGAATCCGGGGAAGAGGCCAATGTCCCAGTTTAAAGACTTTCAGGCAGGCAAGAGCAATTCCCTAGTATCCCTGGGAGAATCATCCTTATTCTATTCAGGCCTTCTCACTGATTAGGTAAGGCCCACTTACATTAGGAAAATAATCCGTTCTACTCACTGTACAGACTCAAGTATTTCCCATCACAAAACACCAGAAAAACTTTTCACCAAGCATCTGGACCTCTGTGGCCCAGTAAAGTTGACACATAAAATTAGCCATCATATTTTCCAAATTTCATGCAAGCGCATGAAGCGGATGAACCTAAGCCCTATCAAGAACCCAAGCTACAGAGGCACCAGGCAGCTTGATAAGGTGCATTAGCACAGCGTCTTTCAAATATTTTATCCCCAATCTACTGTAAGGAACACATATTTCGCCACAGCCCAGTATAAGCATACACATACACATACACATACACATACACATACACATACACATACACATACACATACACATACACATAAATAAATGAAATAAACAACATTTCATGAATTATTGGTTATCCGTACTAAGGGCAAATGTACTTGTATATTTTCTTATTGGTTCTATTTAATTTTAATCCATTCTTCCCTTGATCCGCACCTTCATGACCTTCCAAAAAACAAGGCATCATTAGTAAGGTGTACTGATTTTGAGGGTCAATCTTTGTGAGGTAATATTCCTTCAGTTATATGTTTCACAATGTCTGACATGTAATACTCTCTTTGTTAAGTTGAATTGACTACAGAAAATGGGCTTCCAATTCAGTCTTAAGACATACTAAGAAAATTGCGAATCCTTTTATCGGGGTAGGTCCATAACTATCGAACAAAATGAAACAACAGGTACCAAGAGATGCCCTTTGGATGTCTCCAACCCTATTCAGGAAGGCTAAGTTTACAAGCCCACTGAAGCACAAGGGACCATTTCTATCTTGGGGAAAATGACCAACAACGGAATGTTCACGTGCAAAGAGCAGACAGGACTAATTATTACATAGAGGTGACGAAGCATGTAGAAACTGTCCACTTCTATGCCACTTAAAATTTTTTTCAACGTTTTTTTTTATTTATTTTTGGGACAGAGAGAGACAGAACATGAACAGGGGAGGGGCAGAGAGAGAGGGAGACACAGAATCGGAAACAGGCTCCAGGCTCCGAGCCATCAGCCCAGAACCTGACGTGGGGCTCGAACTCACGGACCGCGAGATTGTGACCTGGCTGAAGTCGGACGCTTAACCGACTGCGCCACCTAGCCGCCCCTAAGCCACTTATAATTAATGCTTGTCTCCCTTGGATTATCATGTCAATGCATAAGGCACAGTTAGAGAACATTGTTACCCAACAATGGCAGCTCTCAGGTTTCATGTTTCTGTTAAACACCCCCATAGGTTGAACTGTGTCTCTACAATAGTTAAGGCCATAGAGAAGAATTGACCCACTTTGCACCACTCACTCTCCCTGATTAAGCTGTTCTGCAGGGAAACGGATTACTTTTTTAAATGCTTGCTTTTTGTTCCTTGGATAAGCAGCAGACATATTTCTGAGTGCAGCATTTCTATTTAACTGTACTCATGCCCTAAAGAGATTCTAGGGGTCAGCTCAGGGAGTCCACTTGAATTGATCTTCTTCATCTCTATTGCAACATTACTGGCAGACGTTCACAGTCAGATTTCATTCTGTCTGACTGAGAGAAACTGAGGAATGTGGCTTTCTGAATCAAGACCACATTATGGAATTGTCTGCACTCAGTTGCAAAAGATTGTGAATGAGGAGGAGACAGGGGCATTATATGATCCAGGATGTGAGGTTGTAGGGTTAGGTTATGGTGGTTGTAACCAAACCTTAATATTGTGTGGGTACTAGACAACCTTGAAATCCCTATAATGTGATGGTCTGGGGACTCTTACCATATAGATTGTCAAAATTCTTGTTATATGTCCGATACAGAAACAATAGAACTATTCACTTAATATAGATTTAATGAGCATATATTATGTGGTATTTAGAGCTCTACTCTTGTTGGAGAAGTGAATAAAGTACTCCAAAGATGGTCAACGGGGCTCAAACAGACTCTGGTCTCTAGCTTAGAGACCTCGCTTCTGGGTTCTTCTTCCTTTGTTTGGTGCATGTGCGAAAACCCCCACAGATATGGAAGCTGACGACTATAAATTACCTTCCCCACTTGACTCTACGCTCAGATGTTTGGTGAGTCAAACTCTCTGACCAAACTCTCTGAGTGCCACTTGGTTTTTCCTCCAGTGTTCCAGCCTGGTTCCATAACATACTAGATTGCTGACCAGGAAACCCAACCGCACTGGTCCATTGTTGCCACCGGTTTGGGAGAACGGCGAGGTGGTGGCAAAGCAAATTCTCACAAGGGAGAAAGTGCATGCTCTGCCTGAATTTCAGCAGCTTTCTTTTCCGTTGTCTTGGGCAGGTCCTGCTCCATGGACCTGGTAAGGCCGGGCCCTGAAGAAGTCATGCATACCCAAAAGAGTGGAAGGGGGACATGATCAATCCCCAGAGGTCTTAATAGGTGTCCCTGGTAGAAAATTTTGTGGAGGGAAATGTAATAGACTCTGGTGCGCACGCGCGTGCGGGCGAGTGTGTGTGTGTGTGTGTGTGTGTGTTTGTGTGTGTGACAGAGAGAGAGAGAGAGACTGAGAGACAGAGAGAGACAGAGAGAGAGAGACGATGTACAGCTAAGCCAGGGTTGCCTGTCGAGTTACAGTTTGTGGCTTTATGGACGGGCGCCCTTAAGGTCCCCAAAAGTCTATGGAGTCTGAATGGGCTCCCCTGAGTCATTGTGAGAGTATAAGGTCTAGGGCGGTATCAGATCAGATTCCCATCACAAGTCACAAAGCCGAGTCCACTATAATCAAACCTCACCTAAACTTTCCCTCAGGAATGCGACCAGAGGAGTATCTGAATAGTCCTTTCATCGGCGGTATACCCTAACTTTGTCCGTCTTTGTGTCACCAAATATGAGAAAAAAATTAATAATGGGATGAAAACAGAGTAAGCCTACGATTTTAGAGGTTGTGACCAAAAAGTGTTAAAAGGGTTTTTCAGGTTACCATGGGGTGACAACGACACCCAAGAAGTTAAGGAAACTTTGTGAAATAGAATGGCCCACATTCAATGTAGGATGGCCTCCAGAAGGGACGTTAGATGCTCAAATAGTGCAGCAGGTTTGGCTAATAGTCACCTGGAACCCAGGCCACACTGATCAATTTCCGTACATCGACTCCTGGCTTGAAATTGCCCCAAATCTACTGCCTTGAAGGTGATTCATCATTAGCAAACAGAGCCAGGCAATGGTTTCAGAAACTTTATCTGGAGCTCTCCCAGGGAGCCAAAGAAGCGACCCACTGCTCCTCTAATATTTGAAGGAGATATGGAGGAAGATATTGTCTTTCCACCTGCTCATGACTCTTCAAGCTCCCGCTCCCCTCCCCCGGAGCTTGAGACTCCTCCTACATCTGTCTCTCCAGCCACAGCCAGAGTCAGTGCAGTTGCCACTGCAGTCAGTGCCGCCCATCTCCCCGCCGCTCTCAGACCCACATAAGCCACCCCCACATGGGCCAGCAGCCAGACCTAAAACTCTCCGAATGCATGTAAAGGAGACGAGAGAGCCTGAAAGACAGAATGAGGATGGACCGAGTCCAGACAAGCCATTCCATGATGTGTTATCTACCTTTCTCTACAACCGACCTCCTCAATTGGAAACACAACACTCCACCATACTCTGAAAAGGCACAAGCAATGGTTGACTTGATGGAGTCCCTCTTCCAGACCTACTGACAGACTTGGGAAGATTGTCAACAGTTAATCCATACTTTGTCGAATTAAAAATAAGGATGACAGAAACATGACAGTACCTAGAAAATCACACATCTCCAGGAATCAATGACCCTACTGTCTGGGCTCAAGCTGCATGCCTGAAGAACACCCACCATGGGATTGCACCACAGAAGGAGGACAGGGCCACGTCTGATGATACCAGGAAGCCCTCCTTCAGGGAGTCTGAGCTGGAGTCAACAATCCCATGAATATGACTAAAATATCATGAGTCACACAGCACCCTGGGGACTCTCCGGGAGACTACTATGAAAGATTCTGTGAAGCGTACCCTGTATACGTCCCGTTTGACCCCGTGGCACCAGAAAGTCAACAGATGGTAAATACCTCTTTTGTGGCACAGGCTGCCCCAGATATCCGACGAAAACTCCAGAAGTTGGAGGGCTTTGCCAGATGAATATCATTCAGTTGTTAGAGGTCGTCAATACAGTTTTCAGGAAAAGAAATTTGCAGCTGAAAGAAGTGAAGACTAAAAAAGAAGGCTACCTTTCTCACAGCAAAACTAAAGAACAGATGCTGCTGTTTTTTTTGCAGCATCGAAAAACCCCAACCACAAAAAGGGTGGAAGCCCACAGCCCCCTTAGCTAGGGACCAGTGTGCATACTGCAAAGGCAAGGAAAACTGTAAGAATGTCCGAATTGGATGGGGACCTCAAACCCAGCCAATATCTGGAGGAACCTCGAGGTGAGAACCTTCTTGATGTGGCCGGGGTAGAATTGGACTGAGGGGGACCAGACCCTTTCTTTCTCGGCCCCCATGAACCCACGGCTGAAATGAGGTGGAGGCTGAACAATAACTTTCATGGTAGAAATACTTTTCAACTGGGGCTGAATACTCCTTGGTTACTTCCCTGGTAGCGCCCATAGGCCAAAAGACAGCAACCATACTTGGGGCTACTGGAACACAGGCAATGCAACAGCCCTTCTGTCAAGCTCAACAAGGTGCACTTGGGGGTCACAAGGTCCGGCATAAGTTCCTCTACTTACTTGACTGCCCGATTCCTCTCCTGGGCCGTGATCTACTCTCCAAACTTGGGGCCCAGATACCTTCTGACCCCACTGGACACACTAGCCTCCAATTAAACCGAAGGCAGAAGGAAACCTGGTCTTGACGATACCCCTGCCAAGGGAAGAAGAATGGAGACTGTTCTGTGCCCAGGACTTACCTTGTCACCCCTAAGAATTCAGGCTTACATTCCCCTCCCTATGGTCTGATGATAACCCGCCTGAAATAGCTTGGAATTAGGTCCCAATCATTGTGGACCTGATCCCTGCAGCTCAACCTCAGACACCAAGGCAGTACCCCCTTCCACTAGAGGCTAGAATGGGCATAAAAGAGCACCTGACCAAGCTCAGAGAAAGAGGTATTCTAACTGAGTGCCAATCAGTTTGGAATACCTCACTCTGGCCAGGCAAGAAGCTAGGAGGAGGACACCAACCAGTACAGGATTTGAGGGCCATTAGCAAAGGGACTGTTTCCTTACATCCAGTCATTCCGAACCCTCAGTATACTCTCTTCAGCCAAATTCCGTGGTCACCCAGAAGGGTTGCGTGCTTCGACCTAAAAGATGCTTTCTTCTGCCTCTGCCTGCCTCCGCAAAGGCAATCATTGTTTGCCTTTGAATGGACTGAACCTGTTACAGAGCGCCGGATACACATGTCCTGGACACTACTTTCCCACGTTTTCAACAACTCGCCCATTCTTCTGAGGGAAGCCCTAGGTTCAGATCTCACTGACTTTCCGAAGGAAACCGCAGGGTATGTCCTTCTCCAATACATAGAAGACCTCCTTTCCAGTGACACCCAGGAAGACTGTATGAAAGGTACACAGGCCTTCTTACAGCTCTGATCCTACTTGGGGTACCAGGCCTCTTGGATAAAGGCACAGATTCGTCAGCAGCAGGTCCAATACTTAGGCTCCCTCCTCACAAAAGGAAAAGGAGAATGAGGACCGGAAAGGAGAAAGTGTGGCACCACACTGCCACAGCCCCAAACAAAACGAGGCTTGTGTGAATGTTTAGGGGCAAGAGGGTTCTGTCGCATTGGGAATCCTCAGATGCTCAGCCATAGTGAGGTCCCTATATTACCTGTTGGGAGGACCAAACTGGGAGCCCCTTGCATGGACTGAGGAGGTGAGGGCTCTCAGAAATAAAGTTGGCTCTGGGACAAGCCCCAGCCCTTCGTTTGCCTGACATAGACAGACCCTATAACTTCTTCACACACGAAAAGGAGTGCTCACTCAGAGCATGGTGATTCGGCAATGGCCAGTGTTCTGTCTAAAAAAAAAAAAAAAAAAAAAAACAAAACAAAAAAAAAAAACTTGATCCTGTGGCTGGAGGATGGCCCCTGTGCCTAAAAGCTCAGAGCCACAGTCCTGCTCATCAAGGTTGCAGACAAACTCACACTGGGCCAAACATTTAATGTTAAGGTCCCACACACGGTCGTGTGGCTCACAAGCACCCAAGGATATCATTTCCTCTCCATTTCTCAGCTGACACAATCCCAAGGCCTTCTCTATGAGAACCCAAGGCTCACTCTCAAACAGTGTAAGAACACTAAACCTGGCCACCTTCCTTCCCACAGAGGAAGGTGAACCTGACCATGAGTGTTCTGGAGTAGTGGATGAAGTCTACGCCAGCTTCCCAGACTTTAAGACCAGGGTATAAGAAGCCCAGGGATCACCCTGTTTAGCGATGAGAGCGGGTTTTTAGAGGAGTGCAGCCAAAGAGCAGGGTATGCAGTCATCACAACCACGGAAGTTCAGGAAGCTAAGGCCTTGTCGGAAGGATGGTCGGCACAATGGGCTGGACTCAGTACGCCTTAACCTGAGCCATCATCCTTAGCAAAAGTAAATGAGTTAACATCTACATCGATTCCCCTATGGCTTCGCTACTGTGCATGTACATGGGGCCATCTATAGAGAAAAAGGCCTCCTTACCGCTTCAGAGAAAACTATCAAAAATGAGGAAGAAATACTAAAGCTTCTTGAGACCATATGGCTAACAGACAAAGTAGCTATCCTACACTGTAAGGGACCTCAGAAATGAAATGAACCCATAAATCAGGAAATCACCAGTCCGACAAAACAGCCAGAGTGGCTGCCTGAGGTGACCTAGGTGAAGCTCCTACCTACACTCTGACTCTTGCGCCCCAGAAGGAAGCCTCATCACCCATGTACACAAGTGAAGAAAGAAATTGGGCTTCCACAGAAGTGGGCACACTAAGCAAAGCGGATGGTGAGTCTTGTCCCATCATCTATGTAAAAGCAGCTAGTGAAAGAAGATAACTAACTCACCCTCTTAAGGAAAACTGCTCTAGAGGTCCTCTTCAAAAAGAACTGCGATATCAGCCAACTGCCAGCATTATGCCAGGCTGTCAGTGAATAATGTGTAACGTGTGCCAAAAACAATGCTTGCTCGGCCCCACGGCCCCTGCCTGGCTCACAAAGGATGGACTTAGGAGTGGACTTTACCAACATACAACCAAATAAAGGGTTGAGGTACCTCCTTGTAATAATCTGCACCAATTTGGGATGCGTCCAAGCTTTCCAGACCAGAATGGAATGAAGTCACGAGGTGGCCTAGGCTCTTCTATGGGAGATTGGGCTTAACCACACACAGTAATAATGGACCTGCATTTCGACGGACATTATATGAACCCTAACAAAGTCCCTTAACATTGCCTGGAAACTGCACACTGCTTAACGCCCCCAGGGCTCAGCGAAAGGTAGAGCAGATGAACTGCACCCTCAAGGAAACCGTGGCCAAGTTCCACCAGGACACTAACCCCCCATGGCCAGATTTCCTTCGGCTGGGCCTCCTGTGTGCCCAATGCCCGCCTGGGGCACTGAGATTCTCCCGTTTTGAGTTATTATATGGGCGATCCTCCCCCCACCCCCACGCACACCCACATTTAGGAAAGCTCCCAGGAGACCTAAACCAGATTGCAGACAAAGAAATAAGATAACAGCTCCAGAACTTGGGGGCAGTCCTAAACAAGTTTAGATACACCATAGAGAGGGTCACAATTTCCTTAGGGGCCCCGTTCACTTCTTTCAGCCAGAAGACTCTGTGTGGGTCAAAGATTGGAAGAAGGAACCTCCTATACCATGGTGGACTGGGTCTCTCACTGTTATTCTAACAACTCCTACAGCCCCCAAAACTTCAGGTACACCCCACGGGTCCATCACTCCACAGTTAAGAAGTGCACTCAGAAGAATCCACAACCTGGTGAATTGATCCAGATCCAGTCATCCCATTAAACCTACCCTCAAAAGGGAACTGACCCCTGAGGTGTCCAGCCCTGCTCCAGCCACACCATGGGAGATGGCTGGCCTGCACACAGCAGGATCTTGAGGAATCAATGCCAACCCTTGCCCCTTACTGGTGTCATAAGCCTGGTCTTACTTCTTACTGTTGGGCTGATAGAGACTGCACCAACAATCTGGATATGGTGTAAAAGATACATCCTGGGCCTCACATACCTCCTCTGGATGGGAGGGTTACCAAGTATTGCCTGTATATTATGATAACCACTCTCACCCTCACAACTGCCGCTTATCAAATTTGCCCCCACAATTGTTATAGGACAATAAGGGCGTCCAGGGTGTTCAGCACCTTTCCCTCCCTCCACAAAGATTGCTACATGGGAAAAACACCCACTCTCTGTCAGTCACCTGGTGCCCGAAGTGCTAAGTATTGGACCGAGGATATAACCAAACTATCAGGAACCCAAGTCACAACAAGGGCCTCCAGACACGGAAGCGAGCTTGCTACACTTACCTTCCTCAATGGGGAATCTCAAACAGGGAAGGGCTGCACTACAGGGCCCTTCAAAAAGTTATAAAGCATATACCCAGGATAGGGTAATTCAAGCCATAAAGGCGACCACTCTGCCAGTGGCCGAACAACGTTTGAAACTTCAGCCGTCAATCAGATGCCTACCAATTCCCCACTCCAGCATTGGTCCGAAACTGCTCTACTAGTCCTCCATAAGATAGAGGGGCGCCTGGGTGGCGCAGTCGGTTGAGCGTCCGACTTCAGCCAGGTCACGATCTCGCGGTCCGTGAGTTCGAGCCCCGCGTCGGGCTCTGGGCTGATGGCTCAGAGCCTGGAGCCTGTTTCTGATTCTGTGTCTCCCTCTCTCTCTGCCCCTCCCCCGTTCATGCTCTGTCTCTCTCTGTCCCAAAAATAAATAAAAGTTGAAAAAAAAAAAAAAAAAAGATAGATAATCACATGCAAACCTGCTGGATGTGCTTGCCCCTCAACCAGAGGACTCACTTAGCTACTCCGATCCATTTGACCTAGGAAGCTCCTGAAAACCTCAAAACCAACACCCCTGTCTGAATTGGACCCCTGGCCACTAGGGTCCATCTCCCAATGCCAACAACCTCATCCGTACAGTCCCTAAATGCCCTCTGTATGAGGAAGAGATAGAACATTAATGAGGACTACAACCCTATGTTGCACACTTGGGGTGTTCTATCTGTGTACTAATTCGGCCTATCGATGCTTAGAGGCCAACTGGACTCAGAAATGTTATTCTATTTTCCGGACCCCAGAGATATTTGTATACACTGAAGATCAGTTGCTAACAACCTTTAGCCCCAAGTCTCAGGCTAAACGGGCAGTCCTGCTACCCATTCTGATAGGCTCAAAAATTGTGACAGCAATAGGAACTGTATAAGGGGGCATAGGTTTATGCATAGGACTGTACCATAGACTATCTCAAGAGATAAATGAAGACATGGAATGGGTGGCCGAGTCTCTGGTAACTTTAGAGAACCAAATAAACTCTCTGGTGGCAGTAACCCCCCAAAATAGACAGGCCCCCGACCTCCTCACTTCAGAAAATGGAGGGACTCGCATCTTTTCAGGGGGAGGAATGTTCCAATTTTTCAACCAGTCAGAAATACTTACAATTAAGGTTAAGGAACTAAAAAAGTAAAATAATAATAATAATAATAATAATAATAATAATAATAATAATAATAATAATAATAATAATAATAATAATTCAAGATAGACAACAGGAAAGTACCAATCAATGGAACAAATGAGATCTCACGGATTGGGATCCTGGCTTCCTGCCCTGGCAGGGCCCCTCTTCTCCATAATTTTACTTGTACCCATTGGCCCCTCTATACTGAATACCATAATATATTTTCTTGAAAACACTGTTGCTCGCCAAACTACTGCAGACATCTTAGCCTTCTGAGGGTACCAACCTAAAAAACTGAAAGGTGATACCTACTAAAAAGGTTTCTTAAAAGGCATAAAATGGGATAATGTTGGAGAAGTGAATACAATACTGCACCAAAGATGGACGGTGGGACTAAAACGAACTCTGGTCTCTATCTTAGAGACCCCTCCCCCTGGTTCTTCTTCCTTTGTTTTCTGTGTGCAGGAAAACCCCACAGATATGGCAGCTGATGACTGTAAATTTCCTGCCCCACTTGCATTCAGCCCTCAGACGTTTGGAGAAACAGCGTCCTCTGAGCCCGCCGTTCCACCAAGATCTGCAATCCAAAGAAGATCTCCGAGCGCCATTTGGTTTTTCCGCCAGCATTCCAGCCTGGTTCTGTAACATTATAAACACAGAAGTGAGCAAGACAGACCAAGTCCCTTCTTATACAGTATAAGGAGACAGAGGACCATTAACTGGTAAACTAGTAATTAACAAGTGTACAAGGGTAATGGGGTGCTGGGACTCAAACAGCTCCAAGTTGTCGAAAGCAAACATGTGCTATATCACCCATCTCATGTATGGATCATAGTTCTAAGTGATGTGACACTTATAATTGATACACGTGATAACTGCCAGGGGATTTCCCCTTTTCCCAAGTTACATTTATTTTGAAGAACTTATGTGAGTGTATGAAAGATACTGGGGGTTCCGAAAATCAGTAGATGCTGGTGGACCAGGTATGAAATAGCAGCCCCAGAGGTCAAAATACACAATATCCAATCATGTTTTGTTTTGCTTTTTTTAACAACTTCATTAATGTTTAACTGATATACACAAACTGTACATATTTAAAGTACGTAATTGGTGGAGCACCTGGATGGCTGTCACTTGAGCATCAGACTCTTGATTTTGGCTCAGGTCATGATCCCAGGTTCAATTAAGCCCTTTATTGGGCTCCATGCTAAGCATGCAGTCTGCTTAAGATTCTCTCTTTCCCTTGTCTCTCTCCCCCACTTATGAACGCTTCATCTCTGTCTCTGAAAAAAAGCCCTAATAAATAAATTACTTAATTAATAATTAATATTAATACCAATACTAATAAATACAATTACATAATTTGGTAAATTTTGGTCACATATCCACCAATGTATACATAACAAGGAAAAGAATATGTCTGTCACCACTAAAAATGTCCTTGTATCCCTTAGATATCCCTCCGTCCCCCACGTCTTCCCGATTCCCATTCCTAGGCAATCTCTGGTCTGTTTTCTGTCCCTACATATTATCTTGCATTTTCTAGAATACTATACAAATAAAATTATATAAGACATACTCCTTATTATTTAGAGGTGGGGAGTTGACTTCTGTCACTTAGTATTTTGAAGATTATCCATAGTGTTGTGTGTATCAATAGTCTGTTACTACTTTGTTTATCCGTTCACATGACAGTGGACATTTGTATTATTTCCACATTTGGCGTATTTATTTCTTATTATGAGAGAGAGTGAGAGAGAGAGAGAGTGAGAGAAAGAGAGTGAGTGAGAAGGAGAGGGGAGGGGGGAAGGTGAGGTGGGGGAGAGATAGGGAAAGGGAGATGCAGAGGGAGAGGGAGATGGAGAGGCAGAGGGAAAGGCGGAGGGAGAGAGAAAGAGAAAGGGAGAGCAGAGGGAAAGAGAAAAAGAATCTTAAGCAGCCTCCATGCTTAGTGTGGACCTCAATGTGAGTCTCAATATCAGGACCCTGGGATAATGACCCAAGCAGAAATCAAGAAATCTACCAACTGAGGCACCAGGTGCTCCTTTGCCTATTGAAAACAAAGCTTCTATAAACATTCATTTTTTCTTTTCTTTTCTTTTTGTTTCTTTTCTTTTCATTTATTTTCTTCTCTTTTCTTTCTTTCTTTTATTTATTTATTTTTTTGTATGATCGTATACTTTGATCCCTCTAGTGAACATATCTGAGAGTAGATTTGGCTGAATCATAGAATAGGTTGCATGTTCAGCTTTTTAGGATACTGTCAAAATGTTTGCCCGGGTAGTTTTATCACTTTGACATTCTCATCAGCAGTGTGTGAGAATTCCAGTTCTTTCATATCCTAGCTAACACTTCGGAACCCTGTCTTTTGATTTTAGACATCTTGTAGGCATGAAGTAGTAGTTGATCTCATTGTATCTCATTTATCTCATTGTAGTTTATATTTGCATTTCCCCTCATGATGCTGAACACATTTTCATGTGTGTATCTGCTGTACATATATCTTTTTTGGTAATGTGTCTTCTCAAATCTTTTGCCTTTTTTTTTAGATTATTTAGCTTCAGAATATTGAATCTTGCGGATTGCCCATATGTTCTAGATATAAGTCCCATTTCACATAGATGATTGGTAAATATATTCTCCCAGTCTCATTCTTGTGATTTCTTTTTTTTTTTTAATTTTTTTTCAATGTTTTTATTATTTATTTTTGGGACAGACAGAGACAGAGCATGAACAGGGGAGGGGCAGAGAGAGAGGGAGACACAGAATCGGAAACAGGCTCCAGGCTCCGAGCCATCAGCCCAGAGCCTGACGCGGGGCTCGAACTCACGGACCGCGAGATCGTGACCTGGCTGAAGTCGGACGCCCAACCGACTGCGCCACCCAGGCGCCCCACATTCTTGTGATTTCAAAGTATTTGTTCATTGAAAAGCGATAGTTTTAGTGTGATAAAATCCAATCATATTTTTTTCTTGTAATGAATCATATTGTTGGTGGTGTATCTAAAAAATTTTGCCTAACACCAGGTCATAATGGTTTCCTACTTTAGGTACTTTAAAAATGTTATCCTACTGTATTTTAGATTGCATTGGTTCTGATGAGAAATCTTTTCCCTCCCTTTCCCTGGATTAAAGCAATTTGATTGTGGGGTGCCTTGGTGTAGTTTTTCTCATATTTCCTGTCCTTGAGGTTCATTGACCTTATTGGAACTATATATTTTTGGTTTGCATCAAACTTACCAACTATAAATTCAAATTAGTTTCATTCTTTACTCAAATTTGTTTTCTTGTCTGTGTTCCTTGGAGATACAATTACATGTATGTTGGATGGTTTGCAGGCATATTTTGTCTGTGTGTTTCATTTCAGACGATTTCCACTGCTATGTCTTTAGGTTCATCAACCTTTTTTTCTGCACTGTCTACATGCCTTTAATTCCATTCAGTAATCATAGACCTGATTTCTTATTTTAGTCATTGCTTTTGTCATGCGAAGTTTGGTTTAGGTCTTACATACCACTTGCATGTCTGTATTTAACATGCTCATTCTGCCCTACAATATCGTGGATATACTAATAATAGTTATAATAACTATTTGAATGTTCTGATGTATAAATTATATCATTTGTGTAATTTCTGGGTCAGTGTCAGTTGAGTTCCCCTTTCTTACGTGTCTTATTTTCCTGCTTCTTTGCATGCCCGATAATTTTTTATGGGCTGCCAAACATGGTCAGTTTTAGCCTGTCAGATGCTGGAAACTTTTAGATTCCTAAAAATATCCTTGCCTTTGTTTTGGGACAGGGTTTAGTTACTTACAAATAGCTTGACCTTTCAGGTCTTTCTTTAAAGATATTTTGGGCAAGGCACAGGCAGCACTTAATTTATGGATAATTTTTGTCCAGTACTGACACAAAGATCAAGTATTTTCCAAATGGCAGGTACATTGTGAGGTCTTCCACACTGGCTGTCAGGCATTATTCCTGACCCTGTATGGCAGTGGGTATTATTCCTTCCCCTGGTCTCAGTGTCCTCATACACAAGAGTTTATCAATATTCCATTGAATACTCAAGGCAGACCATCTGTTGATCTCTGGGGTTCTCTCTGTGAACAACTTTCTCTTCTTTGGTACTCTGTTCTGTGAAATATAGCAGTCTTCCTGAATCAGTGACTACCCCCTCCACAAATCAGGGAAAATGTTGGGCTATGCCAGCTTCCTCCTCTCTATAACACAGACTCAAATCCCAGCCTAGTCAATAGAATAGGGCACTATAGGAACCATTTCACTTATTTCCCAATATCAGGGATCAGTGTCCTTCACTGCGTGAGTGTGATGTTTTGAGAACAGCTTCTTATATATTTTGTCTACGCTTTTAGCTGCTTCCATAAGGTGTATAAATCTAGTGTTTGTTATTACATTTGGTTGGAAGTAGAAATGTTAACACCAGTTTACATTTTAGTATTGAGTCTTACTTCTCTAGCTTTGTTCTTTTATCCTTTTATTCTCCTTTGATGACAGATTTAATGTGGACAAATGGAGAATGGCCATTGCTAGACATATGGAGAAACAGGGATGAGCTGGCATATTGGAAGTATAGTTAGAAAAGACAAAAAAAGGAAAGAAAGAGAATATGCAGTCAAACTTGAAGAAAGGAATTGATGACGATTGTCAAAGCCATGTGAAATTCCAGCTCCCACTTTAACACACATAATATGAGAATTGAAACTAATGTCTTCGACTTGGAAAGTTTAATCTGCCAGTGAGCTTTACTAATTTTTACTGGTCTTCATAACTCCGTAACAAAGATCGAGGTTTGGAATTTCTCACCTTTGTTTCTCAGAGAGAAAACACACCAATCTCACCCAGAAAGCAGTGCTTGGGTGAAAACTAGACGTTTTAAATGATTTTTTTTTTTTTACTGCTTTGTTCAAATCTTTCTTTAGCAGTGTTCGCCTTGGAAGAGAACACACTGTGGCACAGAAGAAAACACACTGGACATGGAGGAGGAGTCCCGGGTTGTTGTCTAACACGGTCATAAACAAGATATGGGAAAGGCACTTGACTTTCCTAGGTCTCAATTTCCTCACCTGGAAATTGGAATAAGGACTCCCATATGAAGGCCCATTGTAGATTAAATGAGATGATTCATGTGCCAGTATTACAGAGCCTAACACTTAATATTACATGCAAGCGTCTGTGTATCATTTCTTCTAGAGGGAGGGATTTACATTTCTTTTCAGTGGAAGGAAGGAGATGAATATACAACTGGACTATCAAATAAGAGGTGGATAGAGGGCTGGCTTACTGGTCTACCTCCTTGTACTCTTTCAGCCATCCTGGCCCTGGGCTGCCTCCAAATTGAAGAATCAGTGTCAGAAGACCTGAGATTCCTCCGTAGGTATCTGACCCCAGACAGAATATTAGCCTGTCTTAGCTGTTCAAATGAGGCTAATGATGGCTATCATCTGTGGAGCACTTGTTCCGTGTTGTCAGGTGTTGGATTAAGCACCTTGCCATTAGTGTCATGTAATTTTTTGACCCTTTCTTGTTATTTCCATTTTATAAATTAGGCAACTGAGTTTCAGATATGTTAAGTAAATGGTCCAAGATAACACAAACACGAGTGGGGTGGCTGGGATGGGCACCAACTCTGCTCCTATGCCAACATGCATGCTCTCACCCATGTTACACTGCCTTCCCATGAGCGTGTTAAGGGTTTGGAAAGCTAAGGGCCATCCCTGATAAAGTAACATGGAATATGTTGGTGCCCTAGCTAAGATCTCTTTCCCTTACCTTACCGAAAACATTTTCATATCAACTGAAACACTAGTCCCTGCACAAGACAACTTTCCTCGAATTTCTCTTAATGCTATACACTGGTCAGAATATAAAAAGCAATGGCTTCAGAACTTGAAAGTTAGCATAGGAGGTGCATGAGGGAAGGGAAGCAAAACAAGGATCACCCTATGATGGTTATTATTACACGTCTACTTGAGTTGGCCGTGGGGTGCCCAAGACTAAACATTTTTTCTCGGGATATTTGTAGAGTGTTTCTGGGTGAGATTAGTGTTTGATTTGGTGGACTCAGTAAAGCACTATCGTCCCCAGTGAGGGTGGGCAGCATTCAATCTCCTGAGTTCCCGAAGAGAACACAGGGTAGAAAAAGGAGGAATCCATGTCCCACCGCTTCTTTTCTAAGCCTTAGAAGGTGATCCCGCTTAGAGGCGGAGCAGTGGGTAGGGGTAGGGTTGGTTCCTCGGAAGTGCCTTTGGTCCAACCACCCACAGGGATATGATTTCCCTGCAGGACTGAAATGAGGGCCCATGTGTGGTTATGGGTCAGAGCTAGCGTGGAAGGGCGAAGCCAAACATATGCGTGGGCCAGACTGAAACTGTCTCAGGATCTCCTCCAACTCCAACAAGGCCGTGGAAATGTCATGGAGAGAGTGTGACTTCCACACAGGATTTTCCTCAATGGTAATTGTCCCCAATCAGTTATCTCTTTTAGACGTCCATGCTAGGTGCCTTTAGGGCCAGAGCCCAGGCCAGCGTTATGGTTAGGTCCTCGCTACCTGCATGTAGATTTCCTGGTTTCCCAATACCATTTGTTGAAGAGACTGTCTTTCCCCCATTGTTTATTCTCGCCTCCTTTGTTATAGGTTAATTTACCACATAAGCATGGGTTTATTTCTGGGCTTTCTATTCTGTCCCATTGAACAATGTGTCTGTTTTTGTGTCATTACCCATACTAATTGGTTTACCTGAAGCTTTGTAGTACATCTTGAAATCTGGGATTTTGATACCTCCAGCTATGTTTTTGTCCTTCAAGATTATTTTCACGATTCAGGGTCTTTTTTGGACCCATACAAATTTTAGTATTAGTTGTTTCAGTTCTGTGAAAAGTGCCTTTGGTATCTTGATAGGGATTTCATTGAAACTGTAGAGAGTTATGAGTAATATGGACATTGTAATGATATTAATTCTTCCAATCCATGATCATGGGATATCTTTCCATTTGTTTGTGTCATCTTCAATTTCATCATTGACTTATGGTTTTCACACTACAGGTCTTTCACTTCTTTGGATAAGTTGAGTCGTAGCTAGTTTACTCTCTTTTTTTTTTTGGTGCAATTATGAACTGTGTTGTTTTCTTAATTCCTCTTACTATGACTTCATTATTATTATATACAAACCCTACCAATTTCTGTGTATGAATTCCGTATCTCTAACATTCCTGAATTCGTTTATTACTTCTAGTAGTTTTGGGGGAAAGTTTAGGGTTTTGTATGCATATTCTTATGTCATCTGCGGATATTGACAGTTTAGCTTGTTTACAAACGTAGATGACTTTAATTTCTTTTTTCGTATCTGATTCTTGTGGCTAGGCCTTGTAGTGTTATATGAAACAAGAGTGGCATAAGTAGACATATTTATCTTGTTCTTGATCTTAGAGGGAATGCTCTCAGTTTTTCACAATTGAGATGTTAGGTGTGAACTTTTTAATATAAACATTATATAAAATAATATTTTCATGTGTTGAGGCATGTCCGCCCCCCCGAGTTTGTTGAGAACTTTTACCATGGATACATGTTAAATTATGTCGGATGGTTTTTCTGCATTTATTGGTATAATCATATGGTGTTTACCCTCCGTTTTGTTGAGGCGGGATATTATGTTGATTGATTTGATGAGCCATCTTTGTTTCCCTGGAATAAAAGCCACGTAATCATTTTACGTGTTGTTGAGTGGAGTTTGATAATATTTTATTGAGGATTTTAAAGTCTATTTGGTTTGATATAGGTGTTGCTACCTGGTTTTGAGGTGGTGTTGTTGTTTGATGTTATTTTGTTGTCCCTGTTGTTGTTTGCTTTCATTTGCATGGGAAATGTATCTCCATCCCTTCACTTTCAGTCTGTATGTGTCTAGGTCTGAAGAGAGTCTGTGCTAGGCAGCATATGGATGAGTGTTGTTTTGTATCCATCCTGTTACCCTATGTATTTTGACTGGAGCACTTCAGCCGTTTATATTTAAAGTAATTGTTGATCGTTATGTACTAATTGTAATTTTGTTCTTTGTTTTCCGGTTGCTTTTGTAGTTCTCTGTTTCTTTTTTTCTGTACTCTCTTCCTATTTCATAGATGAATTTGTGTTGTGCCTTACTTGCGTTTCATTTTCCTTATTTTTCATGTATTTTGTGTTTTGAGTTTGTTATCACAAGGTTTACATATAACATCCCAAGGAAACAGCAGTCTATGTTATTTTGGTGGTCTCTTAAATATACACACATTCGAGAATTTTACGAAGACTAAATTTGGGGCACTGGGTGGCTCAGTCAGTTAAGTGTGCGATTTCGAGCTCAGGTCATGATCTCACAATACGTGAGTTGGAACCACATGTTGGACTCTGTGCTGACAGCTCAGAGCCTGGAGCCTGCTTCAGATTCTCTGCCTCCCCCACTCTCTGTTCCTCCCTGTTAACACTCTGTCTCTCTCTCTGTCAAACATGAAATAAAACATATATTTTTTAGTAAAACAAAATACAAACAGTAAGTTTTTTAAGTCCCTTCTCCATATTTTAGGTGTATGTTGTAATATTTTACATCTTTTTATTCATAATTCTGTAATATCTAATTATGATTTTCCCAGTTAACTTTTCTTGCACTGCTGATTAGTGGTGACAAACTACTTTATATTCTGTTGAGAAATTCTTTATCTCTTTTTTTTTGAAATGTTAATGATAATCTTTCCAGGTAAAGGTTTCTTGGTCGTAGGATTATCCTTTCAGGCCTTTGAAGATACCTTGTCACTCTTTCCTAGCATGCCAACTTTCTGCTGAAAAATCAGCTGAAAACTTTAGGTGTTTGTTTGTTGAGATCTGTTTTTGAAATCATGGTAACTTTTGATTCTCTCTTACAACTTTGAAAATCTTTATTAATCTTTAAACTTTGACATTTATATTATTATGTGTCATAGTGTGGGGCTCCTTGGTTTCTTCATGTTTGGAAATCTGTGCTTCTTGTCCTAGATGTCTCTTTTCTTCCCTAGTTTTGGAAAGTCTTCAGTTATCTTTTCTTCAAATACTTTTTGTACCCCTTTTCCTTCTTGTGGAATCCCTATTATGTGGATTTTTCCTCACTTGATATTTCCAAAGTATCTCTTAACTTATCCTCATTTAAAAAAAAAATCTTTCTGCTGTTTGTTTTGGGTGCTTTCCCTAAATCTGTCTTCCATATCCACTGATATGTCGTTCCTCATGCAGTCTTCTACTGTTGATTCCCTCTAGTGTTTTCTTTTTTCCAGCTATTATCTTCTTGAACTCTGATTTTGTGTGTGTTTGCTATCTCTTAATTAAGGGTCTCACTTAATTCTTGTGTTTTCTATGCAGCCCAGCGAGCATCTTGTCCATCATTAATTTATATTCTTTATTTAATTGAGGCAAAATGCTTATCTTCGATTCAGCTCTTTTCTGGGTTTTTTATTGTTCTTTCTTTTGGAGCATATTTCCTTGTCTCTCCACTTTGCTTCTCTTTCTGCATGTGTTTCTATAGACTGTCAGAGCAGCTACTTCTCCTACACTTGAAGGAATTCTCTAATACATGATTGTCCCCCTGGGTAGGCCCTGTGTGAAGTTGGTGATATTTGCTGGTTGGCTGAGGACGTGGCTTGCATGGACAGGGGATCCTGGGGCTTTCTACATAGCAGGCGCCCTGTCAGGATAGTTAACGCTGAAGTGAACGCAGACTGGGGTGTCCCAGGATTCTGTGTGTGAGGCAGGACACCCTGGCAGGACAGCTGAAGCTGAAATGAATGCAAGTTGAGGCATGCTGGGGTGCTGTGTACAGGTACCCTGTACAGGGTGGCTAGAACATGAGCAGTCTGGGGATCAGGATGTCCTTGATCTCTCTATGCAGACGATTCTTGGGCAAGATAGGGGAAGCTAAAGTGCGTACAAGCTGAAGGAACCTGGGGCTTTAAATGCAGAAGATAGCTTGCCAATATAGTTGAATCTGAAGTGGATATAAACTACGGTGTACCAGGACTTTCCACGGAGAGAGTGCCCTGAAGATGCCGTGGGAGCGGAGGTGGGTTACAGTCCAGGAATGGCTCTTTTCATATGCTAGTTGTTCTTTCAACTGCATTGATTAAGGGGGAAAAAAGCATGTCGTGTGTGTGTGTGTGTGTGTGTGTGTGTGTCCAGTGCAATTGGGGCTGGTGTGTATTGTGGGCCTGGAACTTACTGAGGCAGCAGGCCAGCTACAGCAACTGGACCCTGCTCTGGTCTATGCATTTAAGGTGGATGGAGAATGTGGGGCAGCTGGGTGGCTCACTGGATCGAGTATCTGATATCAGCTCAGGTCGTGATTTCACAGTTCATGAATTTGAGAACCACATTGGGCTGGATGCTGTCAGTGTAGAGCCTTCCCTGCATCTTCTGTCCCCCTCTTTCTGCCCCTGCTATGCTTGTATTCTCTGCTTCTCAAAAATAAGTAAACAGGAAAAAATGTGGATGTAAAATGTACCCCTGCCACTCTCCTGTCTCTATGACCCAGAGAGAACTCCTGTGGCTCCTCTGACGTTGACAGAGTTCTACTTTTCTCTTTTATATGACAGTTGTTCTTTTAAAACTGCAGTGTTTTCTTTTTTTCTTTCAGTTTTTGCCCAAGGACAGAGTTGTCTGTTTCTGGTCCTTCCCCAACTGCCTTTGGCAACGTTAGGGGTGAGTGTTTCCTTTATCTCACTGTATTAATGTTGTCTTTTGATTTTCTATGTTTTCTTAGGCACCATCTGTGTCGTCAGTCTTCAGCTCCTCAGGAGGAATTGTTATATCAATAGGTGCAATCCCCAGGGAGCTGGACCAATAGGAAGTACACCTTCTGGCTGGTTCACCAGAAAATGTAGCCAGGGAGTTCAGGCACAAGAACACCTTGCTCCAGAGGACCCAAAAAAGGTGAGGTTTGGCTACTAATTACTGACAAAATCGCAGTTCAAAGGAACTAGTGGAGGTGAAACAAATGGGGAACTTATTCAGAGGCCGACACCAGAGATACAGCAGACTCACATCAAAGACTCTTTGTAAAGTGCTGAGAATACCTCCAGGTTTATGTAAGGAAAATCTGGGACCAAAAGAGGTAGGTACACACAGGTGGTCACTAAGGTCAGGTTGGTCATTGTCTTTGGCTTGAGGGTGCAGTCTTATTGGCTCAACGAGTCCTTATTGCTAGAGGGGTAGTTTCAGTTCCCATGAGGTGATACTTTGCTTTCAGGATCCTGAATTAAGAGATAAGCTGAGAGTGGGGAGGGGGCGCCTGGGTGGCCTAGCTGATTAAGCATCCGACTTCAGTTCAGGTCATGATCTCATGGCTCCTGGGTTCGTGCCCCGCATTGGGCTCTGTGCTGACAGCTCAGAGCCTGGAGCCTGTTTCCGATTCTATGTCTCTCTGCCCGTCCCTCACTTGCGCTCTGTCTCCCTCTGTCTCAAAAATTAATAAACATAAAGAAAGAGAGAAGCTGGAAAGAAAAAGTGAATCAATTAGAAAGTTTAACGTCGATGTGGAGGTAGTTGAAACCTTCTTTCACCTTGGAGGAGTTGAGCTCAAGGACTTCCTACACAGCCATCTTGAACCGAAACTAGAATAGGGTCCCTCTGAATCCTATTTTGATTGGGGAAAGTTTGGCAGAAATCCAAGGAAGGAGAAAATAAAAGGAGGGAATCAGCCAGTTCTGTGTACAAATCGACATAAACACCAGTACCTCCCCTGCTAACAAGCGTGCCATGTACAGAAAAAGGCATAGAAAAGGCCTTCGCATTGGAAAAAGGAAAAATAAAAAGTATCTCGATTCTTTTATTTATTGATTTTTCAATTCGTATTTTGGAAAGAGAGAATGAGCAGAGACGGGGAGAGAAAGAGACAGAGAGAACGACAGAGAGAGAAGCTTAAGCAAGCTCCATGCTTAGCACAGAGCCCCAAACGGGGCTCAATCCCGTGACCATAGGACCATGACCTGAGCTGCTGAAAACTGCCTCAACTCTTAAATCATGTGATTATCAACATGAAACAAATTCTAAGGAGTATACATCAGTTTTCTAGAACTCAAACATAATTAAATAAGCCCCAGAATACACGGTCAATATATAAAACTCAGTCTCCTTTTTATACATAAGCAATGAACAATTAGAATATGAACTGTTTTTTCAAGAACCATTTAAAACCACACCAAACATTGAAATACTTACATTTACATCTAACAACCATGCACAGGATCTGTACGCGAAAAGCCACAGAAGGCTGATTGGGTAAATCAAGGAAGATATAAATAAATGGAGAGAAATGCCATATCTAGCCATGGAAGCCTCGCTAGTAAGATGTCAATTATCAACTTGATCTAGAGATTCAACATAATCCCAGTCGACATCCCAGGATTTATTTGTGGATATCAGCAAGCTCATCTAAAATATGTGTGAAAAGACAAAGGAAGGAGAACAGCCAAACAGCTCTGAAAAATAACCAAGTTGGAGAACTCATGATGCACCAATTTAAGACTTACTATAAACGTCCAGTAATCAAGGCAGTGTAATATTGAAGAAAGATGGACACACAGATCAAGAGATAGAACAGAGAATCCAGAAACTGACCCCATACACAAGCATCCTCACCCAAATTCTGATAATGACATATAGCCAACCTAACAGAAAAAGGGAGATAGTCTTTCACAAGTGTTACGGGAACAATTAAGTGTTCGTATGCAATAGTCATCAATTAACTAAGTAATTAATTGTTTAATCAATCGGTTCATTGATTGATTAATTAATTAAAAGAATCCTTGACCTAAATTCATCACTTATACAAACATTCACTCAAATGGATCATAGATGTAAGTGTAAAGTACAAAATTATAAAACATTCTTAAGAAAGAAGGAGTGATTTTGATTCATTGAATCATTCAATAAATAATTTTGGAGCATTTAGAATGAGACAACGCTGTCTACGCCCTGAGGATCCACTAGTGAACCAAAGGAGCAAGGATCACTGTGCTCTTGGTGCTCAATAGTCAAGTGGGGAAAACTGACAAAGATAATGGAACTAGAAACTATGGTAGAGAATAATGAATGGGGAAAGAACAAGTAAATACATCCTGGAGAGGATATAAGCATTGGGGGAAGGGGTGTGAAATACTAGACAGGGTGAAATACTCGACACAGAGGGCCCTACTGAAAAAGGTGTCAGTTGAATAAATACCTCACGGAAATGAGAGAACTACCTGCTGACAGGAAGGTGAACTAGGCAGAAGGACCCATGAATTCCCAAAGGCAGGAGTGTGAACGTGTGTACTGATGGGAAGCAAGGAGGCCAGCATAGACAGAGAAATGAGGGTGATAAGAAGGAGGAATAAAAAGGTGGAGGTTGTGGGTCAAGTAGGAGAAAAACAGGATGAGGGAGAGAAGGGTGTAAGGACTGCCAGCAATACACAAGGTGAAGCGAAATCTGGTCATCCTCTTCCTCCACCTCACATTACCGGCTGCAGTTCTTTTTATTGTTTAATTGACATTTACTAAACTGTGTCTACACCATGAAAAGTTAATTCTACTTGTGGCAACTAATTGAAGCAAGAAAACGGAACATCCTAAATGATCCATAGCCGTGTTTAAATAAGTTATGGCATGGGGCACCTGGGTGTCTCAGTCGGTTGGACGTCCGACTTCAGCACGGGTCATGATCTCGGGGTCCTTGAGTTCGAGCCCCGCATCGGGCTCTGTGCTGACAGGTCAGAGCCTGGAGCTTGCTTCGGATTCTGTGTCTTCCTCTCTCTCTGACCCTCTCCCGTTCATGCTCTGTCTCTCTCTGTCTCAAAAATAAATAAACATTAAAAAAATGTTAAATAAGTTATGGCATGCTATGTAGCCTTTACAATTCATAGCCCTTCAGAAAATTTGTGCCCTAGCGAAATGCTCGTACCACTAGAAACCAAAAATGGGATTCACAGCTACACAGCTAATTTTGGTTAATGCCTGTGCATATACCTCTTCCCTGACAATTATACCACAGTGTTAGAGGTGCTTACCTACAGGGGCGCCTGAATGGCTCAGTCAGTTAAGCATCTGGCTCTTGATTCCAGCTCAGTTATGATTCCACAGTGTGTGCGATCAAGCTCCACATTGAGTTCTGTACTGAAAGCGTGGAGCCTGCTTATGATTGTCTCTTTCTCTCTCTCTCCTCCCATCCCCCACTCTTGCTCATCTCTCTCTCGTTCTCTGTCTCTGCCAAACATACATAAACATAAAAAAGGTGTTTAGATATCATTATCTCCAGGTGTTTGACTTATGACCATTTTTTTCTTTCTTGTTTGTTTTCTAAATTTTCTGCAATAAACTTTAAGACCTCCATAATCATAGTGTAACGTTTCAAATAAATGATTTAGCCTAGTATCAGTTAAATAAATAAAATGTGTCAATTCATAAATTTATTAGGTCCATTCAATATATCAAGGATAGTTTCAAACAATCCAGTGTTATTCCTTCAGCAGACACCCTCCCATCTGATTTGACGTTGACTCAACCACTTCACCAAGAAAGATTTCTAAACTTTGACCATGTTTGAGTGTCTATAAAAGTTTCTGAAAGCATGCAAGACCGCATCCTTGCCTTCAAGAAACTTTCAATATTTGAGGGTACAAAAAACCCAAACACCATACAAAGCACAGTGAGACTTCAAGGTCAAGTTTCATGTAGCAGGAGAAGTCCACTGAGCCGGGTTGATCAGTAAAGGCGTCTCGGAGGCATAGCACAAAGAATCTTAAAGGATGACCAAATTTCTAGTTGGCAGGCAGAAAGGAGGAGGACAAAGGAGACAAAAGCAAATGTGCGGGAATAAAGGAGGGGCAGGCATTCCGAGAACAGTGAGAACAACCCTGTTGGAGCTTGAGGTTCTTCTACAACAGTGGCCATTAAGTATTTGTGACGATGACAAAGACTGGGTAGAAGATGATGTATCTACATAACCCATCATGTCCATACTCTTATGTAAGAAGGTCTTGGTGACAGCGAAGAATTGGAGACCATCCGTAAGAACCTCAAGATGGTAATAACGAAGCAATTTGTAGAAACAAAACAATGAAAAGATAAAATTCTGAGAGAAATTCTCTAAGCATATTAATTAATACCCAATCAACAATCAATTGAAATCCATGACCAACTTAAGACCCCTCTTGTGTTTCTCTCTTAATGGGGCATTGTCTTCAGTGGCTCAAGAGGGAAAGAGACTCATTGTCAGTCCTCCCCTCCTCAACGTCTTTCCTGTGATCCACTCAGCAGCAGGGGCTCTCAACTCCACCTCCAACGTATGCCAAGCCAGCTAGTTTCTCACCACCTTCCGCCTACTCTCCATTTTCGTTGTTAGCCCCATGCTGCCTTTCCCTTCCCACCAAAATCCCAGTTCATTCTTTTCACTGCATCCGGAATGCAATCCAAAAATCCTGAATCTGAGCAGTTCATTCCTCTGCTTAAGAAAACCCTCTAATCTCCACTGTACTCAAAATGACACATAGAATCTGTAACGTGATAACCAGACGTTGGCAGTCCTGCCTTGTCACCCCTCTAATGCCATCTTTCCTCATTCTCCTTTCATTAGGTGACCGGAACGGTCTCTTCTCCAGGTTGCTCAATTTAGTCCCATGTAGGTTCCGCTTAGAATGCATTTTGTGTTCGCTATTTTTCCTTACCAGTTCTTGCTACGGGTCCAAGTTTGAATAAAGGACTTTTCTCCCCAAGAAACCTTTGTTGGCCACTCCTCTAATCTACACTTTGTCCCCTGTGCCATTCCTTCTCATAAAATTTAGTGTTCTATTTAACAGCATTTGCCACACGTTGTAATTACACCTGTACCATTTGTAGCTAAGATTTGAAACATCCTGATTATATGAAGCGTGCATGTTGGATTATCACTGTGTACTTGAACCTAATAGCACCTGACACCTAAGGTGTTCAATATGTGTATCCTCGATGCCTGGAATAGGGGATGTTTAACTATCTCCCGGTGTGCTAGACTGCAATATACATTCAAGTCTTCAATAATCTCTACCACCAAATTTAGTATACATATACAAAAAAGGGAAGGGTCACGTCCTCAGGCATAGGGGAAACATTTTGCCTCGTTGATAGCTTCTATGGTGTAGCTTACATTTTGACCTACATCAGACCCCGCCCTGGAGATACAGTTTGTATGGATGTAGTGACAACTATGAGGAAATCAAATCAAAATACAGTGTTTATGGAGTGTAATGTGCCAGGAGTTTTTCCACACGTTTTACAGGCATTTCCTGTAATCTCACAACTATACTGGACATAGGCGTTATACTTCCCCTTTATAAATTGGAAAAGCAGTCTCGGAGGTATCATTTGCCTACAATCTAAGATCTGGCTGGTAGAAGAAATAGATGGGGCCAGGTAACTTAAAAATCCACAATTTTGCCCAAGGTAACCTCTGGGAAATCAGAAAATGAGCGGCTTTCATAAGTGCAGCTGCCTAGAGCTTTTCAGAGGAGCTGTCTGTGTGGCGCCGGGGCTTTGGCGCCATCACATCTCCAGGATCTCACTACCAGGAGTAACCCTCATTGTTGGGAAGGGCAAGGACACCCATCCATGGCAACTTAAGGTGTTTTAACCCCTGTCAAGATAGTGCAAACATGCAAATACTTCATTTGGTACTTCAAAGAACACATCAAAGCACACATCGCGGGATTTTCAAAAATCACTCTGAGATGAAAATCAAACAACAAAAGTCATAGCAACACGAAGCAAGTAACACTTTCCAAAACACACCTCCTGCAGGGGCAGGCCATGGAGAGGGTATGAGCCCACTTTAAAGTAGCAGTGCTCTCAGGTGCAGAGCACACAAAACAAAACAAAACAAAACAAAACAACAACAATAACAACATTAAAACACATAAGGGATAGAGAACTATCCAAAATGATGAAACGGAAGAATTCCCCTCAGACGAAATTCCAGGAAGAAGTGACCATTAAACAATTGATCAAAATAAATAAAAGCAGTATAACAACAAGAATATAGATTCATAGTCATAAGATTAATCACTGGGCTTCAAAAAAGGCATAGAAGACAACAGAGAATTTATTAGTGCAGTGATAAAAGAACTAAAACATAGCCATGGTTAATTGAAAAGGCAATGACATAGAGATTGATTTTCATCACTGATACAAAAACAGATAAGCTGGAACCTTGGATGTCCATTACCCAAGTTAGTAGTTATGCGATTGTAGCAAAAGCTAATTCTAAAAAAAAACGATTAAATAATGAAAAACAGAAAGCTAAAATATGTCAAGTTTAAATAACTTGCATGAGCCGTGCAGCTGTTTTGTTGTTTAAAATTCTAGGATATCAAATAATATTATGTGTTAGCCATTGTAACATGGGCAAAGTTCACCATGTCGACCTTTGCTCTTCTAAATGTGGAGTAATAAGTTATTAGGCCTTATAGAATATCTGAAAAAATGAATATTAAAAAGTTTTGGAATGTATATGTTTCTAGTGAGCTTGGTCATGTCAAATAAAGTGTGTCATTTCCAACACCTATCCTCGTGCACTCTTATTATGGCTAGAGTCCATAAAAAGTTATTGCACTATTGCAATAAACATGATTACCAGTGCAATCTATTTTTTTAATTCCATTTGTTCTTTTATTTGAAAGCCAGAATAGTGCATGGAGAATGTACCCTGTAGGTTCTGGATTCTCTCCTTGATTCCAAATGTCTTATTTTGGCTGCTACCATAAAGACGATAAAACAATATTATCTGTACCATGAACATATAAAATTTGGCACACCTCACTAGTATTACAATTTTCTGTTTAGCATACGTGTTTACAAATACACACGTGTGTACTGGGTGAAGTTAGATGTTTCATACTTCTCTCCATATCATGAGGGATTCAATATGATTTAAAGAGTTAGATTCCAGTTACCAATTCTAATGTTGGAAAACATGCACAGTTCTTGCTTATTTGTCACTTATTGTGCAATTATGAAGTTAACATAGAGCTCAAAGGGTAAATTCTTTTTTAACCACACTTAACTCAACATATATCATTGAAAGTCAAACTTTGGCCTTTCAAAGGTGACATTAGACTGAACGCAGGGAACACAAAAGACTCCATGAAAACGCTGCTAGATCTGATACATGCATTGACCAAACTCACAGGAAAAAAAATCAGTGTAAAGAAACTGATTGCATTTCTATACACCAATAAGGAAGCAACAGAAAGAGAAGTCAAGAAATCAATGCCAGCTACAATTTCACCAAGAACCGTAAAATACCTCGCAAGAAAACGAACCAAAGATGTAAAAGATCTGTACAGTGAAAAGTATAGAAAATGTATGAAGGAAAATGATGAAGACACAACAAAATCAGAAAACAAAACAAAACAAAACAATCCATGCCAAAGAGTGGAAGAATGAATACTGTTAAAATGTCAATACTACCGAAAGCAATCTACACATTTAATGCAATACCAATCAAAATTGTACCAACATTCTTCTCCAGAGTAGAAAAAACAATGGGAAACTTTGCACGGAACAACTAAAGAACCAGAGTAGTCAAAGATATCTTGAAAAAATAAAGCCAAAGTGGGAGGCAGCCCAGATTTTCGCAACTCCTACGAAGCTGTAATCATCAAGATAGTAAGACATTGGCACAAAAACAGGCAAATGAACCAATGAAACAGCATAGAGAACCCAGAAGGGGCCCCACAAATGTATGGTGAACTAATCTTTGACAAAACTGGAAAGACAACCCAATGGAGAGAAGACAGTCTCTTTACAAAGGGTGCTGGGAGAACTGAACAGTAACATGATGAAGAATAACCTAGATGACTTTCTTACAACGTGCACAAAAATAAATGCAAAATGGATGAAAGCCTTAAATGTGAGACAGGAAACCATCAAAACACTAGAGGAGAAAAGAGGAAAAAAACCCTTTGTCCTCAATTGCAGTAATTTCTTCCTTGGCATGTCTCAAAAGACAAGGGAATGAAAATCAAAAATGAATGATCAGGACCTGGTCAGGATAAAAATCTTCTGCACTGCAAAGGAAACAATCAGCAAAATTAAAAGGCAACCGATGGAAGGAGTGAAGATATTTGCGAATGACATATTGGATAAAGGGTTACTACACAAAATGTATAAAGGACTTACCCAAGTCACACCTGCAAAGTGTAATACACTGAAACAATGGGCAGAAGTCATGAAAGGACACTTTTCCAAAGGAGACATCCAGATGGCCCAAAAACACATGAAAGGATGCTCAACATCACTCATCATCAGGAAAATACACATCAAAGCCACACTGAGATACCACCTCACACTAGTCAGTGTGGCTAAAATGAGCAACTTAGGAAACCACAGATGCTGGTGAGGATATGGAGAAAGAGTCACCCTCTCTCACTGTTGGTGGGAAAGGAAACTGGTGCACTACTGCAAGCATAAAACCTACAGACATCACAATGACTCTAATCACATATCTTTGCATAATAACACTGAATTTCAATGGACTAAATGCTCCAACCAAAAAACATAGCATATCAGAATGGATAGAAAAAACAAAACAAAAAACAGAACAAGACCCATCTATTTGCTGTCTACAAGGGACTGATTTTAGACATGAGGACACCTACAGATTGATAGTGGGGGATGGAGAACTATCTATCATGCTACTGGGTGTCAAAAGAAACCTGGAGTAGCCAACTTATATCATACAAAGTAGAGTTTAAATCAAAGGCTGTAACAAAAGATGACGAAGGGCTTTCGATATTAATTCCAGGGTCTCTCCATCAGGAAGAGCTAAATATTTTAAATGTCTACACACCAAATTCGGAGACACACAAATATATAAACAATTATTTAAAAACATACAGAACCTTGTTGGTAAGAATGTGGTAATTGCAGGGGACGTTAAATTAAACACAGAAAAAAAGATGGAAATCTCCAAAAGCATAGAGGTTAAAAAACATCCCACTAACGAATAAATGGGTCAACCAGGCAACTTGAGAAGAAATTAAAAGATATAAGGAAACAAATGAAAATAAAATACAACAATGCAAACCCTTTGGGATGCAGCAAGGGCGGTCCTGACAGGGAACAACAAAAACAAAACAAAACACAAAAACAACAACAACAACAACCATTGCTATCCAGTCCTATCTCAAGAAACAAGAAAAAACTGAATACAAAATCTAACAGCACACCTAAAGAACTAGAAGCAGGACAGCAAGGACACCCCAAAGCGAGCAGAAGAAGAAAAATTATAAAGATCAGAGCAGAAATAAACAATATGGAGTCTAAAGGAAAACAGTAGAGCACATCAATGTAACCAAGAGATGTGTTTTTGAGAAAATACACAAAATTGATAAATGTCTAGCCTGGCTTCTCAAAAAGAAAAGAGAGGGGACCCAAATAGGTCAAATCACGAATGAAAATGGAATTATTACAAAGAATCCCACAGAAATTCAAGCATTCATCAGGAAACACTATAAAATCTTCTATGCCAACAAACTGGACAACCTGGAAGAAATGGACAAATGCCTCCATCCCCACACACTTCCAAAGCTCAAACGGGAAGAAATAGAAAATGTGAACGGACCCATAACTAGTGAGCAAATTGAATCAGTTATCAAAAATCTCCCAATAAATAAGAGTCCTGGTCCAGGTGGCTCCCTGGCGATTTCTAGCAGACATTTAAAGCAGAGATAATAGCTATCCTTCTCAAGCTGCTCGAAAACATGGAAATGAAAGGAAAACTTCCAGACGCATTTTATGAAGCCAGCATTACTGTGATTTCCAAACCAGACAGAGACACAAAAAACAGGAGAATTACAGGCCAATATCCCTGATGAATACGGGTGCATAAATTCTCAACAAGATACTAGCAAATCACATTCAATAGCATATAGATAGTATTATTCAACACGATCAAGTGGGATTCATTCCTGGCCTGCAGGGCTAGTGCCATATTCATAAATCAATCATTGTGCTACATCACATTAATAAAAGAAAAGATAAGAAGCATAGTACACTGTCAATAGATGCAGAAAAATGTATTAGAGAAAATACTGGATCTTTACTTAATACAAACCCTCAAGAAAGTTGGGATAGAAGGAAACTACTTTAAACATCATAAAAGTCATTTATCAGAAGCCCACAGTAAACATCGTCCTCAATGGGGAAAAACTGAGAGCATTCCCCCTGAGATAAGGAACAAGACGGAGATGTCCACTCTCACCCCGGTTGTTGAACACAGTGTTGGAAGTCTTGGCATCAGTAATCAGACAGCACATGAAATTAAAGGTATCATCATTTGCAACGATAAAGTCAAACTTCCACTTTTTGCAGATGGCTTGACACTATACATGGAATTTCCGACAGACTCCATCAAAAGTCCTCTAGCACTGATACATGGATTTAGCAATGTTGCAGGGTACAAAATCAATGTACAGAAATTGGTTGCGTTTTATACACTAATAATGAAGCAACAGAAAGAGAAATAAAGAAACGGATCCTATTTACAATGCAACAAGAGTCCTAAAGTACCTAGGAATAAAGCTTACCAAAGAGGTAAATGATCTGTATGCTGAAAACTATAGAAGGCATGTGAAGGAAATTGAAGAAGATACAGACAAAGCAAAAAACATTCCATGCTCGTGGATTGGAAGAATAAATATTGGCGAAATGTCAATAAGACCCAACGCAGTCCTCACATTATAGGCAGCACCAATCACATTGCACCAGCACTCTTCTCCAAGCTGTAACAAACAATCATAAAATGTGTATGGAAACACAAAAGACCCTGAATAGCCAAAGTAATACTGAAGAAGAAAACCAAAGTGAGAGGCACCACAATGCCAGACTTTAGCCTCTACCGCAAAGCTATAACCATCAAGACAGCATGGTATTGACACAGAAATAAATACATAGACTTAATGGCATAGAATAGAGGCCCCATAATTGGACCCACATACGTATGGCCAACTAATCTTTGACAAAGCAGGAAAGAATATCCAATGGAAAAGAAGACAGTCTCTTTAAAAATTGGTGCTAAGAGAAGTGGACAGCAACATGCAGAAGAATGAAACTAGACCAGTTTCTTACACCACTCACAAAAATAAACTCACAATGGATGAAGGGCCTGAATGTGAGTTAGGAAACCATCAAACCCTGGAGGAGAAAGCAGGAAAAACAATCTTTGACCTCAGCGTCAGCAAGTTCTTAGCTGACACATCTCCAAAGGCAAGGGAATTAAAAGCAAAATGAATTATTGGGACATCATCAAAATAAAAATCTTCTCCACAATGAAGGAAACGATCAACAAAACTAAAAGGCAACTGACCGAATGGGAAAAGATGTGTGCAAAAGTCATACTGGATAATTGGCTAGTATCCAAAACCTGTAAAATGAACTCACCAACTCCACTCCCGGAAAACAAAAAATCCAGTGAAGAAATGGGCAGAAGGCTTAAACAGACACTGTTCTAAAACAGACATCCAGATCGTCAAGAGACACATGAAAAGATGCTCAACAGCACTCCTCGTCAGGGAAATCCAAAGCAAAACCGCACTGAGATACCACCTCATGCCAGTCAGAGTGGCTACAATGAGCAAATTAGAAGACTATAGATGCTGGTGAGGATGTGGAGAAACAGGAACCCTCTTGCACTGTTGGTGGGAATGCATCCTGGTGCAGCCGCTCTGGAAAACAGTGTGGAGGTTCCTCAAATCATTAAAAATAGATCTACCCTAAGACCCAGCAATAGCACTGCTAGGAATTTACCCAAGGGGTATAGGAGTGCTGAGACATAAGGGTGCATGTACCCCAATGTTTATAGCACTACTTTCAACAACAGCCAAACTATGGAAAGAGCCCAGCTGTCTATCAACTGACAAGTGGATAAAGAAGTTGTGGTTTATGTATACCATGGAATACTACTTGGCAATGAGAAAGAACGAAATCTGGCCATTTGTAGCAACGTGGATGGAACTGGGGGGGTATTATGCTATGTGAAATAAGTCAGGCGGAGAAAGACAGATACCATATGTTTTCATCCATGTGTGGATCCTGAGAAACTTAGCAGAAGACCATGGGGGAGGTGATGCGGGGACAAGTTATAGAGAGGGAGGGAGGCACACCAGAAGAGACTCTCAAATACTGATAACAGACTGAGGGTTGACGTGGCGTTGGGGAGAGGGGAAAGTGGGTGACGGGCATTGAAGAGGGCACCTGTTGGGATGAACACTGGGTGTTGCGTGGAAACCAATTTGAAAATAAATGACATTTAATGAAAAAGCATTTCCAGGGGTTGCTCTTACTGAATATGAAGATAGCTTTCTATTTTCAGCACTTTCTGAACGTGAGGTAGTACTGGCTTAAGCTGCGGAGATGAAAGTTTGGTTTGTGTGTTTAAGAAAAGGAGTTGAGTAAAGACAGAGGCCTCTCACATGTATCACGTTGACCTTGGCAAGTGTCTCTTCTGATTGTTACCATGACTTATCCCTTTTATTGATTCACATAGTTTGGTGTCATCCTTTCATGAGGAAGTGGATTTCAATTGATCATGGTAGGTGGTCATTGTTATATTTTGTGAATTATTTGTGTATGTGGTGATGATGGATGGACCATGATGGTTGCTTTCAAAAGCACTTACACGGACCGTGTAACACGTTTTCTACCCATGGAATCCCATACGGTCTTTTACTACCTTGTGTATGACTTACCTGAAATATCATGAAGTGGTAGGTACCGAATAGGTTTTAGTGGCACTGAATGCCCTCATGGCCACTCACGCAGAATTCGTTGACGCCTTGCTCTTAAGCACACAATGACTCGGTCTTCCCTAAGCTGCGTGAAAGTGAGCATGCATACTAACTATGCAAACTGTTTGCTGCTGCTGTGAAGAACAGCTTCCTGAACTGGGAGCTATAGCAACACACATATGGACCCCTAAGCAAGGCACAGTATATCTGTATTCTTTGAAAGAATAGAGTAGTTACTTCAATTTGGCTTTCATTGCGTTGCATGACAAGGCATTTAATTAGCTAAAACCCTCTTACAGTCATGTTTCATTGCAAGTTGTGTGTACTCTCCACCGCGAAGTGTCATTACATGTTGGATGGAATTAATGGAGGCTGAGGCACCAGTGCATTCACGTCGAGGACAACTCTCTTGAACTCATCAAGAACTATGGGCCTTCTCAGGTAAGATTACGTGCAGATCTTTCTCAAGGGCATAATCTTAAACACAGCCCAACCTAAGGCAGCTTTGGGCAGCTGGCAGTGATAGGATAGGCAGACATGGTGACCTCACAAAGCGCCTGGTCTAGCAACTGCGGTGTAACTCTCAGAGCATGCCACCAGATTTGGCTTCATGGTAGGAAATTTTTCAGGGCCCTGCAGCGGAGGCGAGACCTGGAAGCGCGGGCGGCCCCTAGCGACCTCACATCCTGAGCCGCATGAAGAGGTGGTGGCGCAGGCCCCTGAAAGCCCTGGCCCCGGCCGCCCGGGGAGGAGCCTCTAGCGCTGCAGGAGGGGCCGCGCTGGAGGCGCCTGAGGAGAAGGTGGTGTACACGCGGGGGCACCAGCCCCCCGAGGCCGCGTCCAGACGCGCCGGTCTGCTGCCCGGAGGAGGCGCCACGGAGCCCAGAGGGTCGCGGTCGGCCAGAGGAAGGTGCCGTCCCCGCCGCCGCCGTCCCGCGAGGACAGCAGCCCCCGCAAGCCCGCGGCCCCCGGGCCCTGCTCCGGGGCCGCACCCTGGAGGAGAGTGGGAGGGCGGCCACCCCGACGCTGACCACCTTGCCCACCATCCGCGTAGTCGGCGACGTGTGGGTCGACAGCAGCCTGGCAGAAGCGCGGCGCCAAGCGCGCCAAGTCCTGGGAGTGAACCTGGCACCCGTGGTGAGACTCCGCAGCGTCCCAGTGCGTGGGCGTGATGTGCGGGCCACCGCCGAGTGACCTGTCAGCCCCGGGACGGGTTGTGCCTGGAGGGATGAACCAGTGAGAGCCGGGCCCGCTTCCCCTAGTGCACTTTAATGGCGAAGAAGCACCAGAGGGTCCCGGCCCGCGACCCAGGGATGAGGCGCCGCCTTCTGGGACTCTGGGGCAGCTGTGACCTCTGCTGCATCCCAGCACAGGGTCTGAGGAGGGAGGAGACTCCTGGACCAAAAGGGAGATTCCCTTTCTTCCTAACCCCAGATTGAGAGGTCTCCAGCACTGTAGGGGCAGATCCATGATCTCTCTTGTTCCCTCATTGCTCTGAAGTCGTCAGAAGAAGCCATTCCACCCCCACCCTCTCCAAAGGATTTTGGTTCCATGCTTGTGTAATAAAGCTAGAGTTTCTTTGCCATTCACCCACCTCCCGGCTCCTCCCGCCAATTTCTTTCTTCTTTGTGTGTATGTGTATGTATATATATCTTCTAGGATGATTTAAATTACATATTCTTTAAATGTTTAGAAGAGCAGTAGAGAAAAAAGGGTGTGACTTAGGGGTCTGCACTCAGATTAAAATAAGATTCCTGAAGTATAGTATACATTCAAAAGGACATATATTATTTTTGTCATGTTTGTTTATTTTTGAGAGAGAGACACCGTGTGAGCAGGGGAGGGCCAGATAGGGAGCCACAGGATCCAAGCAGGCTCCAGGATCTGAGCTGTCAGCACAGAACCTGATGCGGGGCTCGAACTCACAAACCATGAGATCATGACCTGAGCCAAAGTAGGACACTTAGGTGACTACCCACCCAGGCACGCAAAAAAGAACACATATTATTAAATGTATTCTGAGCACAGCTTGATGCGATTCAGTTCAATATACTTGTGGAATCAGCACTCATTAATAAATGTACCAGGACCCCAAGGGACCACTTGTGCCTCTTTCAGTCACGGTCTATCTCTCCTTTGGGACGGCAATTATTCTGACTTCTTACAGAATGTACAACTTTTGCTTGTTTTTGGACTATATAGAAATGGAATTATGTGTCCTACACCTAGCTTCTTTCACTCAAACTTATGTTAGTGATAGTCATGTTATTGTATGTATAGATCTTTCTGTTCATTGGTGTATAGAATTTCATTATATGAATAGTTTACAATATTTCTGCAACTCTTGGTGGACATTTAGGTAGGTTCTGGCTTAGGGTAATTATGAATAAAGCTTCAGTGAACATTATAGGACACGTCATTTGGTGAACATTTTTTACAATAGTATTTATTTATCTAGGAGAGAATTTGCCGGGTCACATGTCATCCAACTTATCAACTTTGGTAAGATTCCTCCAAACTGTTTCCAAAATGGTTATACCAATTTACACAAACTTCCTTCCAAGGTAGTGCCTGCATAGTGACTGTGAGTTCTGAATACTTGAAAACCTTGCCAACATTTGCTAATATGGTCTTTTTCATGTTATCTATTCTGGAAGGTGTAAAGATTTTTTTTTTATTTGAGAAATATCAATCCAAGTATTGTATACAGGTAGTAAAAAAAAAAACCCACAACATCCAAATTGCAGATCAGGACTTGCAATAAAAAATAAAAAGCTTTGTTTCCCCCATGAACACCTCTTCCCCAGAGGCAACACTTTCTTTTGTTTTCTTTTTTCTTTTTTTTTTTTTTAATCAGGGTTTTTTTTTAAACAGACCATTTTTTAAGGACAATTTTAGATTTAGAGACAAATTGCACAAAAAATACAGGTTCCTCACCCCCAGTAGTTTCTATAGTACCTTGAACTAATGTGGATACATTAATTATAAGTGGTGGATGAGCCATTCTTGAATGACACATTATCATTAGACACATTATCATTAACTAACAGTTAGGGTTTATTTTGTGTTATATAGATTCATAAGTTTTGAGAAATGTATAAAGGTATGTATCTACTATTGCCGTATCATACAGAATAGTTCCACCACCCTAAAGTGCCCTGTGCTCCGCCTATTACCACTTCCTTTCTCCCCCTAAACCCTAATAGCCACTGGTCTTTTAATCCACACTTAAGTTTCCTCCATGACTTTTAACTAGCTCCCTTTCTCCCTCTTTCCTTTCCTCCTCTTCTGTCTCTCTGCCTCCCTTTCATTGAGGGAGTTTATTTTCTAAAACAGCTTTTAAAAAGCTGGTTTACAAAAAAAGACTGGAAAGTGCAGAGTTCCCCTGTTCTCCCTCCTACCCCCCAAAACATAGTTTTCCCTATTGTAAACTTCTTGTGTCAGTGTAGTGCATTTGTTACAATGGATGAGCCCATATGAAAACTATTATTAACTAAAGTCCGAAGTTTAGCTTAGCATTCACTGTGGTGTGCAGTTCGGTGAGTTTTGACAAACGCACAATGCCATGATTCAAAGCATTTCACTGTCTTACAAGATGTTTCACTGCCATAAATATTCCCTGTGCTTCATCTGTTATTCATCTCTCCCTTCCCCCCTGAGTTCCTGGCAACCACAGGTCTCTTTACTGACTCCATTATTTGAGGCAACACTTTTAACTGTTCCAGGTTTATATTCTTTTGTTAGGAATCTTCATGAAGATAAGTAGTATAGTATACTGCTGCTTATTGATTTGTCAGTTTTAAGCACCGTCTACTGACTTCCTATGTGACGTTGACGTATAGGTCGCTTAAGCCACCTGTCTTCTCTCTCCTCACCTTCCGATATATTCCCGAACTTCTATCTGTATACTGTTTCAGTCAGGTCCAGCCAGCCGGTGAGTCACTATAGGTATTTTAAACAGTTACACACGTGATGGGAAATCCCAGAAGCCAAACAAAGGATGGCGAAGCAATCAGGAATTAGTATCATCAGAAAGCTGTTTCCACCCGCAGAGCTAGAGAAATTCAGAACCATACCTAGCAGGAACTGAGAACATGGGAGAAGAGGCTCTTGGAAAGGAGCTAGAATTTGGAGGAGATAAAATCACTGGTAGGAAGTGGAGCGGGAGAGAGAAAAACCTCTGGGCTTATCCCTTCCTCCCTTTCTCCCATCAAACACCCATTGGTCAAAGCCCTCTGGAAGCCAGTTGGCAAGGAAACAGGAAACACAGTCTGTAGGAGAAGTGCAGGAACTGGATCTGAGGGCAAAACACATAACGGATGAAGTTACATATAGGTACTAGTTAGGGTTCTCCAGAGACTCAGTATCAATGGGAATTGGTTCACAGGATTACGGAGGCTGAGAAGGGCAGACCCAGGAGATCCAGTAGTTTAGTTCCAGGCAGACTCCAAAAGCCTAAGAATCAGGAGAGCTGATGATGTATGTTCCATTCCAAGTCTGAGCCTGAAGTCAGGAGACCAATATCGCAGCTTGAAGACAGTCAGATAGACACAGTGGATTCTCTCTTACTCCGCCTTTTGTTCTATTCAGGTCTTCAATCGATTAGTTGAGGCCACCCAGTGTTTGGCAGGCGGTGTGTCTTGCTTAGTCTAGTGATGTACAGATGTTAATTGTACTAAGAAATGTCCTCACAGATACACTAGAAATAATGTTTAGCTATATATTTGGGTACCCTGTGGCTTAGCCCAGTTAAATCATGAAATTAACCATCACAAGATATAATTTCATGTTTCTATGTATGTATGTATGTATGTATGTATGTATGTATGTATGTATGTATGTATGTATGTATGAATGTATGTTATTTGAGAGAGAGAGAGAGAGAGAGAGAGAGAGAGAGAGAGAGAGAGAGTATGCTCAAGCAGGATAGTGGCGGAGAGAGAGAATTCTGAGGTGTCAGTGCAGAACCTAATGCACATCTTAGTCTTATGAACTGTGAGATCATCATCTGAGCCAAAATCAAGAGTTGGATTATGAACTCACGGAGCCACTCAGATACCCCACAAGGTGTATATTCAAATAGAGATCTAGTTCCCTTACCTGTACTATCATTTTTCATTCCGTACATTGTACGATAAAGGTCTTCCTTAAACTTGCTGCACTTTTTGTCTGTCTTCTATCAGCTTTGGGCTTCTGTTTGTCATTGTTGTTAACCCTGCTCTTATGCACTGCAATCAAGTCTCTTTAGAGGGTTCAAGGTTGATTCTAAAACTTGAAAACTAATAAATGGTTTAAATTATTGGGATTATTAAATAATATGCAAACATTAGATTTACCACACTTTTCCAGGAGTCCTTGGACCTGCTGAATGAGGACATCTCTAGCATCAAGGTGAAATGGATCCTTTCTCTTTGTATTCCATCAGTGCTTTAAACCATGCCATGTTTCACTTGGCTCATTCAGACTAAGGCCGTCTTATGGATATTATCTGGTTCTCCTTAATTTTCTAATTGCACTTCTTTGTTTTATTGCACTCTTTCAGTGTTCTCAAATCATGCCACTTTATGACATCTTCCTGCTAACCTCTTAGCGGTCTCTCACTGGACCCTTCTCTTTTCCTGCCTCATTTAGGTGGTGACTCAGTAGGTCTGCTTCATAGCTTCTTTCCTGTGATTTTCCTCTGCCCTGCTCCCAGTTTGTTTCCATGGTTTCATGGTAATATGGCCATCTGGGAAGTTAGGGAGCAATTAAAAGCCTGGACTCTTGAGCCAGACGGCCTGGGGTTAGACTTTACTTGTTCCCCTTACCAACTGTGTAAGATGGATGTTGGATGAGTTATTTGGCTTCCTTATAACCCGGTTTCCTCCTCTCGAAGATAAGAATGGTAATTGTATATACTTTGTAAGTTTGCTGTGTGGTTCATATGTAATAATATGTGAAAATAACCATTAACAGTGTCTGGCACAAAAATAAACACTATGTTAGTGTTGCCTATTATTAAGTATAATTTTTCTTTATATTTTCTCTCCTTGTTTTGCTGGAATACACCTTCAGATAACTTCCTAATGAAGAATGAGTACAATCGAATGTTCTGTGTCTTTGCACGTCTGAAGATATCTTGAGTCCACTCTCAAATTTAATTGATAATTTTGATAGTGTAGAATTCTAGTTTCTTTTTTTAATTGATTTATTTTTATTTTTTTAAAATTTACCTCCAACTTAGTTAGCATGTAGTGCAACAATGATTTCAGGAGTAGATTCCTCAGTGCCCCTTACCCATTTAGCCCATCCCCCCTCCCACAACCCCTCCAGTGAACCTCAGTTTCTTCTCCATACGTATGAGTCTCTTCTGTTTTGCCCCCTCCCTGATTTTATATACTTTTTGTTTCTCTTCGCTTATGTTCATCTCTTCCACTCATAGAATCCTAGCCTCTAATGCCCAGTTGCCCCTTCAATCGATTTTCCCCTAATCACAACACCACTGGAACTACAATATCTGCTCCTTAGAGTGTTTTTAACTCACTATCACTTCCACTTTCTTCTAGTTTTCAAAATCATTCTGTACGTCTGGCCTATGCTTAAGGAAAAGGGAATGGAGGTCCCCCTTTTGAAGGGCTTAAAAGAGAATTTATGAACATATTTTAGACTGCCACAGCCTGTCTGCTGGCCTCCTATTATTCACTCTCCTCCTGCATGAAAAATATCCTCACCCTACCCCAAGAATCCTCCCTCTTAAAGGCCCAACCCTTGTAACATCAGCTCAAAGTCCAGGATATTGTTATCTAAATTAGGTCCAGGTGTGAATGAGTCTCCTTGGGCGCACTGGTCCTCGACTACACTTTCAATCTGAAGACCTATGAATGAAGACCTATGAATTCAGCATACATCCAACACAGGCATGTGATAACCAGAAAACACACACAAAACACACACACACACACACACACACACACACACACACACACACACACACACACACACACAGAAAAAACAAACAAACCAACAAAACACAAACGTTGCTGTTCCAAAGAAAGGAAGGAGGTTATCATGAATGGGTCACTGGTCCATAGCAATCCTGAATTTCAGCTGGTACAGGTAGGCAGTCCTTTCATTGGGTCTTACGGCCTGGGAATGATTTTACATGGTCCTAGCTCCTCCAGGGTTCTGGCTTTCAGCCTCTAAGTCATTCTTCCCTTCTCATGAAAGGTAGCCTGTGTCTACAGCCTCATGGTTGTCTCGACCTACTTCCTGATTGTAGGAGTTTGTGTGTCAAAAGCCTTCTTTCATTTTACTCTCTGGGATTAAGGAAACCCTTCTCTACCATGGACTTTTCCAAATATTTATAAGGAAAAACACTCCTAAACTTCAAGTGATATGTAACAGAGAGAACCCTGTGCCCCACAGTTTACTCTGCGAGGGTTTGCTTATGAGATAGAACACTGGTATTCTCCAAGACCCTTCGTCATTTAGGAAACCTTTGTAGTATCTTTTCCCCAACGTCATCTGCTGAGTGATGTTGGTAATAATTTCACCTTCAATTAGAGTGACATTATTGATGTTATCTGTGCTAACAAAACATGAAATTGTATTTGAATGGCATTGAGTAAGTGCAAGTAGTATCAGCTAGGGACGTGTTCAGCTGTCACAGAAAGGCTGCCACCAGTGGCATAATCAAAGTGAGTTTTGCTCACAAAGAGGCTGTAGGCTGTGCTCCATTAAGGCAGCAATGTCATCGGCAGCAGGCTGCATGGAATGTCAGAGTTGCCAACTTCTTTATAACCTCTGGCAAAATTTTGGAAAAAAGGGTAGCAGCCATTAATATAATACTACCATTGTTTTTAACATTTACCGTCTTCGTGATGCAGCACATGTGTGAGCATCTCAAGCTCACAGCACATCTGTGAGGTACAATTGTTGATGTCTTTTGGAGGTCATTCGTTCACTTTTTAAGTCAAAAATTAGCTGTCATATGTCTAGGGCATGTGGCTTCACCAAATCCCCTCCTAGATTTACTTGGCTTATCAATGCATCAAGCAAACTCATAGGAATTCTAGAATTTAATACTTGTGGGCCATGGAGAAACCAGTTCTGCCTTATCAAATCACATCAAATACTCCGGCCATTCAGTATACTCTCAGATGAACCCTTGGAAGGTGCTCCTGTATTAGCGTTGTATTTCTGTTGGCAAGATCCTTGCCTCCTAGGAGGAACGGTAACTTTCATATCTATTAGTAATTGCCAACAAAGTACAAACCAAGATTTTTCTTTGCCTTCTTGTTGACACGTTATAATATATACTAAGTTACCACGTTTCCTTGTTTTAATTCTTAGCATAATATACCAACTGCAATATCATCACGGAACAATGGTGGCCCCACATGTAGCATCATCAGCTCTGGATACTTCAGATATGGCCACGGTAACAGTTAGGGTGGACTCCATCCAGTTCTTGGCCAATTGGGCTTGTCTGATTCTCTCTGTTTATCTACCTCCCACCCCACACCCCCAGCCCCAGCAGCAGTGAGAATCTAGTTAGTCAGGGAATCTCCAGCAGATACAGATGCCGATGCAGATGCAGATCATTTCCCTGGATAATCTTTATGGTTGACTATGGCCTGGGTAGCAGGATGGGTTCAGACAGAAACACCTGATTTGGGTGCCATCAAGCCATCTCTGTGCACTCTCTGAGAAATGGGACAGTATGCATTACAAACACTTCAAGTCTCCACTTCTCCCTGCACACTTCTGTGTTTTGTTGCTTCCATCCACCTACCAAAGCAACCCAAACTTTATGCTAAAGAGAGTGGGGCTCGTGTGTCCTTTGCAGATTGGAATGCTGTTACTAGTTTGGTTTATCTTAACAAAAACTGGCACATTACCTAAAAATGCAGAATTCGGTGTGAATTCAGAATCAGTACCTGTAGTAAGCCCTCCATGATTCCGTTGATTAGGGAGAGGGATGAAACCATACTGTAAGAAACCCTGCCTTCGAGTGCTACAGCTCTATGAACTTTCAAAGCACTATTTTTGATCTGGTTATCCAAAGTCGTTAAGTCTTTGTGAGTATACATTCAGAACTTTTTTAAGATCTGGATTGTAGTGTCCAATTTTTTCATGACCTAACTAACCCATTGATTCCAAGTGTTCTCTTTATTTTTGAATCATTCTCTTGGGCATTTGACCAAACCTGTCAAATAAAAAATGTCCTCAATTTGAATATATGAACATTTAAGAGCAGTCACGTGTTCAGCGCCCAAATATTTTATTATTTCCGTTAAGAGTTTATTCTGTCTGTGGACGGTGAAGAAACAAATGCCTGTTTTTGTGTTTTTTTTTTTTTTTCATTTCCCGCACATAAGTAAGTAGATGCGCATGGCAGAATGCTAGGTACCTGTCAAGGGTAATAGGATGTTCAGGAGTGTAAATGAGATTTCTGTCATCCAAAAAAGAAAAAAAATTGTAAGATAAGCTAAGCTTTAAAAATGAAAGGAAAATAGCCATGAACTCAGATAAAAGTTAGGCAATGAAGTACTTTTCCCTAGGGCAGCAAGGAGTTATTAGAAATACCATAATCTGTAGAGTTTGTACTAAAAAGCTCTACTGACACGATGATAAAGCTCACCTTTAAAGCTTGCTTTGTGTACTGATATTATTCCTTTCTTCTTGAAATCTAAATAAGCTTTTTCTCTTTGGCTGTTAACATGAAATGAAAAGACACTTTCCCCCTATCTTTTCTTCTGCCGTATTTACGCTGTACTTCTTACAAAAGTCTTTTATGTATTCGTTGCCTTTTATCTTCATCCTTTGTCCAAAACACGGCTTGAGATTGGGAATGATGTGGACTATTTCTAACCTAAGCTCACAGTACATAACTTCTCATAAAACCCATCATTTGAGGAGGCAATGAACTCATATCATGGAGTTCCTTGTGCAGCCCATGGGCATGATTCCACTGAAAGAATCGATAGCATCGTGGAGACCCTGTCTTTGGAAGGAACTAACAACAAATAAGGATTTGACCTTATAACTGATTTTCCTAGGAACCTAGGAATCAAAAGGGCCAGAAGTGTGATGGTGGGAGAGGGACACTGGAGAAGGGCTGAATACCCAGGTTCACATGAAGCCAACTGAGCAGAGAATGGTTCTGTCCTGGAGGAGCTTGGTTCAGCGGGAATCAGCTCCCATTTGCTACGGACTTAGTGAAAATACACTCATGAGAGCCTACAAGAAGGATGCTTCCACAACTCTAAGAGGTCTCTTTCCTTTCTTATGTCTTTCATTATGGAAAGTGTCTTGGGGGTGCTTACTTCCCCTTTGTGTGTCCACAGTTCTACTTCCCACTAGTTGTGTTGTCATGAACCTCCTTACGTAGCCCTTGCTCCCCTCCTAGGCCATGTGTTCCTCATGGGCAGGACTCACCCTAGCCCTCTGTGTGTCGTTACTACAGTGCCAGCCATGGGCAAAGGACCCTGTCCATACTGAATGAATGCAATATGTTTATGGAGTTTCAGCCCCCAATTGTTACAGAAGAACTAGCTGTCTCACTTACATTTGATGTGTAACAGCAGCAGTCTATACGGGGGAGTCTCTCTCACATTCTCTCTTTTTACAAACACCTACATTATCAACTTTTGACTAACTCTTACCCTATTGTGATCAGATGAATTGGGTGGAACATTTGCCATCTCTTGGGATCTTATTTGCAACCCAATACCACTTAAATTCCCTATCCTACAGTAAATTCTTGCTTAGCAAGAAGCAATATAGTTCAGTGAGTAGAGGGTGGCCCCTGGAGACAGGCTGCCTAGGATCTCAAATCTTATTTTGCTCTATTTCTAGCAGCAGACCTTTGGACAACTTACTTTTTCTCTTTGCTACTCAGTTTTCTCAGGTGTAAAATCAGGCACAACCTAGCACCTTCACCATAGATCTCTGAAATGAATTCAGTGGCGTAACAATGGTAAAACACTTAGAATAATGCATGGAACCCCCTTAACTGCGAGTCAGTAAACATTCGCCTCTATCAGTGATGTACTTACGTTTTTGACAAAGTCGCTGCTTCCTTACTTAAAACCTTCACATTGGCTGTGTTGAATGTACAGAACAGATGAACTGTGGAAGGCACCATGTCAGAGTCAGGCTTACTTGGTAGAATGAGGCCCAATTCCCTGATGCTGGGGACTGCAAGAAGAATTCATTAATTCGCCTGTTCCGTAATGTTTACCCTCTCACTGACATTGCTAAAAGCACCTACTTTCTCTACACCACCATAGAACAGGTGGGTTTTCCCTTGTCAGCCTTTGCTCGCTTACCTGTCCATTTATTGTTCCACCTGTGGCTTTATTCACCACTCACCGAAAACTGACTGAGGGACTCTGTGTGCCAGGCTCTGTTCTCGAGGTATACCCCTGCCTCCGTGGTGGTTGTGGATAATTCTTGACTTCTGGGCTTCCAGCTACTACATCACGTGGGGTTCTCCATCACCCTCTGTTGCTTTTTCATTGTCATTGGGCAGGTGTCTGTCTGCTTCTTCTCTCTAATTATGTACACGGTAGAAATCAGTGCTTTGGGGATATGGATGACTGCAGTGAACAGACTCCTGGACGTGTCTTTGACCTTGGGGAATTGTGCATATTTGTGTTTCAAAATCTAGTTTACCCTAGAGGCAGACATTTGAAACAAAGCAAACACAGTCCAGACGGGGCTCAAGAAACAAAATCGTTGGATGTGTCCCCGAGCCTGGTAGCAATGCAGGTGGGCTAGAGGCCTACAGATGCGGAGCTAGACTGTTGTTGGATGACAGCTTCACTGTGCATCTTCAGTTAGGAAGTGGTACAGCTGGAATGAGAATTCTCCTAGTGTGATTCTTGGCCTCCTGTTTTCCTGCTGACTCATCGGCCTGGGAGGGCTGAGACCTTTTGGAACTTTGTTGCATTTTGCTGCAGAATCAAACACTAGCTAGGTTTCTCAGGTACGTATAGAATGGGCTGTGACAGCAAGGTTGGTTGGGGGTCAGGGAGACCTGGCAGGAGGGAGGAAACTGAACAGGCAGGAGAGGGGGACTGACAGAGGCTGTTTTCTTCCATTTTGTTCTGGGAAGACCTTAGTGAGGATGTCTAGTCCTGAGTACTGGTGAAGTTTATGTACTGGCCATGGAGTTGGGCGGGCACCTTAGAGAGATTCTTGTCCATCTGTGGGAAGTGTGTGTGTGTGTGTGTGTGTGTGTGTGTGTGTGTGTGTGTGTGTGTGTCAGAGAGAGTGTGCAAGGGAGCCCAGCTTTGAGCCAACCAGGGAAAGGATGGCGTAGCTCTCAAAGGAGCATGCACGTTTCTCAGGTGATAGAGTAGAGAATAAAATGTCTCCCTTTAAAATCCACATTCCCCTGCTCTTCAACTTCTAAGGAAGTCTTTGGCTACCAGCAGTCTGGGCTCTGGAGCCAGCATAGTAATTTTCTTCTTTTAGTTTATCCTGGTTCATGATTTGCTCCCCTTTAACTTAAAAATTGTTTTTATTATAGAAAATTTCAAATAGGTAAAAGTCAAGACATTAGTATATCATACCCCCATGTCCTTAGGACCTAGTTGTAAACATTATCAACTCATGTCTAATCTTGTTTCATCTGTATTTCTACCCGTTTTGTCCTTGCTCCCCTCTTCCCCTGGTTTATTTGAAGCAAATGCCACACGTTGCATTTTATTAAGAATATCATCCTGTGTTTGTGTTTAATTGGCATAACTTGCAGGAAACTAAAGTGTGCTATTTGATAAGTTTATACATCAGTGTGGATGTGTATACACACAGATCAAAAAGTATATACACACACATATCCATGAAACCACCACAGTCTAGATAGTGAACATACCCATCACCGAAAAGTTTCCTTGTGTCCCTTGGTCATCCTTTCCTCTTGCCCCTCTCTGCCACCCATTACTGATCTGCATTCTGTCACAATATATTTGTTTCTATTTTGTAGAGTTCTAGATGAGTGAGATCATAAAGTAAGTACTTTTTTTTTAATCCAGTTTTTTTTTTTTTTTTTCCCACGCAGTGGCATAGTCTGTCTATCCTACCAATATCATCATGCTGTGACTAGATACCACTTAGGAAGCTGCAGTACCCTTTAGCAGATATTATAGTAGTCCCGGTGAGAAATGGTCATTTGGACCAGTGTGGTTACCATGGAGATGATAGCTTCCTCAATTAGACATCTGCTTTGGAGGTAGAGCCAATCAGACCAGCTGGATTTGGGGATTAGGGCGGGGGTGGGGGTGGGGGTCGGATCCAGAATTACTCCTGAGGATTCTTGCTTGAACACACGAAGATAGTGTGATGAAGCAGGGGAGACTCAGTGAGGAGCAGCTATGTATGATCTTTCCTGATTCAGTCCTTGCCTGGATGTCCATTGCTTCTTGAAAGCTGTCTTTATTATCATTGATTGATTTGAAGCAGTACTTGAATGGCAGATGAAAAAAACTGTATTTGGAGCACTTTAAGATATTTACAGGATGACTGGGTGTTATCAGGAATGATATTAAATAAAGGCTAGTTGGCATTGTCAAATTCGAAATAATGAATTTCAGTGTTCTCCTTAGGTGTTGGTAGTATCATCTGGTCCAGGTAAGGAGAGACTAAGAAGTACAGGGGCAAATCACATTTTTAAGAGCTTGCAAAATCTGCTTGAGGTGAAGTTCACTCCACTTTTCTCAGGGCTCCCAGAATTTTTTTTTTTTTTTTGTGGTGGTTTTATCATTGAAAATGTTCTGCAAAGTCTGATGCTATGGTGATAACATCTGCATGCAGTGACTAGCTTTGTGAATTTCATCGTATGGTAGGATAGCCTGTCTTCCTTCTACAGGGTTATTAACATGTCGGGTGTTTTATTAGAACTTGGACTCCCTTTGGGTGTTTGGCCTTAGAAAAACTGAGTCAAGTGATATCTTTGGTTTTGGAATTTTAGAAAGAACACGCCACCTGGATTATTAAGTTTATGGGCACCTTTGGGAAACCTGATTAGTTATAGAACTCATACTATATGATAGTAACAACAACTGCACGTTTATTGTTTATTCCTTGCTGAGTGCTTTATATGCATTATCTTATTTAATCTCCACATCAGTCTGAAGAAGTAGGTACTATCATCATCTCCATTTTGCTGGGGAAGGACCTGGGATGCAGACGGGATACCTGATGAGACCTAGACTAGTCTTACAATCAGTGTTAGCGCCGCAACTTGGACCCAGGCAAGTAATCTGGCTGCAGAGCTCATGCTTTCATTAAGAGATAATATTTTCATTAAGAGATGGTACTCCTGGGTGGCTCAGTTGGTTAAGCCTGCTTGGGATTCTCTCTCTGGTGCTCGCCTGCTTGTGCTCTCATTCTCTCTCTCTCTCTCTCTCTCTCTCTCTCTCTCTCTCTCTCTCTCTCTCTCTCTCTCTCTCCATTCTCTCTCTCTCTCACTTTCTCTCTCTGTGTGTGTCTCAAAACAAATAAAAATGTGTTCTTTTTTTTTTAAAGAGATAATACTTGAGGTGGATCTTGTAAGATAAAGAGAAGTTTAAAGGACAGTGGGGACTGGCATATAAGGTAGAGAGAATGTAGTATCAATGCGGGGACATGAGAAACTTATTGTCCTGGGCGCTGATGATGAGAAATATTGTTGGTAATGCTGGTATGACCAGAAAAGATGTAGGGCCTAAAAAATACCTGTATTGGTTATCCAGAGCAGCTTTTTTCACTGATAATCTTATGAGGTCTTTAAAAATTCTCCTTGAAATGTTGAATAAGTGCAGGAGGTCATTTCTGTTTTCTCAGTTCCAAGGATCTCAGATGGGGAGCTTCTTAACAAGCTGATCTCAAAAGCATTTTCTGACTTCAGCCAACCTAGGTTTTTCCATCCAGGAGTAAATTCACTGCTCCCACCTTTTGTGCTCAGCTCTGAGTCCCTTTCGTGTTAAAAGAGATCTGCTTGCTACTTTTAAACGGAATAGGATTTCCAAACCTGTACCCACTGTCAGTAGTTGAAAGGCTAATAGTCAGCTAGCATCTGAATACCATTGGAGTGGTACCTCACTTATTTGGTTCATAAACGGATGATGGTTGTAAACACAAAAGTGTATGATGTGGCGGTTTAGCCATGTTTTGGAGGCTAACTCTTGCTTCCTGCTTTAAAGTGCATTTTGCTATTTCGTAGTTAAGAATCGATTATAATGATAAGGGAGTAAATGCAAACCAACAGGTGCTTTGAGGTTTTAATACACAGTGCTGTTGCTGAGTATCAGTGAAACAGCTTTGTTTTTGTTTTTGTTTCTTAAATGAATAGGTAGTTTGTGGATGTGAATTTCAAAAGGTACACGTGTTCATCCTGTATCTCAAATCCCTTCTTTCCTCCTCAAGCAACTTAAATTGTTCTTTAGTGGCCCCTTTTATAAAGGGAGTCTATGCCTGTATTAGCATGTATGAGTGTGTCATTGTTTCTAGGATTTTGTTATGGAGATGCTAATTAGTAAGAGTAGAGAGAATGTTATCTCTTGCCAGTCATGATACCAAGGCGTGTGTGCATGCGTGTGCATGCACTCAAATGAGCAGATAATGTAAACAAGTGTTTACTCTTCATCTAAAAAATAATAAACATGCACATTATCAAAGTTTAACCCATACTAAGGAAAAAGATTAGTTAAATCGATACTGACTAGGTGCACCTTTGGGTTTAACAAAGACTTCCAGCAGCTGCTATATTTAAAAACTAAAGGAAAATGTATGCAAAGATACAGTAGGGAACATGATGTGAGTCCACCGGGAATCACAATAGACAAATGGAAGTGATTTTCTAAAAAGTGAAATTTATGAAATTGAAAAATACATAACTCAAATAACATTTCCCTAGATTAACTCAGTAGGTTAGAAATAGAAGAAGGAATCAGTGAACCTGAAGGTAAATCAAGAGAAATGTCCCAAGCCAAACAATAGATAGGGGAGAAAAATTGGACACAAATCAGTAGAGCACTGTGTGACAATATCAGGTGTTCCAACATAATGATGTAACACATGTATAATAGGAGTCCCAGATGGAGAGGAGGGAGAAAATGGGACAAAATCCTACTGAAGAAATTGTTTAAGTACCAGATTTGATGAAAATTATCTGAAAGATCCAAAAAGTTGAAATAACTTCAGTTTGGTATTTCAGGACCAGAGTTTGATTCTAGAAATACCAAAGCACTGCTTGACAGCAGCCTGGTGAGTAGGGCCTCTGTGGGATGGGACTTCTGCTGCATCCCCCTGTGTGATAAACTAGACATTTTAGAGCTGCACGCCAGGCACAGGCGGCATCGCAGATGCCATCAGCTTTTCACTCTTCCAGGTATATTTTTTTATTCATGTTCCCTCTCTCCGCCTGAGTATTGGTAATATGTTATATTCCTCACTGGCCACATGGAAAATGAGAACAGTGGTTGCTACTGTTTCACTATCTATAGACTAGAAACCACCGTGTCGTTCTTTTTATGATAGATGTACTCTGGAGAATTTCTGTGGTAGCTTTGGAGATACTTTTTTTAATTTTTAAATAAAAAATATTTTTAATGTGTATTTAATTAGAGAGAGGAAGGGCAGAAGGAGAGAGTGAGAATCCCAGTAGGTTCCATGCTCAGTACAGAGCCTGATGAGGGGCTCAATCTCAACAACCATGAGATCATGATCTGAGATTAAATCAAGATCTCAGCTTAACTAACTGATCCAACCAAGCACCCCAAGAGATCATTTTTATGCAGGTTAGAAACACTCACCTTTTGTTTGAAAAAGGAGAGTAAGAATTAACAACAACACCACCACCACCAACAACAACAAAACCTCTCTCATGCAGACCTATACCCCCCCTCCAAAAAATGATCTCTCCTTCCTGAGTCCCAAAGTTTTTTTGCGTAGTAGTTTCTTTAACCACCTGGCGAGGGCTTTAGTTTCACTGGGCCGACTCAGCATTAATATTCATGCTACACAAGATAACTAGTTTATTATCATTCTCTGCTATTTTGTATCAAAGTACAGTCCTAGGATATGAGAGTTCTGTGCATGGTTGTTTTTGGAATGTGGAATCTTTTGATGTATTCAAGTCAGCTGTGGTTATTCACTGAATACTACTAGGTGCCCAGCCATGAGTGTTAGTCCTTCTTCTTTGTGCAAGTATGCATGTACGTGCAGGATGGATGCATTAGAGGTGGGAGAGGAGGCTGGGATGTGCAGTCTTTCCATCTAGGAGTAGAGAATCTTGCCTCGGAGGCACATGCACCAGGGTCAGACCTGGGTTCGAATTCTGCTTCCTTCAACAACTGTGTCATCTTGGATGACTCATTTAATTCAAGTGCTTGTATGATTAAATGAAATAACACTTGAAGTGTCTAGCATGCCTGACATTTACTAGGTGCTCAGAGACTGTGTGTGTGTGTGTGTGTGTGTGTACATGTATATATGTGTTCTCTGTTCCTGTAAAATAAAAGAGAAAGAAAACATCCCCCCCACAGTAGTGTGTAGATGTATAGCGAATCCAAAGGCAGTGTATTTCGAAATATTTTTTTTCTTTCCCTCAGATGACTGCACGTTTGTTTCAATGCTCCATTTAATGTCTCTGTCAGACGGCACTTCACCAGCCAGGCTAAGATGATGCCCTTCCTCCAGCCAGCATCACTCTCTCTCCTCTTACCCCATCTATCCCTTTCTTCCTAGCCAGGGTAGAAGAAAAAATAAAAATAAAAATAAAATAAAAATAAAAATAAATAAAAATAAAATACATATACAAATACATAAAAGTGTTGAAAGGAAAAAAAAAAACACCCCTTGAAAATTCTATGTCCTGCAAAAGTGTATTTCAAACTGAAGGAAAAAGACTTGTAGGTGTGCCTGTGTGGCTCAGTCGGTTGAGCATCCAACCTTGATTTCTGCTCAAGTCATGATCTCATGTTTAATGAGATTGAGCCCTACATAGGGCTCTCTGCTATCAGAATGGAGTCTGCTTGGAATTCTCTTTACCGCACCCCCGCCACCCCTTTCTCCCTCAACATAAATAAATAAACATTAAAAAAGATGTTAGGCATGGAGTATGTTACTCTTCCCCAAAGCATCTGAATTTTACAATCCCTCACCTTTGTAAACAACAAGAACAACAAAACTACCACAACAACAACCCTAAAACAAGTAATACATTGTGAAACAAAAAAAGAAAGACTTTATCACTAGTAGATCTGCCTCGCAAGAAATAAATACATAAAATAAAAAAGTTCCTTCGAGGATACCTCAGTGGTTAAATACCTGCCTTTAGCTCAGGTCATGATGTCAGCATTCATGAGTTCAAGTCCCACAGTTTGTGAGTTCAAGTGCCACATCAAGTGAGCTCCACCCCCCTGCAAGTGAGCATGAGCCATGCTTTGAGTGAGATCCCATTATCTCTCCCTCTCTCTCTGCCTGTCCTGAGATTCTCTCTCTGCCCCTTGCTCATTTGTGCCCCCTGTCTCTCTCAAGACAAGGTCTTTAGAAAAAGGAATAGGGACAGAAGTTACAGATAAGGAATTTAGATCTATGCTTAAAAAAGAAGAGGATTAGAGTAGGAATAAGGAAAGGTAAGAGAAAATAGTTTATTTTTCTCATTCCCAACTTATCTGATAGATAACAATTTCTTAAAGTGATAACAGCAGCAATATACTCGGTGATCATAGCCTATGGATAAGGAGGTAGATGACATCAATATTAGAAGGCGTGGGATGGAGGAATTGAGACAGCTGTTATAAGGTAGCTGCACTACCTGTGAAGGGGTATAGTGTGATGTGAAAGAGGAATTTGACTAGTTATAAATGAGTAATGCAAATGCAAATAAAGGGGAACCCACTCCAACTTTTAAAATAAACAAGTGTAATGAATATGCTAAGAGAAAGAAGAAAATGGAATATACCAACTGCTGCATTAAAATCCAGAAGGCAGAAAAAGGTGAAGATAGAAAGGAAGCAAAGTATGAATGCAGTGAATAGAAAACAGTTACAAACATGGCAGATATTATTCCAACTATATCAATACTCACATCAAATGTGAATAGTCTAAATATACCAATTAAAGCTCAGAGATTGTCACAGGAGATCCAAAAACAAGATGCAACTCTATATTGTCTATAAGAAATTCACATGAGATATACAGATACAGATAGGTTACAAGTAAAAGGATGAAGAAAGATTTATCATGCTAGAGCTTATCCAAAGAGAGTTGGAGTAATTACATTAACTCCACGCAAAGCAAACTTCCAATCAAGGAAACTCTAGGGAGATAAAGAGTGTCATTATATAAAGAGATTCTATAGAGAGATAAAAAGGTCCGTTCTGTAAGAAAACATAACAATCCCTAATTTTCTATACCTAACAACAGAGAATGGAAATACATGATGGAAAAACTTTTAGAATTTGAAGGAGAAAGAGAAAAAGTCATTATTATAGTAGAGACTTCAACACCTTTCTGTCAGTGACTGACAGGTCTAGAAGGATATAGGTAAGGCTACAGCTGGACGAAGCAGTAGCAGTATTCACCTAGATCGAACTGAAGCGTATGGAATGTTTTATCGAACAGTAGTTGAATAAACATGTTTCTCAAGTTCACACAGAACGTGCACCAAGTCAGAACATGTTCTGGGCCATGAAACACATCCTACCAAATTTCAAAGAATAGAAACCACACAAAGTATGTTGTCATGCCACACTGGAATTGAACTGGATTGAAAGCAATAATGAAAATATGGCAGGAAATGTCCCCAAATATTTAGAGATTAAAGAACATACATCTAAATAACACATCAAAGAAGGAATCTTGAGAGAAATTTCAAAGTACTTTGGACTCAATGAAAATTAAATACAACCTACCAAAATGTGCAGGGCGGGGTGGGGTGGGCAGTGAAAACATGGCTTACAGTACAATGTACAACATTGAATGCATTTATTAGAAAAGTAGAAAGACCTTCGGACATCTGGCTGCTCAGTGTTTTTAGCACGCAACTCTTAGTTTCCACTCAGGTCATGCTATCATGGTCATGAGATCAAGCCCCTGTATTGGGTTCCTGCTTGGGATTCTCTCTCTCCCTCTCTCTGCCATGCCCCTGCTCATGTACATGCTTTCTCTCGCTCTCAAAGTAAGTAAATAAACGTAACAAAATCGGAAAGGAGAAAGACCTTAAATTAGTAGCCTAAACTTCCACCTTAGGAAAATAGGGGAGGAGGTACAGTTGAAGGCTGAAGTAGAAGAAAAGAAATATAATAATTAAAAAAATAATAATCAGAACAGATATCAATAAAATAAAAGATAGTCCAATACTGGAGATAATCAATAGAGAAATCAAAAGATGGTTCTTTGAAAATATCAATAAAGGTAATGAACCCCTAACTAGGCTATCCAAGAAAAAAGGTAGGCACAAATGGCTCATATCAAAAGTGAAAGAGACGTAACCTCTATCGATTCCATGAACATCAAGAGGATAATGGAAAATATTATGAATGACTCTCTGCCCCCAAATTTCATAACTTATATGAAACATATCGATTATTTAAAAGACGCACACGATGGGACACCTGTGTGGCTCAGTCAGTAAATGTCTGACTTCAGCTCAGGTCATAATCTCCTGGTCCGTGGGTTTGAGCCCCGTGTCAGGCTCTGTGCTAACATCTCAGAGCCTGGGACCTGCTTCAGATTCTGCGTCTCCCTCTCTCTCTGCCCCTTCCCACCTCCCACTCTACAGCTCTCTCTCAGAAATAAATGAAAACATTTTAGAAAAATATAGAAAACAAATAAAAGGCACACACCACCAAAACCCACATAAGGAAACATAGATTATCTGGATAGGCCTATATTTATTAAGTAAATAGAGTCAAGGACGAATAACCTTCCCAAAAGAAAGCGTCAGGCCCAGGTGGTTTCACTGAAGAATTCTAGCAAACATTCACAGGAAAAAATGATGCTAATGTCCTGTAATCTCTTCCCGAAAATAAAAACAGAGGGGAAACTTCCTCATTCTAGGAGGTCAGCATTGACAAAACAAGGTAAAGGCATTAGAAGAGGGGAAAATTGGAGACCAGTGTCTTGCATTTTCATAGACACAAAATACCCAATACATGTTAGCAAAACAAATCCAACAATGTGTAAAAAGAATTATACATCCATAACCAAGAGGGATTTAGTACAAGTATGGGAGACTGGTTCCATATTCAAAAATCAATCAGTTTAACCCATCACAACAATAGGATAAAGAAGAAAGACAGGGAAACGATCAGATGCTCTTAAAATGAGATGCAGAAAAGGCATTTGTTACCTCCATTCATAATAAATAAAACATCCTCTCCTCATACTAGGAGTCCAGGGAGACTTCATCAAGTTGATACAGGACTTTTATAAAACAAACAAAAACGAACCCCCACAAAAAAAGCCTACAACTAGCATCGTAAAAGTTTCACCATTTCATGGGGCGCCTGGGTGGCTCAGTCGGCCCTCTAAGAGATAATACATGTTTGTACAAGTTGTACATTTTACAGATTTGAGGGTTCCCATTCGCACTACAGTTCATATAAATCATGCCTCCTAGAACTGTGCAGTATACAATTTGTGCAACCAATAGCAACAAACTGAAAACATTCTGATGCTGGTGTAGAATAGCAAATATATGAACAAGGAGTACAAATGACGTCTGAAGTTATAAGGTGTATAAATTGGATTCATACAAAAGAAAAAAAAATCTCTAAATTGCACTTCGTTAGTACTAAAACTTTGCTTGGGAAAAGACTCTGTTAAAAGAACAAAAAGACAATCTATGGACTTGGACAAAATATTCCCAAATCATATATCCAGCAAAGGTCTTGTGTCTAGAATATCATATATTGAAGTGCACAAAACGATGCTCCACAACACTAGGCTTCAGGGAAACACATTAGAACTGCACTGAGATACTACTATCCACATATTGAAAATGTTTTTTTTTTTCCATCTATACTTATTTTTCAGGGATAAAGAGAGACAGAGTGTGAGCAGAGAGGGGCAGAGAGAGGGAGATACAGAATCCAAAGCAGGCTCCAGGTTCCGAGTTGTCAGCATAGAGCCAAACATAGGGCTTGAACTCACAAACTGTGAGATCATGACCTGAGCTGAAGTCAGCTACTCAATCTACTGAGCCCACCGGGAGCCCATGAAATATATATATTCATTTTTAAAGACAATACCTAATACTTGCATGTGACCCATGAATCTGACTCCTATATCTTTCCTCTAGATAAGTGGAAACTTATACTTATAAAAAGAAAAAAAAACTTACACGCAAATGTTTACAGCAAATCTGGTAATAACTGACAAAAATTTACAAACACAAATGTCCTTCAGGAAATGAATGGTTAAAGAAACCCTGGTATATCCGTATAGGGAAACACTAAGAAACACATGTATTGTAAAGGAATGATGTTGAATGAAAGAAACCAGTCTCATAAAGTTACCTACAATAACGATCCATTTATATGATATTAAAGTTGGAGATAGATGGTTGCCAGGCCTCAGGGGTGGGGTGACCGTGACTCAACATGAGGGAATTCTGGGAGCTGATGGAATTGTTCTCTTCTTGTCTAATTTTTTTTTGGGGGGGGAGACAGAGAGTGAGAGTGGGGGAGGCACAGAAAAAGTGGTAGAGAAGGGTAATCCCAAGTAGGCCCCGGGAAGTTCGTGAGCAGGGGCTCAAACTCAAGAATAGTGAACTCATTACCTTAGCCGAAATAAAGAGTGGGATGCTTAAGTGACAAAGCCACCTATGTGCCCCAGGAACAGAACTCTTCTGTATTCTCATTGGGGTGACATTTACATGAGTATATACAATCTTTAAAACTCAAAGCTCTATGCACCAAAATAGTTACTTTGTATAATGTTAATTACACAACAAAAAGCATTTTCAAAAAACTACCACATCTGTCCTCCTCTCTCCATTTCCTGCTTCCACACTAATTGCTGTCATGTTCACCTCTCCTGGTCAACTGCGATGACTCCTTACCTGATTTCCTCCCAATTACAATCTTCAATCTGTCTTTCTAATAAACTTACGAAATATTACCATGAATAAAGTGTCATAAGGAAAACAAATAAGCCAGATCTACCTAGCTGCACCTTCCTTAGATCATGCATGTACACCACTCCCTATGGTATTTCCAACACGAAGACCCAATGTGCAAATACAATAAGCAGCCAAGGGGAGCCTGAGTGGCTCAGTTAGTTGAGTGACCTACTCTTCGTTTCAGTTCAGGTCATGATTTCGCCATTTGTGGTTTCAAGCCCCAGGTCATACTCTGCACAGAGCCTGCTTGGAATTTTCTCTTCCCCCTCTCTCATCCCCTCCCCTGCCTCAAACACACTGTCGATCAACCACCCACCCAACCAACAAACATTAAGATAAAAATAAGCAGCCCAAATCATAAGGGTCTCTAGTATGTTACACATTTATCCCATAGTTCACATAAAAGCAAAGAAAACTGGACTATCGTGCTGGCATTATTTTCCTTTCTTATACCCAACTCATTTTGCCCACTTGTGGTTCATTTCTGTGTCTCCTGCTCTAAATGCAGTGCCCACTTCCTCCGGCAGTCCTAGTTGAAGTGAATTTCTAACTGCTTCCACTCAGTACCTTCTTCATTCTGTTGCCTTTGTCATGAAGACCTGGAACAAAAATCTGGGAAAGAATGAACACCCCAGGCCTGGCATGTCAATACTAACACCTGGCAAACAGCAACAACCTCCCAGAGACAGCAACTAGTAAACAATCAGTTGTCTATTTTGGACACATGAGCGAGAAGATGGAAGAAATAGAACTTCCCAAAGGGAGGCTGAAAAACAAAAACAAAAACAAAATCCACTGGCGTTAAAAAGCGAAAAAAGGTAAAACCAAAGTTTACCTCACTGTTATTGCAGGTGTTACTGGATAGACTAGATGAACCTGAAGCAAATGATTTCTAAACAACAAAAACAACAGCAGAAGCAGCAGCAGCAGCAACAACAAGAGCAGCAACAACAGCAGCAACAACAAAATCAACAACAACAAAAGAATCCTCTAAACTATGCCTTGGTATAATTTAGCAGATAATCAGAGCTGCAGAACACTGGCTTTATGTGGGAATAATCAGAATACCATAGGTACTCAGAGGAGTCACGCTTATTGCTAATAACTGATGCTCAGGTGGTCTGATCACTTTATCCCACAACACCAAGTAAGGGTCTGAAAAAGGAGGAGGGAACCCACGCAGGGCAGCAGATGCCAGAACACATGGGGTGAATCAAGGGCTCAGTGAAACGGGAAGCCTTAATCACAAAGTGAACAATTTGCCTGAAAATGCTGCAGGTACAGGCCAGCACGCAGGCCTGCAGGCTCCCTGGCAGGAGTCCTGGGAATACGAGGGGCAGAGCAATGAACTTACAGCTACCAATCACTTCCCTGTGGCAGGCACGTTACCTCATAAAGCATCTCAATTGACCATGTGTACAGAGGGACGAATTGAGGCTGAAGGAGATGTTATAACTGCACAAGGTCACAGAACTAAGAAAGTTATGGAAATGGCCTTTACCCCAAGCACTCAGACTCCTTAGTGCATAACATGCTGTCTCAAGTATGCAAAACTCAGCTTCAGTAACCCTTTTACCATCTTTTTAATTAAATTTTTTCAAAACGCGTTGATTCTTGTGTTTTCATTTTTATTTGTTTCCTTATGTCTTCTAATTTCTTCTCTAATTGTCTGGTTGACTCATTCGTTCTTTAGTAGGATGTTTTTTAACCTGCATGCTTTTAGAGGTTGAACAGACTTTTTCTTGTACTTTATGTCAAGCTCCAAACATTGTGATCTCAAAGTGTGCATGGTGTCATCTCAATGCTGTTATATTTATTGAAGGCTTTTTGCGACCCAGTATGTGGTCTCTCTTGGAGAATGTTCCACGTGCACTGCAGAAGAGAGTGTGCTCTACTGCTCTGGGATGTAGAGTCCTAAAATATCTGTCACGTCCTTCTGGTCCAATGTATCATTCAGGACCATTGTTTCTTTCCTGATTCTGTCTAGATTTTCTGTCCATTGTTGCAAGTTGAGTATTAAAGCCCTCTGCAATTACCACATTCTTATTAATAAGATTGTTCATGTTTGTGATTAAATGTTTTAAATATTTGTGTGCTTCGGAATTCAGTGCATAGTCATTATAATTGTTAGTTCTTCCTGATGGACAGACACTGTAATTATTTAATAATGTCCTTAAACATCTCTTGCTGCCAACTTTAATTTCAGGTCAAGTTTGTCTGATAGAAGTATGGCTACTACAGCTTCCTTTTGACTCCCAGTAGCATGAAAGGTAGTTCTCCATCCCCCCACTTTCAAGAGTAAGGTGTCCTCAGGTCTGAAATGAGTCTCTTGTACGACAGCAAACAGATGGGTCTTGTTTTGTATTATCCATTCTGATACCCTGTGTGTTTTGGTTGGAGCATTTATTCCACTTCCATGCAGTGTTATTATGGAAAGCGATGGTTCCGAGGCATTGTGATGTCTGTAGTTTTCATGCTTGTACTGGTGTCTGTGGTACTTTGTGATACTTGCGACATTTCCCTCAAGGAATCCCTCTTAGGATCTCTTGTAGGGATGGTTTAGCGGTGGTGAATTCCTTCAGTTTTGGTTTGTTTGGGAAGACCTTTACCTCTCCTTCGATTCTGAATGGCAGGCTGGCTGGATAAAGGGTTCTTGGTTGCATATTTTTTCTATTCATCACATTGAAGATTCCCCTATTCCTCTATGGCTTGTCTGATTTCAGTAGATGGGTCAGCTCCTACCCAATACTTCTCTACCTTTGTATGTGAAGGTCCATTCATCCCTAGCTGCTTTCAGACTTCTCTCTTCATGCTTGTATTTTGCCAGTTTCACCAGTCTATGTTGTGCAGAAGATCAACTCAGGTTACATCTGAAGGGAGTTCTGTGTGCCCGTTGGGTTTCAATGCCGGGGTCCTTCCCCAACTTGTGGAAGTTCTCAGCTATGAGTTGTTCAAGGTCATCTTCACACCCCTTTTCTGTCTCTTCTGGAAATCCTGTGATATGGATATTGTTCCATTTGATTTCATCACTTAGTTCTCTAATTCTCCCCTCTCGATCCTCAATTTTTCTCTATCTTTTTCTCACCTCCTTTTCCCCATATTTTTACCTTCTGATTCATTTAGTCTCCCCTCTGTCTCTGCAATCCGCGCTGTGGCTGCCTCCATTTTAATTTGCACCTCATTTATAGCATTGGAATTCATCACGACTACTTTTTATTTCCTTGATCTCCACAATAATTGAATCCATGCTGTCTTCTACGCCTTTGCCAATCCCAACGATTAATCTTTGGACTGTTATGCTAAATTTTGATATGTAGCTTATATCTGTTTTGATCAAGTCGTTAGCTGTCCACTTCTTCCCGGAATTTCCTTTGAGGGGAATTCTTCTGTGTCATTATTTTGGCTAGATTTCTCTCTCTTAGGAGGTTTACAAGCTTGTTATTTGCTCTGCACCTGCAAGAATTGCTATAGGAACCGGGGCTCACGCCCTCTGCGGATTCTAGCCCTGCAGGTAGTGTTTCTTGGAAAGTGTTACTTGCTCTCTATTGTTGTGACATTGGCTCTTTGAGTTCTCTACTCGTCATGATGTTTTAGACCCTCCACAAGGTGTGCTTTTATTTGTTCCTTGAAGTAGCCTTGGAAAGGAAAAGAAAGAAACCAACAAACAGGAAACAGAGACATGTAAGGCAACGTGCAAATAAAAGAAATAAATGGACACACACACGCTCACACACACACAGAAAACAGTCTGAAATCAAAAAACAAAACAAAACAAGCAAACAGACCAGACACACCAGCTACAAGTAAAGAACAAGGTAGAGGCATTGCTGTTGGAAGAAAACATATAAAGAGAGAAATGACAGGGGTGGGGAAAAGGAAAACATATATATCTATATATATATATTGACCAGGCTGGGAGGCGAAATGGCTTAATGCAGACAGAGAGAAAGGAAAATAAGGAAGGAGGTGGGGAAAGAAAAAGAAGATAAGTTTAGCCAGACAGAGAAACTAGATGGCTTGATTATCCCAGAGAGAGAGAAAGAAAATTATATAAGTATAGATAGGAAATGTATCAAAGGAATGGATTATAAATGTCTGCTTAAAGAAACCAACAAGCAGAGTTATCAACCTAAAGGAGGGAAGAGAGAAGAAGGGAGAATACGTCTAAATAACAAGAATTGTCCCGGAATTACACCAGTCTAGGCAGCATCACCGGTCCGGATGACGAAGCTGCCTGGTTCCACAGCCCTATCCTGCTCCATCAGAGCAGGACAGAACCTTCCTCTGCTCAGTTGGCTTCAAGTGAGCCTGGGTATTCAGCCCCTCTACAGTGTCCTTCTCCCACCATCCCACTTCTGGCCCTCTTGATTCCTAGATTCCTAGGAAAATCAGCCTATAAGGTCAAATCCTTATTTGTGTTAGTTCCTTCCAGAGACAGGGTCTCCACGATGCTATCGATTCTTTCAGTGGAATCCTGCCCATGGGCTGCACAAGGAACTCTATGATACGAGTTCAATGCCCCCTCAAATGATGGGTTTTATGAGAACTTATGTCCTGTGAGCTTGGGTTAGAAATAGTCCACATCATTCCCAATCTCAAGGCTTCTTTTGGACAAAGGATGAAGATAAAAAGCAATGAATACATAAAAGACTTTTGTAAGAAGCTCAGCGTAAATACGGCAGAAGAAAAGATAGGGGGAAAGTGTCTTTTCATTTCATGTTAACAGCCAAAGAGAAAAAGCTTCTTTAGATTTCAAGAAGAAAGGAATAAAATCAGTACACTAAGCAAGCTTTAAAGGTGAGCTTTATCATCGTGTCAGTAGAGCTTTTTAGTAAAAACTCTACAGATTATGGTATTTCTCATAACTCCTTGCTGCCCTAGGGAAAAGTACCTCATTGCCTAAATTTTATCCGAGTTCATGGTTATTTTCCTTTCATTTTTAAAGCTTAGCTTATCTTAGTTCATGAAACAATTTTTTTTTCTTTTTTTGATGACAGAAATCTCATTTACACTCCTGAACGTCCTATTACCCTTGACAGGTACCTAGCATTCTGCCTTGCACATATACTTACTTATGTGCGGAAAATGAAAAAAAAACCAAAACAAACAAAACAAAACAAAACAAAACAAAACAAAAACAGGCGTTTGTTTCTTCACCGTCCACAGACAGAATAAACTCTTAACGGAAACAATAAAATATTTGGGCACTGAACACGTGACTGCTCTTAAATGTTCATATATTCAAATTGAGGACACTTTTTATTTGACAGCTTTGGTCAAAGGCCCAAGAGAATGATTCAAAAATAAAGAGAACTCTTGGAATCAATGGGTTAGTTACGTCATGAAAAAATTGGAGACTACAATCCAGATCTTAAATAGGCTCTGAATGTATACTCACAAAGACTTACCGACTTTGGATAACCAGGTTAAAAATAGTGCTTTGAAAGTCCATAGAGCTGTAGCATTCGAAGGCAGGGTTCCTTACAGTATGGTCTGATACCTCTCCCTAATCAACGGAATCATGGAGGGTTTACTACAGGTACAGATTCTGAATTCACACCGAATTCTACATTTTTAGGTAATGTGCCAGTTTTTATTAAGATAACCCAAACTAGTAACAGCATTCCAATCTGCAAAGGACACACGAGCCCCACTCTCTTTAGCATAAAGTTTGGGTTGCTTTGGTAGGTGGATGGAAGCAACAAAACACAGAATTGTGCAGGGAGAAGTGGAGACTTGAAGTGTTTGAAATGCATACTGTCCCATTTCTCAGGGGGGCACAGAGACGGCTTGATGGCACCCAAATCAGGTGTTTCTGTCTGAACCCGTCCTGCTACCCAGGCCACAGTCAACCATAAAGATTATCCAGAGAAATGATCTGCATCTGCATCTGCATCTGCATATGTATCTGCTGGAGATTCCCTGACTAACCAGATTCTCACTGCTGCTGGGGCTGGGGGTGTAGGGTGGGAGGTAGATAAATGGAGAGAATCAGACAAGCCCAATGGCCAAGAACTGGATGGAGTCCACCCTAACTTTTACCGTGGCCATATCTGAAGTGTCCACAGCTGATGATGCTACATGCGGGGCCACCATTGTTCCGTGATGATATTGCAGTTGGTATATGATGCTAAGAATTAAAACAAGAAAACGTGGTAACTTAGTATACATTATAACGTGTCAACAAGAAGGCAAGGAAAACTCTTGGTTTGTACTTCGTTGGGAATTACTAATAGATATGAAAGTTACCGTGCCTCCTAGGAGGCAAGGTTCTTGCCAACAGAAATACAACGCTAATACAGGAGCACCTTCCAAGGGTTCATCTGAGAGTATACTGAATGGCCTGAGTATGTAATGTGATGTGATAAGACAGAACTGGTTTCTCCATGGCCCACAAGGATTAAATTCTAGAATTCCTATGAGTTTGCTTGATGCATTGATAAGCCAAGGAAACCTAGGAGGGGATTTGGTGAAGCCACATGCCCTAGACATATGATAGCTAATTTTTGACTTAAGAAGTGAACGAATGACCTCCAAAAGACATCAACAATTGTACCTCACAGATGTGCTGTGAGCTTGAAATACTCACACATGTGCTGCATTGAAGACGGTAAGTGGTAAAAACATTGGTAGTATTATATAAATGGCTGCTACACTTTTTTCCAAAATTTTGCAGGAGGTCATAAAGAAATTGGCAGCTCTGTCATTCCATGCAGCCTGCTGCCGATGACATTGCTGCCTTAATGGAGCACAGCCTACAGCCTCTTTGTGAGTAAAACTCTCTTTGATTATGCCACTGGTGGCAGCCTTTCTGTGACAGCTGAACACGTCCCCAGTCGATACTACTTGCACTTACTCAATGCCATTCAAATACAATTTCAATTTTTGTTAGCACAGATAACATCAATAATGTCACTCTTATTGAAGGTGAAATTATTACCAACATCACTCAGCAGATGACGTTGGGGAAAAGATGCCAGAAAAGTTTCCTAAATGAAGAATTAGGAATTGGAGAATACCAGCGTTCTATCTCATAAGCATACCCTCGCAGAGTAAACTGTGGGACACTGGGTTCTCTCTGTTACCATATCACTTGAAGTTTAGGAGTGTTTTTCCTTATAAATGTTTGGAAAAGTCCATGGAAGAGAAGGGTTTCCTTAATCCCAGAGAGTAAAATGAAAGAAGGCTTTGGACCCACTAACTCCTACAATGAGAAGTAGGTCGAGACAACCATAAGGCTGTAGACACAGGCTACCTTTCATGAGAAGGGAAGAATGACTTGGAGGTTGAAAGCCAGAACCCTGGAGGAGCTAGGGCCATGGAAAATCATTCCCCGGCCTTAAGACCCAATGAAAGGACTGCCTACCTGTACCAGCTGAACTTCAGAATTGCTATGGACCAGTGACTCATTCATGATAACTTCCTTCCTTACTTTTTAACAGCAACGTTTGTGTTTTGTTGGTTTGTTTGTTTTTTTCCCTGTGTGTGTGTATGTGTGTGTGTGTGTGTGTGTGTGTGTGTGTGTGTGTGTGTGTGTGTGTGTATGTGTGGGTGTGTGTTGTTGTGTGTATTCTGGTTATCACCATGCCCGTGTTGGTCGTATGCTGAATTCATAGGTCTTCATTCATAGGTCTTCAGATTGAAAGTGTAGTCGAGGACCAGTGCGCCCAAGGAGACTCATTCACACCTGGACCTAATTTAGATAAAAATATCCTGGTCTTTGAGCTGATGTTACAAGGGTTGGGTCTTTAAGAGGCAGGATACTTGGGGTAGGGTGAGGATATTTTTCATGCAGGATGAGAGTGAATAATACGAGGCCAGCAGACAGGCTGTGGCAGTCTAAAATATGTTCATAAATTCTCTTTTAAGCCCTTCAAAAGGGGGACCTCCATTCCCTTTTCCTTAAGCATAGGCCAGACGTACTGAATGATTTTGAAAACTAGAAGAAGGTGGAAGTGATAGTGAGTTAAAAACACTCTAAAGAGCAGATATTGTAGTTCCAGTGGTGTTGTGATTAGGGGAAAGTCGATGGAAGGGGCAACTGGCCATTAGACGCTAGGATTCTATGAGTGGAAGAGATGAACATAAGCGAAGAGAAACAAAAATTACATAAAATCAGGGAGGGGGCAAAACAGAAGAGACTCATACGTATGGAGAAGAAACTGAGGGTCACTGGAGGGATTGTGGGAGGGGGGATGGGCTAAATAGGTAAGGGGCACTGAGGAATCTACTCCTGAAATGATTGTTGCAATACATGCTAACTAAGTTGGAGGTATCTTTAAAAAAATAAAAATAAATCAATTTAAAAAGTAGCTACAATTTTACACCTATCAAAATTATGAATTAAATTTGAGAGTGGACTCAAGATATCTTCAGACGTGCAAAGACTCAGAACATTTGATTCAACTCATTCTTCATTAGGAAGTTATATGAACGTGTACTCCAACAAAACAAGGAGAGAAAAAATAAAGAGAAATTATTCTTAATAATAGGCAACACTAACATAGTGTTTATTTTTGTGCCAGACACTATTATGGGTTATTTTCATATATTATTACATATGAACCACACAACAAACTTATAAAATATGTACAATTACCATTATTATCTTCGAGAGGAGGAAAGAGGGTTACAAAGAAACCACATAACTCATCCAACATCCAACTTACACAGTTGGTAAGTGGAACAAGTAAAATCTAACCCCAGGCCGTCAGGCTCAAGAGTCCAGGCTTTTAAATGCTCCCTAACTTCCCAGATTGCCATATTATCATGAAACCATGGAAACAAACTGGGAGCGGGGCAGAGGAAAATCACAGGAAGGAAGCTATGAAGCAGACCCACTGAGTCACCACCTACATGAGGCAGGAATAAAGAAAAGTCCAGTGAGAGACCGCTAAGAGGTTAGCAGGAAGATGTCATAAGTGGCATGATTTGAGAGTACTGAAAGAGTGCAATAAAACAAAGAAGTGTAATTAGAAATATAGGAGAACCAGAAAATATCCATAAGACGGTCTTAGTCTGAATGAGCCAAGTGAAACATGGCATGGTTTAAAGCACTGATGGAATACAAAGAGAAAGGATCCATTTCACCTTGATGCTAGAGATGTCCTCATTCAGCAGGTCCAAGGACTCCAGGAAAAGAGTAGTAATTCTAATGTTTGCATATTATTTAATAATCCCAATAATTTAAACCATTTATTAGTTTTCAAGTTATAGAATCAACCTTGAACCCTCTAAAGAGACTTGATTGCAGAACATAACAGCAGTGTTAACCACAATGACAAAACAGAAGCCCAAAGCTGATGGGAGACAGAGAAAAAGTGCAGCAAGGTTAAGGAAGACCTTTATCTTACAATGTAAGGAATGAAAAATGATAGTACAGGTAAGGCAAATACATCTCTATTTTAAAATTACATCTTGTGGGGTACCTGAGTGGCTCGGTGAGTTCACAATCCAACACTTGATTTTGGCTCAGATGATGATCTCACAGTTCATAAGACTAAGATGAGCATTAGGTTATGCACTGACACCTCAGAATTCTCTCTCTGTCCTTCTCCTGCTTGAACATACTCTCTCTCTCTCTCTCTCTCTCTCTCTCTCTCTCTCTCTAAAATAAATACATTCATACATACATACATGTATATAAACATAAAATTATATCGTGTGATGGTTAATTTCATGTTTTAAATGGGCTAAGCCACTGGGTACCCAGATATATGGCTAAACATTATTTTAGTGAGTCTGTGAGGACATTTCTTAGTACAATTAACATCTGTATATCAGTAGACTAAGCAAGACATATTGCCTTGCCAAACACTGGGTGTCCTCAACTAATCGATTGAAGACCTGAATACAACAAAAGGCAGAGTAAGAGAGAATTCACTGTGTCTATCTGACTGTCTTCAAGCTGCGATATTGGTCTCCTGACTTCAGGCTCAGACATGGAATGGAACATACATCATCAGCTCTCCTGATTCTTAGGCTTTGGGAGTCTGCCTGGAACTAAATTACTGGATCTCCTGGGTCTGCCCTTCTCAGCCTCTGTAATCCTTTGAACCAATTCCCATTGATACTGAGTCTCTGGAGAACTCTAACTAGTACCTATATGTAACTTCACCCGTTATGTCTTTTTGCCCTCACATCCAATTCCTGCACTTCTCCTACAGAATGTGTTTCCTGGTTCCTTGCCAACTGGCTTCCAGAGGGTTTGACCAATGGGTGCTTAATGGGAGTAAGGGAGGAAGGTATAAGCCCAGAGGTTTTTCTCTCTCCCACTCCACTTCCTACCAGTGATTTTATCTCCTCCAAATTCTAGCTTCTTTCCAAGAGCCTCTTCTCCCATGTTCTCAGTTCCTGCTAGGTATGGTTCTGAATTTCTCTAGCTCTGCGGGTGGAAACAGCTTTCTGCTGATACTAATTCCTGATTGCTTCGCCATCCTTTGTTTGGCTTCTGGGATTTCCCATCATGTGTGTAACTGTTTAAAATACCTATAGTGACTCACCGGCTGGCTGGACCTGACTGAAACAGTATACAGATAGAAGTTCGGGAATATATCGGAAGGTGAGGAGAGAGAAGACAGGTGGCTTAAGCGACCTATTCGTCAACGTCACATAGGAAGTCAGTAGACGGTGCTTAAAACTGACAAATCAATAATCAGCAGTATAGTATACTACTTATCTTCATGAAGATTCCTAACAAAAGAATATAAACCTGGAACAGTTAAAAGTGTTGCCTCAAATAATGGAGACAGTAAAGAGACCTGTGGTTGCCAGGGACTCAGGGGGGAAGGGAGAGATGAATAATCGATGAAGCACAGGGAATATTTATGGCAGTGAATCATCTTCTAAGACAGTGAAATTTTTTGAATCATGGCATTGTGCATTTGTCAAAACTCAGCAAACTGCACACCACAGTGAATGCTAAGCTAAACTTCGGACTTTAGTTAATAATAGTTTTCATATGGGCTCATCCATTGTAACAAATGCACTACACTGACACAAGAAGTTTACAATAGGGAAAACTATGTTTTGGGGGGTAGGAGGGAGAACAGGGGAACTCTGCACTTTCCAGTCTTTTTCTGTAAACCAGCTTTTAAAAGCTGTTTTAGAAAATAAACTCCCTCCATGAAAGGGAGGCAGAGAGACAGAAGAGGAGGGAAGGAAAGAGGGAGAAAGGGAGCTACTTAAAAGTCATGGAGGAAACTTAAGTGCGGATTACTAAGTGAAGGGATCCAATACGAAAAAGCCATTTGCTTTACGTTTCCAAATATGATAACGTTTTGGAAAAACAAAACAAAAGAAAACGAAAGAATACAAAACAACGACAACGACGATGAGGACAACAACAACAACGACAACAACAACAACAACACAAAACACCTTCGGAGACAGAAAAAAGACCAGTGGCTATTAGGGTTTGGGGGAGAGAGGAATTGGTAATAGGCGGAGCACAGGGCACTTTAGGGTGGTGTAACTATTCTGTATGATACTGCAATAGTAGATACATACCATTATACATTTCTCAAAACTTATGTATCTATATAACACAAAATAAACCCTAACTGTTAGTTAATGATAATGTGTCTAATGATAATGTGTCAGTCAAGAATGGCTCATCCACCACTTATAATTAATGCATCCACATTAGTGCAAGGTACTATAGAAACTACTGGGGGTGAGGAACCTGTATTTTTTGTACAATTTGTCTATAAGTGTAAAATTGTCCTTAAAAAATGGTCTGTTGAAAAAAACCCTGATTTAAAAAAAAAGAAAAAAAAAAACAAAAGAAAGTGTTGCCTCTGGGGAAGAGGTGTTCATGGGGGAAACAAAGCTTTGATATTTTTATTGCAAGTCCTGATCTGCAATTTGGATGCTGTGTTTTGTTTGTTTGTTTGTTTGTTTTTTTTACTATTTCTATACAATACTTGGATTGATATTTCTCAAATAAAAAAAAATCTGTACACCTGCCAGAATAGATAACATGAAAAAGACCATATTAGCAAGTATTGGCAAGGCTATCAACTAATCACAGCTCACAGGCACTATGCAGGCACTACTATAGAAAGAAGTTTGTGTAAATTGGTATAACCATTTTGGAAACAGTTTGGAGGAACCTTACCAAAGCTGAGAAGTTAGATGATATGTGACCCAGCAAATTCTCTCCTGGATAAATAAATACTATTGTAAGAAATGTTCACCAAATGACGTGTCCTATAATGTTCACTGAAGCTTTACTCATAAGTGCCCTAAGACAGAACCTACCTAAATGTCCACCAAGAGTTGCAGAAATACTGTAAACTATTCATATAATGAAATTCTATACACCAATGAGCACAAAGTATCTATACATACAATACCACGAATGAATATCACTAACATAAGTTTGAGTGAAAGAAGCTAGGTGTAGGACACATAATTCCATTTCTATATACTCCAAAACCAAGCAAAAATTGTATATTTTGTAAGACGTCAGAAAAATTGCCGTCCCAAAGGAGAGATAGACCATGAATGAAAGAGGCACAGGTGGTCCCTTGGGGTCCTGGTACCTTTTTTAATGAGTGCTGATTCCTCAAGTATATTGAACTGAATTGCATCAAGCTGTGCTCAGAATGCTTTTAATAATATATGTTCTTTTCTGCGTGCCTGGGTGGCTAGTCACTTAAGTGTCCAACTTTGGCTCAAGTCATGATCCCATGGTTTGTGAGTTCGAGCCCCGCATCAGGTTCTGTGCTGACAGCTCAGAGCCTGGAGCCTGTAGGATCCTGTGGCTCCCTATCTGGCCCTCCCCTGCTGACACGGTGTCTCTCTCTCTGAAAAATAAACAAACATGAAAAAAATAATATATGTCCTTTTGAATGTATACTATACTTCAGGAATCTTATTTTAATCTGAGTGCGGACCCCTAAGTCACACCCTTTTTTCTCTACTGCTCTTCTAAACATTTAAAGAATATGTAATTTAAATCATCCTAGAAGATATATATACATACACATATACACAAAGAAAGAAAGAAATTGGCGGGAGGATCCGGGAGGTGGGTGAATGGCAAAGAATCTCTAGCTTTATTACACAAGCATGGAAGCAATTTCCTTTGGAGACGGTGGGGGTGGAATGGCTTCTTCTGACGACTTCAGAGCAATGAGGGAACAAGAGAGATCATGGATCTGCCCCTACAGTCCTGGAGACCTCTCAATCTGGGGTTAGGAAGAAAGGGGACCTCCCTTGCGGTCCAGGGGTCGCCTCCCTCCGCAGACCCCTGCTGGGAGGCAGCAGAGGGCACAGCTGCCCCAGAGTCCCAGAAGGCGGCGCCGCATCCCGGGGGCGCGGGCCAGGACCGTCTGGTGCTTCTTCGCCGGTAAAGTGCACTAGGCGACGCTGGGCCCGTCTCTCACTGGTTCATCCCTCCAGGTACAACCCATCCCGGGGCTGGGATGTCGCGCGGCTGTGGACCGCATCTCACGCCCAGGCACTGGGACGCGGCGGAGTCTCACCACGGGTTCCAGGTTCACTCCCAGAACTTAGTGCGCTTGGCGCCGCGCTTCTGCCAGGCTGCTCTCGACCCACACGTCGCCGACTACGCGGATGGTGGGCAAGGTGGTCTGCGTCGGGGTGGCCGCCCTCCCACTCTCCTCCAGGGTGCGGCCCCCGGAGCAGGGCCCGGGGGCCGCGGGCTTGCGGGGGCTGCTGTACTCCAGGGACAGCGGCGGCGGGGGCGGCACCTTCCTCTGGCCGACCGAGACCGTCCGGGCTCCGTGGCGCCTCCTCCTGGCAGCTGGCCGGCGCGTCTGGAGGCGGGCCTCGGGGGGCTGGTGCCAGGGGTCCGGGACCTGGGCCAGGAGGGAGGAGTAGCCATAGACGTCCTTGCTGCGCAGGATGCGGGGGGAGATCTGGTGCTTGAGGCTACAGAGGCAGTTCCAGAGCTCCGCGTCTGAGCTCATGAACTCCGTGCTGCGGGGCACGAATAGCTTGAAAGCCTCTATCAGCGCCTTGCTGCTGTTGGCCACCGACAGTGGCGACGGTTGCCACTGCGTATACACCACCTTCTCCTCAGGCGCCTCCAGCGCGGCCCATGCTGCATCGCTAGAGGCTCCTCCCCGGGCAGCCGGGGCCAGGGCCTCCCGGGGCCTGCGCCGCCGCCTCTTCATGCGGCTCAGGAGGTGAGGCCGCTAGGGGCCGCCCGCGCTTGCCAGGTCTGGCCGCCGCCGCCAGGCCCTGATGAATTTCCTACCATGAAGCCAAATCAGGCAGCAGGCTGTGAGAGTTACACCGCTGTTGCTAGGACACCAGGCACTTTGTGAGGTCACAATGTTGCCTATCCTATCACTGCCTAATGCCGAAAGCTGCCTTAGGTTGGGCTGTGTTTAAGATTGTGCCCTTGAGAAAGACCTGCACGTAATCTTACCTGAAAAGGCCCATAGTTCTTGACGAGTTCAAGAGGGTTGTCCTCGACGTGAATGCACTGATGCCTCACCTCCATTAATTCCATCTATCATGAGATGACACTTCGCAGTGGAGAGTACACACAACTTGCAATCAAACATGACTGTAAGAGGGTTTTAGCTAATTAAATGCCTTGTCATGCAACGCACTGAAAGCCAAATTGAAGTAACTACTCTACTCTTTCAAAGAATACAGATATACTGTGCCTTGCTTAGGGGTCCATATGTCTGTGGCTATAGCTCACACTTCAGGAAGCTGTTCTTCACAGCAGCAGCAAACAGTTTGCCTAGTTAGTATGCATGCTCACTTTCACGCAGCTTAAGGAAGACCGAGTCATTGTGTGCTTAAGAGCAAAGAGTCAACGAATTCTGCGTGAGTGGCCATGAGGGCACTCAGTGCCACGAAAACCTATTCAGTACCTATCAATTCATGATATTTAGGTAAGTCATACACAAGGTAGTAAAAGACCGTATGGGATTCCATGGGTAGAAACCGTGTTACACGGTCCGTGTAAGTGCTTTCGAAAGCCACCAGCATGGTCCATCCATCATCACCACATACACAAATAATTCACAAAATATTACAAGGACCACCTACCATGATCAATTGAAATCCACTTCCTCATGAAAGGATGACACCAAACTATGTGAATCAATAAAAGGGATAAGTCATGGTAACAATCAGAAGAGACACTTGCCAAGGTCAACGTGATACATGTGAGAGGCCTCTGTCTTTACTCAACTCCTTTTCTTAAACACACAAACAAAACTTTCCTCTATGCACCTTAAGCCAGTACTACCTCACGTTCAGAAAGTGCTGAAAATGGAAAGCTATCCTCATATTCAGTAAGAGCAACCCCTGGATTTCCTTTTTCATTAAATGTAATTTATTTTCAAATTGGTTTCCACGCAACACCCAGTGTTCATCCCAATAGGTGCCCTCCTCGATGCCCGTCACCCACTTTCCCCTCTCCCCAAACCCACGTCAACCCTCAGTCTGTTTTCCGTATTTAAGAGTCTCTTATGCTTTGCCTCCCTCCCTCTCTATAACTTTTTCCCTGCATCACCTCCCCCATGGTCCTCTGCTAAGTTTCTCAGGATCCACACATGGATGAAAACATATGGTATCTGTCTTTCTCCGCCTGACTTATTTCACGTAGCATCATACCCCTCAGTTCCATCCACGTTGCTCCAAATGGCCAGATTTCGTTCTTTCTCATTGCCAAGTAGTATTCCATGGTATACATAAACCACAACTTCTTTATCCACTTGTCAGTTGATAGACAGCTGGGCTCTTTCCATAGTTTGGCTGTTGTTGAAAGTAGTGCTATAAACATTGGGGTACATGCGCCCCTATGTCTCCGCACTCCTGTACCCCTTGGGTAAATTCCTAGCAGTGTTATTCCTGGGTCTTAGGGTAGATCTATTTTTACTGATTTGAGGAACCTCCACACTGTTTTCCAGAGCGGCTGCACCAGCATGCATTCCCACCAACAGTGCAAGAGGGTTCCTGTTTCTCCACATCCTCACCAGCATCTATAGTCTTCTAATTTGCTCATTGTAGCCACTCTGACTGGCATGAGGTGGTATCTCAGTGCGGTTTTGATTTGGATTTCCCTGACGAGGAGTGCTGTTGAGCATCTTTTCATGTGTCTCTTGACAATCTGGATGTCTTTTTTAGAACAGTGTCTGTTCAATCTTCTGCCCATTTCTTCACTGGATTTTTTGTTTTCCGGGTGTGGAGTTGGTGAGTTCATTTTACAGGTTTTGGATACTAGCCAATTATCCAGTATGACTTTTGCACACATCTTTTCCCATTCAGTCAGTTGCCTTTTAGTTTTGTTGATTGTTTCCTTCATTGTGGAGAAGATTTTTATTTTGATGATGTCCCAATAGTTCATTTTGCTTTTAATTCCCTTGCCTTTGGAGATGTGTCAGCTAAGAACTTGCTGATGCTGAGTTCAAAGAGGATGTTTCCTGCTTTCTCCTCCAGGGTTTGATGGTTTCCTGACTCACATTCAGGCCCTTCATCCATTGTGAGTTTATTTTTGTGAGTGGTGTAAGAAACTTGTCTAGTTTCATTCTTCTGCATGTTGATGTCCACTACTCTTAGCACCATTTGTTAAACAGACTTTTTTTCCATTGGATATTCTTTCCTGCTTTGTCAAAGATTAGTTGGCCATACGTATGTGGGTCCAATTCTGGGGTCTCTAAACTATGCCATTAAGTCTATGTATTTGTTTCTGTGCCAATACTATGCTGTCTTGATGGTTATAGCTTTGTGGTAGAGGCTAAAGTGTGGCATTGTGGTGCCTCTCACTTTGGTTTTCTTCTTCAGCATTACTTTGGCTATTCAGGGTCTTTTGTGTTTCCATACACATTTTATGATTGCTTGTTCCAGCTTGGAGAAGGATGCTGGTGCAATGTGATTGGGGCTGCCTATAATGTGAGGACTGCGTTGGGTCGTATTGATATTTCGCCAATATTTATTCTTCCAATCCACGAGCATGGAATGTTTTTCACTTTCTCTGTATCTTCTTCAATTTCCTTCACAAGCCTTCTATAGTTTTCAGCATACAGATCTTTTACCTCTTTGGTTAGGTTTATTGCTACGTATTTTGAGACTCTTGGTGCATTGTATATGGTATCCGTTTCTTTACTTCTCTTTCTGTTGCTTCATTATTGGTGTATAAAACGCAACCAATTTCTGTACATTGATTTTGTACCCTGCAACATGGCCAAATTCATGTATCAGTACTAGCGGACTTTTGATGGAGTCTGTCGGAAATTCCATGTATAGTGTCATGCCATCTGCAAAAAGTGGAAGTTAGACTTCATCTTTGCAAATGATGATACCTTTAATTTCATTTACTGTCTGATTACTGATGCTAAGACCTCCAACACTATGTTCAACAAACGGGGTGAGAGTGGACATCTCTGTCTTGTTCCTGATCTCAGGGGGAATGCTCTCAGTTTTCCGCTTTGAGGACGATATTTACTGTGGGCTTCTGATAAATGGCTTTTATGATGTTTAAAGTAGTTTCCTTCAATCCCAACTTTCTTGAGGGTTTGTATTAAGTAAGGATACGATATTTTCTCAAATACTTTTTTTCTGCATCTATTGACATGTACTATGGTTCTTATCTTTTTCTTTTATTAATGTGATGTAGCACAATGATTGATTTGTGAATATGGCACTAGCCCTGCAGGCCAGGAATGAATCCCACTTGATTGTGTTGAATAATACTTCCTATATGCTATTGAATGTGATTTGCTAGTATCTTGTTGAGAATTTCTGCACCCCTATTCATCAGCGATATTGGCCTGTAATTCTCCTGTTTTTCTGTGTCTCTGTCTGGTTATGAATCACCGTAATGCTGGCTTCATAAAATGCGTCTGGAAGTTTTCCTTTCATTTCCATTTTTTGGAACAGCTTGGGAAGGATAGCTATTATCTCTGCTTTAAATGTCTGCTAGTTGGGGCGCCTGGGTGGCGCAGTCGGTTAAGCATCCGACTTCAGCCAGGTCACGATCTCGCGGTCCGTGAGTTCGAGCCCCGCGTCATGCTCTGGGCTGATGGCTCAGAGCCTGGAGCCTGTTTCCGATTCTGTGTCTCCCTCTCTCTCTGCACCTCCCCCGTTCATGCTCTGTCTCTCTCTGTCCCAAAAATAAATAAACGTTGAAAAAAAATTAAAAATAAATGTCTGCTAGAAATTGCCAGGGAAGCCACCTGGACCAGGTGCCCAACAGGTGCCCTCCTCAATGCCCGTCACCCACTTTCTCCTCTCCCCAACCCCACATCAACCCTCAGTCTGTTGTCGGTATTTAAGAGTCTCTTATGGTTTGCATCCCTCCCTCTCTATAACTTTTTCCCCGCATCACCTCCACCATGGTCTTCTGCTAAGTTTCTCAGGATCCACACATGGATCCTCCTTTCTGTCTGCCAACTAGAAATTTGGTCACCCTTTAAGATTCTTTGTGCTATGCCTCTGAGATGCCTTTACTGATCATCTCGACTCAGTGGACTTCTCCTGCTACATGAAACTTGACCTTGAAGTCTCACTGTGCTTTGTATGCTGTTTGGGTTTTTTCTACCCTCAAATATTGAAAGTTTCTTGAAGGCAAGGAGGAGGTCAGGCATGCTTTCGGAAACTTTTATAAACACTCAAACATGGTCAAAGTTTAGAAATCTTTCTTGGTGAAGTGGTTGAGTCAACGTCAAATCAGGTGGGAGGGGAGTCTGCTGAAGGAATAACACTGGACTGTTTGAAACTATCCTTGACATGTTGAATGGACCTAATGAATTTATGAATTGACACATTTTATTTATTAAACTGATACTAGACTAAATCATTTATTTGAAATGTTACTTTATGATTACGGCGGTCTTAAAGTTTATTGCAGAAAATTTAGAAAACAAACAAGAAAGAAAGAAAAATGGTCATAAGTCAAACACCTGGAGATAAGCACATCTAAACACCTTTTTTATGTTTATGTATTTTTGGCAGAGAGAGAGAACGAGAGAGAGATGAGCAAGAGTGGGGGATGGGAGGAGAGAGAGAGATAGAGAGAATCATAAGCAGGCTCCACGCTATCAGTGCAGAGCTCAATGTGGAGCTTGATCGCACACACTGTGAAATCATAACTGAGCTGGAATCAAGAGCCAGATGCTTAACTGACTGAGCCATTCAGGCGCCCGTGTAGGTAAGCACCTCTAACACTGTGGATAATCTTCAGGGAAGAGGTATGTACAGGCATTAACCAAAATTTGCTATGTAGCTGTAAATCCCATATTTGGTCCTCTAGTGATACAAGCATTTCGCTAGGTCTCAAATGTTCTGCAGGGCTATGAAATGTAAAGTCCACATAGCATGCCATAACTTATTAAAAACATTTTTTTTAATGTTTATTTATTTTTGAGACAGAGAGAGAAAGAGCATGAATGGGGGAGGATCAGAGAGAGAGGGAGACACAGAATCCGAAGCAGGCTCCAGGGTCTGAACTGTCAGCACAGAGCCCAACGCGGCGCTCAAACTCACGGACTGTGAGATCATGACCAGAGCCAAAGTCGGACGCCCAACCAACTGAGCCACCCAGGCGCCCCAGGGCATAACTTATTTAAACACGGCTATTGATCATTTAGGATGTTCCATTTTCTTGCTTCAATTAGTTGCTACAAGTAGAATTAGCTTTTCATGGTGTAGACACAGTTTAGTAAATGTGAATTAAGAAATAAAAAGAACTGCAGCCGGTAATGTGAGGCGGAGGAACAGGATGACCAGATTTCGCTTCACCTTGTCTATTGCTGGCAGTCTTTACACCCTTCTCTCCCTGCACCAAGAGCGCAGTGGTCCTCGCTCCTTTGGTTCCCTAGTGGATCCTCAGGGCGTAGACTCATTCCAAATGCTCCAAAAGTATTTATTGAATGATTCAATGAATCAACATCACTCCTTCTTTCCTAAGAATGTTTTATAATTTTGTACATTACACTTACATCTATGATCCATTTGAGTGAATGTTTGTATAAGTGATGAATGTAGGTCAAGGCTTCTTTTAATTAATTAATTAATCAATGAACCGTTTGATTAAACAATTAAATACTTAGTTAAATTAACTTAGTTAAATTAAATACTTAGTTAATTGATTACTATTGCATACGAACACTTAATTGTTCCAGTAACACTTGGGAAAGACTATCTCCCTTTTTCTGTTAGGTTGGCTATATGTCATTATCAGAATTTGGGTGAGGATGCTTGTGTATGGGGTCAGTTTCTGGATTCTCTGTTCTATCTCTTGATCTGCGTGTCCATCTTTCTTCAATATCACACTGCCTTGATTACTGGACGTTTATAGTAAGTCTTAAAATGGTGAAACATGAGTTCTCCAACTTGGTTATTTTCCAGAGCTGTTTGGCTGTTCTCGTTCCTTTGTCTTTTCACACATATTTTAGAATCAGCTTGCTGATATCCACAAAAAAATCCTGGGATGTCGCCTGGGATTATGTTGAATCTCTAGATCAAGTTGATAATTGACATCTTACTAGCGAGACTTCCATGGATAGATATGGCATATCTCTCCATTTATTTATATCTTCCTTGATTTACCCAATCAGCCTTCTGTGGCTTTTCATGTACAGATCCTGTGCATGGTTGTTAGATTTAAATGTAAGTATTTCAATGTTTGGTGTGGTTTTAAATGGTTCTTTAAAAAAACAGTTCATATTCTAATTGTTCATTGCTTGTGTGTAAAAATGAGACTGAGTTTTATATATTGACCGTGTATTCTGGGGCTTATTTAATTATGTTTGAGTTCTAGAAAACTGATGTATACTCCTTAGAATTTGTTTCATGTTGATAATCACATGATTTAAGAGTTGAGGCAGTTTTCAGGGCACCTGAATGGCTCCAGAGTTGACTACCAGACTGCTGGGTTCAGCAGCTCAGGTCATGGTCCTATGGTCAGGGGATTGAGCCCCGTTTGGGGCTCTGTGCTAATTATGGAGCCTGCTTAAGCTTCTCTCTCTGTCTTTCTCTCTGTCTATTTCTCTCCCCGTCTCTGCTCATTATCTCTTTCCAAAATACGAATTGAAAAATCAATAAATGAAAGAATCGAGATACTTTTTGTTTTTACTTTTTCCAATGCGAAGGCCTTTTCTATGCCTTTTTCTGTACATGCCACGCTTGTCATCAGGGGAGGTACTGGTGTTTATGTTGATTTGAACACAGAACTGGCTGATTCCCTGCTTTTATTGTCTCCTTCCTTGGATTTCTGCAAACTTTCTCCAATCAAAATAGGATTCAGAGGGACCCTATTCTAGTTTCTGTTTAAGATGGGTGTGTAGGAAGGCCTTGAACTCAACTCCTCCAAGGTGAAAGAGGGTTTCAACTACCTCCACATTGACCATAAACTTTCTGATTGATTCACTTTTTCTTTCCAGCTTCTCTCTTTCTCTATGTTTATTTATTATTGAGACAGAGCGAGACAGAGCACAAGTGGGGGACAGGCAGAGAGAGAGGGAGACATAGAATCGGAAACAGGCTCCAGGCTCCGAGCTGTCAGCACAGAGCCCAATGTGGGGCACGAACCCAGGAGCCATGAGATCATGACCTGAACTGAATTCGGATGCTAAATCAGCTGAGCCACCAAGGCGCCCACTCCCCACTCTCAGCTTATCTCTTAATTTAGGATCCTGAAAGCAAAGTATCACCTCATGGGAACTGAAACTACCCCTCTAGCAATAAGGACTCCCTGAGCCAATAAGACTCCACCCTCAAGCCCCAGACAATGACCAACCTGACCTTAGTGACCACCTGTGTGTACCTACTTCTTTTTATCCCACATTTTCCTTACATAAACCTGGAGGTATTCTCAGCACTTTACAGAGTCTTTGATGGGAGTCTGCTGTATCTCTGGTGTCGGCCTCTGAATAAGTTCCCCATTTGTTTCACCTCCTCTAGTTCCTTTGAATTGAGATTTTGTCAGTAATGAGTAGCCAAACCTCACCTTTTTTGGGTCCCCTGGAGCGAGGTGCTCTTGTGCCTGAACTCCCTGACTACATTTTCTGCTGAACCATCCAGAAGGTATACTTCCAATTTGTCCAGCTCCCTGGGGATTGCACCTATTGATATAACAATTCCTCCTGAGGAGCTGAGGACTGACTGCACAGATGGTGCCTAACAAAACATAGAAAATCAAAAGACAACACAAGACAGTGAGACAGTAACAAAGGAAACACTCACCCCTAATTTTGCCAAGGGCAGTTGGGGAAGGACCAGAAACAGACTCCTCTGTCCTTGGGCAGAAAACAGAAAGAAAAAAAAAAAAACACGGCAGTTTGAAAAGAACAACTGTCATATAAAAGAGAGCAGTAGAACTCTATCAACGTCAGAGGAGCCGCAGGAGTTCTCTCTGGGTCATAGAGACAGGAGAGGGGCAGGGTTACATTTTACATCCACATTTTTTCCTGTTTACTTATTTTTGAGAAGCAGAGAATACAAGCAGAGCAGGGGCAGAAAGAGGGGGACAGAAGATTCAGGGAAGGCTCTACACTGACAGCATCCAGCCCAAAATGGTTCTCAAATTCATGAACTGTGAAATCACGACCTGAACTGATGTCAGGTACTGGATCCACTGAGCCACCCAGCTGCCCCACATTCTCCATCCACCTGAAATGCATAGACCAGAGCAGGGTCCAGTTGCTATAGCTGGCCTGATACCTCAGTAAGTTCCAGGCCCACAATAACACAAGCCCCAATTGCACTGGACACACACACACACACACACACACACACACGCACACACACACACACAGACGACATGCTTTTTCCCCCCTTAATCAATGCAGTTTAAAGAGCAACTAGCATATAAAAAGAGCCATTCCTGGACTGTAACCCACCTCAGCTCCCACGCCCCTTCAGGGCACCCTCTCCGTGGAAAGTCCTGGTACACACTAGTTTATATCCACTTCAGCTTCAACTATATTGGCAAGGTATCCTCTGCATGTATAGCCCCAGGTGCCTTCAGCTTGTACGCACTTTAGCTTCACCTATCTTGCCCAGGAATCCTCTGCATAGAGAGATCAAGGACATCCTGACTCCCAGACTGCTTATGTTCTAGCCACCCTGTAAATGGTACCTGTACACAGCACCTCAGCATGCCTCAACCTGCATTCATTTCAGCTTCAGCTGTCCTACCAGGGTACCCTCAACACACAGAATCCTGGGACACCACAGTCTGCGTTCACTTCAGCTTTAACTATCCTGACAGGGCGCCTGCTATGTAGAAAGCCCCAGGATCCCCAGTCCATGCAAGCCACGGCTTCAGCCAGCCAGCAAATGTCACCAACTTGCACACAGATTCTACCCAGGGGGACAATCATGTAGATGACAATTCCTTCAAGTGTAGGAGAAGTAGCTGCTCTGCCAGTCTATAGAAACAAATGCAGAAAGAGAAGCAAATGGAGAGACATGGAAATATGCTCCAAAAGAAAGAACAATAAAAAACCCAGAAAAGAGCTGAAACGGAGGTAAGCATTTTGCCTCAATTAAATAAAGAATATAAATTAATGATGGTCAAGATGCTCGCCGGGCTGCAGAGAAAAGACAAGAACTAAGTGAGACCCTTAATTAACAGATACCAAACACACATAAAATCAGAGTTCAAGAAGATAATAGCTGGGAAAAAAAGAACACTAGAGGGAATCAACATTAGAAGACGGCATGAGGAAGGACATATTAGTGGATATGGAAGACAGATTTAGGGAAAGCACCCAAAACAAACAGCAGAAATATTTTTTTTTAAAGGATAAGTTAAGGGATACTTTGGAAATATCAAGTGAGCAAAAATCCACATACTAGGGATTCCACAAGAAGGAAAAGGGGTACAAAAAGTATTTGAAGAAAAGATAACAGAAGACTTTCCAAAACTAGGGAAGAAAAGAGACATCTAGGACAAGAAGCACAGAGTTCCAAACATGATGAAACCAAGGAGCCTCACACTACGACACATAATAATTAAAATGTCAAAGTTTAAAGATAAAGAAAGAATTTCAAAGTTGTAAGAGGGAAGCAAAAGTTACCTATGATTTGAAAAACAGATCTCAACAAACACCTAAAGTTGTCAGCTGATTTTTCAGCAGAAAGTTGGCATGCTGGGAAAGAGTGACATGGTATCTTCAAAGGCCTGAAAGGATAATCCCACGACCCAAAAAACTTTGTCTGGAAAGATTATCATTAACATTTGAAAAAAAAGAGATAAAGAGTTTCTCAAACAGAAGATAAAGAAGTTTATCACCATGAATCAGCAATGCAAGGAATGTTAACCGGGGAAAATCATAATTAGATATTACAGAATTATGAATAAAAAGATGTAAAATCTGACAACATACAAATAAAATATGGAGGAGGGACTTTAAAAAGTTACTGTTTGTATTGTATTTTACTAAAAAGTATACGTTTTATTTCATGTTTGAGAGAGAGAGAGAGAGAGAGAGAGAGAGGCAGAGTGTTAACAGGGAGGGACAGAGAGTGGGGGAGGCAGAGAATCTGAAGCAGTTTCCAGGCTCTGTGCTGTCAGCACAGAGTCCAACGTGCGGTTCAAACTCACGTATTGTGAGATCATGACCTGAGCTCGAAATCGCACACTTAACTGCCTGAGCCACCCAGTTGCCCCAAAGGTTAGTCTTCTTAAATTTCTTGAATGTGTGTATATTTAAGTGACCACCAAATTAACATAGACTGCTGTTTCCTTGGGATGTTAGATGTAAGCCTTGTGATAACAAACTCAAAACACAAAATACATGAAAAATAAGGAAAACGAAAGCCAAGGAAAGCACAACACAAGTTCATCAAGAAAAAGAAAGAGAGTACGGAAAAAGGAATCAGAGAACTACAAAAGCAACCAGAAAACAAAGAACAAAATTACAATTAGTACATAACAGTCAACAATTACTTTAAATATAAATGGCTGAAGTGCTCCAGTCAAAATACATAGGGTAACAGGATGGATAAAAAACAACACTCACCCATATGCTGCCTAGCATAGTCTCACTTCAGACCTAGACACATACAGACCGAAAGTGAAGTGATGGAGATACATTTCCCATGCACATGAAAGCAAACAACAACAAGGACAACAAAAATAACATCAAACAACAACACCACCTCAGAACCAGGTAGCAACACCTATATCAAACCAAATAGACTTTAAAATCCATAATAAAATATTATCAAACTCCACTCAACAACACACTAAAATGATTGCGTGGCTTTTATTCCAGGGAAACAAAGATGGCTCATCAAATCAATCAACATAATATCCCACCTCAACAAAACGGAGGGTAAACATCATATGTTTATACCAATAAATGCAGAAAAAGCATACGAGAAAATTTAACATGTATCCATGGTAAAAATTCTCAACAAAGTCGGGGGGGCAGACATGCCTCAACACATGAAAATATTATTTTATATAATGTTTATATTAAAAAGTTCACACCTAACATCTCAATGGTGAAAAACTGAGAGCTTTCCCTCTAAGATCAAGAACAAGATAAATATGTCTACTTTTGCCACTCTTGTTTCATATAACACTAGAAGTCCTAGCCACAGGAATCAGATAAGAAAAAAGAAATTAAAGTCATCTAGGTTGGAAAACAAGCTAAACTGTCACTATCGCAGATGACATAAGAATATGCATAGAAAATCCTAAAACTTTCCCCCCAAAACCAGGAGAAGTAATAAACGAATTCAGGAAAGTTGCAGATACGGAACTGATACACAGCAATTGGTAGGGTTTCTATATAATAATAATGAAGTCACAGAAAGAGAAATTAAGAAAACAACAGCGTTCATATTTGCACCAAAAAGAGAAGGAGAGTAAAATAGCTACGACTCATCTTATCCAAAGAAGTGAAAGACCTGTAGTGTGAAAACCATAAGTCAATGATGAAATTGAAGATGACACAAACAAATGGAAAGATATCCCATGATCATGGACTGGAAGGATTAATATCATTGCAATGTCCATATTACTTATAACTCTCTACAGTTTCAATGCAATCCCTATCAAGATACCAAAGGCACTTTTCACAGAACTGAAACAACTAATACTAAAATCTGTATGGCACCGCAAAAGACCCTGAATCGTGAAAATAATCTTGAAAGACAAAAACATAGCTGGAGGTATCAAAAGCCCAGATTTCAAGATGTACTACAGAGCTTCAAGTAAACCAATTAGTATGGGTAGAGACACAAAAACAGCCACATAGGTCGATGGGACAGAATAGAAAGCCCAGAAATAAACCCATGCTTATGTGGCAAATTAACCTATAACAAAGGAGGCAAGAAAAAACAATGGGGGCAAGACTGTCTCTTCAACAAATGGTATTGGGAAACCAGGAAATCTACATGCAGGTAGCTAGGACCTAACCCTAACGCTGGCCTGGGCTCTGGCGCTTAGGCACCTAGGATTGACGTCTAAAAGAAATAACGGATTGGGGCCAATTACCATTGGGGAAAATCCTGAGTGGAAGTCACACTCTCTCCATGACATCTCCACGCCCGTGATGGAGTTGGAGGAGCAGATCCTGAGACAGTTTCAGTCTAGCCCACCCATACGTTGGCTCCGCCCTTCCAACGCTAGCCCTGACCCATAACCGCACATGGGCCCTCATTTCAGTCCTGCAGGGAAATCACATCACTGTGGGTGGTTGCACCAAAGGCACTTCCGGGGAACCAACACTACTCCTACCCACTGCTCTGCCTGTAAGCGGGATCACCTTCTAAGGCTGAGAAAAGAAGCAGTGGGACATGGATTCCTCCTTTTTCTACCCTGTGTTCTCTTCGGGACCTCAGGAGATTGAATGCTGCCCACATTCACTGGGGACGATAGTGCTTTACTGAGTCCACCAAATCAAACGCTAATCTCACCCAGAAACACTCTACAAATATCCCAAGAAAAAATGTTTAGTGTTGGGCACCCCATGGCCAACTCAAGTAGACACGAAATAATAACCATCTCAGGGTCACTCTTGTTTTGCTTCCCTTCCCTCATTCACCTCCTATTGCTAACTTTCAAGTTCTGAGGTCGTTGCTTTTTATATTCTGACCAGTGTATGCGGTTAAGAGAAATTCAAGGAAAGTTGTCTTGCGCAGGGACTAGTGTTTGAGTTGATATGAAAATGTTTTCGGTAAGGTAAGGGAAAAAGACCTTAGCTAGGGCACCAAAATACTCCACGTTACTTTATCAGGGGTGGCCCTTAGCTTTCCAAACCCTTAACACGCTCATGGGAAGGCAGTGTAACATAGGTGAGAGCATGCATGTTGGCATAGGAGCAGAGTTGGTGCCCATCCCAGCCACCCCACTCGTGTGTGTGTTATCTTGGACCAATTACTTAACATATCTGAAACTCAGTTGCCTAATGTATAAAATGGAAATAATAACAAAGGGTCAAAAAGATTAAATGACACTATTGGCAAAGTGCTTAATCCAACACCTGACAACACGGAACACGTGCTCCACAGATGATAGCCATCATTAGCCTCATTTGAACAGCTAAGACAGGCTAATAGTCTGTCTGGGGTCAGATACCTATGGGGGAATCTCAGGTCTTCTGACACTGATTCTTCAATTTGGAGGCAGCCCAGGGCCAGGATGGTGAAAGAGTATAAGGAGGTAGACCAGTAAGCCAGTCCTCAATCCACCTCTTATTTGATAGTCCAGTTGTATCTTCATCTCTTTCCTTCCACTGAAAAAAAATGCAAATCCCTCCCTCTAGAAGAAATAATACCCAGACCCTTGCATGTAATATTAACTGTTAGGCTCTGTAAAACTGGCACATGCATCATCTCATTTAATCTCACAATGGCCCTTCATATGGCAGTCTTTATTCCAATTTCCAGGTGAGGAAACTGAGACCTAGGAAAGTCAAGTGCCTTCCCCATAACTTGTTTATGACCGTGTTAGACAACAACCCTACACTCCTACTCCATGTCCAGTGTGTTTTCTTCTGTGCCACAGTTTGTTGTCTTCCAAGGCAAACACTGCTAAAGAATCATGTGAACAAAGCAGTAAAAAAAAAATCATTTAAAACGCCTAGTTTTCACCCAAACACTGCTTTCTGGGTGACATTGGTGTGTTTTCTCTCTGAGAAACAAAGGTGAGAAATTCCAAACCTCGGCCTTTGTTATGGAGTTATGAAGACCAGTAAAAATTAGTAAAGCTCACTGGCAGATTGAGCTTTCCAAGATGAAAACATTAGTTTCAATTCTAATATTATGTGTGTTAAAGGGGGAGCTGGGATTTCACATGGCTTTGACAATCGCCATCAATTCCTTTCTTCAAGATTTGACTGCATATTCTCATTCTTTCCTTTTTTTCTCTTTTCTAACTATACTTCCAATCTGCCAGCTCAACGCTAGTTTCTCCCTATGTCTAGCAATGGCCATTCTCCATATGTCCACATTAAATCTGTCATCAAAGGAGAAAAAAAGATAAAAGAACAAAGGCAGAGAAGTAAGACTCAATACTAAAATGTAAACTGGTGTTAACACTTCTACTTCCAGCCAAATGTAATAACAAACACTAGATTTATACTCCTTATGGAAGCAGCTAAAAGCGTAGACAAAATATATAAGAAGCTGTTCTCAAAACATCACACTCAGGCAGTGAAGGGCAGTGATCCCTGATATTGGGAAATAAGTGAAATGGTTCCTATAGTGCCCTAGCTTATTGACTAGGCACGGTATTGAGTCTGTGGTATAGAGAGGAGGAAGCTGGCATAGCCCAACATATTCCCTGAATTGTGGAAGGGTTAGTCACTGATTCAGGAAGACTGCTATATTTCACAGAGCAGAGTACCAAAGAAGAGAAAGTTGTTCACAGAGAGAACTCCAGAGATCAACAGATGGTCTGCCTTGAGTATTCAATTGAATATTGATAAACTCTTGTGTATGAGGACACTGAGACCAGGGGAAGGAACAAAACCCACTGACATACAGGGTCAGGAATAATGCCTGACAGCCAGTGTGGATGACCTCAGAATGTACATGCCATTTGGAGAATACTTGATTTTTGTGTCAGTTACTGGACAAAATTGTCCCTAAACTAAGTGCTGCCTGTGCCTTGCCCAAAATATCTTTAAAGAAAGACCTGAAAAGATCAAGCTATTTGTAAGTAACTAAACTATGTCCAAAAACAAAGGCAAGGATATTTTTAGGAATCTAAAAGTATCCAGCATCTGACAGGCTAAAACTGACCATGTTTGGCAACCCATAAAATATTATCGGGCATGCAAAGAAGCAGGAAAATAAGACACGTAAGGAAGGGGAACTCAACTGACACTGACCCAGAAATTACACAAATGATATAATTTATACATCCGAACATTCAAATAGTCATTATAAATATTATCAGTATATCCAAGAAATTATAGGGCAGAATGAGCATGTTAAAAAGAGACATGCAAGTGGTATGTAAGACCTAAACCAAACTTCGCATGACAAAAGCAATGACTAAAATAAGCAATCTGGTCTATGATTACTGAATGGAATTAAAGGCATAGACACAGTGCAGAAAAAAATGTTGATGAACCTAAAGACATAGCAATGGAAATCGTCTGATTTGAAACACACAGACAAAATATGCCTGCAAACAATCCAATGTATATGCAATTGTATCTCCAAGGAACACAGACAAGAAAACTAATTTGAATAAATAATGAAACTAATTTGAATTTATACTTGTTAGGGTTGATGCAAACTAAAAATATATAGTTCCAATAAGGTCAATGAACTTCAAAGACAGGATATATGAGGAAAACTACACCAAGGCACCCCACAGTCAAATTGCTTTCATCCAGGGAAAGGGAGGGAAAAGATTTCTCATCAGAACCAATGCAATCTAGAATACAGTAGGATAACATTTTTAAAGTACCTAAAGTAGGAAACCATTATGATCTTCGGTTAGGCAAACATTTCTTAGCTACACCACCAACAATATGATTCATTACAAGAAAAAAATATGATTGGATTTTATCACACTAAAACTTTTGCTTTTCAAAGAACCAAGACTTTGAAATCACAAGACTGAGACTGGGAGAATATATTTACCAATCATCTATGTGAAATGGGACTTATATCTAGAACATATGGGCAATCCGCAAGATTCAATATTCTGAAGCCAAATAATCCAAAAAAAAAGGCAAAAGATTTGAAAAGACACATTACCAGAAAAGATATATGTACAGCAGATACACACATGAAAATGTGTTCAGCATCATGAGCGGAAATGCAAAGGTAAACTACAATGAGATAAATGAGATACAATGAGACCAACTACTACTTCATGCCTACAAGTTGTCTAAAATCAAGACAGGGCTCCGAAGTGTTAGCTAGGATCTGAAAGAACTGGAATTCTCACACATTGCTGATGAGAATGTCAAAGTGATAAAACTACCCGGGCAAACATTTTGACAATATCCTAAAAAGCTGAACATGCAACCTATTCTATGACTCAGCCAAATCTACTCTCAAATATTTTCCCTAGAGCGATCAAAGTATACGATCATACAAAAAAAAAAAAAAAAAAAAAAAAAAAAAAAAAAAAAGAAAAGAAAAAAAGAAAAGAGAAGAAAAGAAATGAAAAGAAAAGAAACAAAAAGAAAAGAAAAGAAAAAAATGAATGTTTATAGAAGCTTTGTTTTCAATAGACTAAGGAGCACCTGGTTCCTCAGTTGGTAGATTTCTTGATTTCTGTTTGGGTCATTATCCCAGGGTCGTGATATTGAGACTCACATGGAGCTCCACACTAAGTATGTAGGCTGCTTAAGATTCTTTTCTCTTTCCCTCTGCTCTCTCTTTCTCTTTCTCTCTCCCTCCCCCTCTGCCTCTCCCTCTCTATCTCCCTGTCCCTCTCCATCTCCCTTTCCCTATCTCTCCCCCACCTCTCCTTCCACCCTCCTCTCTCCTTCTCACTCCCTCTCTCTCACTCTCTCTCTGTCATAAAAAGAAATAAATACGCCACATGTGGAAATAATACAAATATCCACAGACATGTGAACGGATAAACAAAGTAGTAACAGACTACTGATACGCACAACCCTATGGATAATCTTCAAAATGCTAAGTGAAAGAAGTTAATTCCCCACTCCTAAATAATAAGGAGTATGTCTTATATAATTTTATTTGTATAGTATCCTGAAAATGCAAGATAATATGTAGGGACAGAAAACAGACCAGAGATTGCCTAGGAATGGGAATCAGGAAGACGTGGGGGATGGAGGGATATCTCAGGGATACTAGGACATTTTTAGTGGTGACAGACATATTCTTTTCCTTGTTATGTATACATTGGTGGATATGTGACAAAAAATTACCAAATTATGTAGTTGTATCTATTAGTATTAGTATTAATTATTAATTATGAATTAAGTAATTTATTTATTAGGGATTTTTTTTTCAGAGAGAGAGGTGAAGCGTTCATAAGTGGGGGAGAGAGGCAAGGGAGAAAGAGAGAATCTTAAGCAGACTCCATGCTTAGCATGGAGCCCAATAAAGGGCTTAATCGAACCTGGGATCATGACCTGAGCCAAAATCAAGAGTCGATGCTCAAGTGACAGCCATCCAGGTGCTCCACCAATTACGTACTTTAAATATGTACAGTTTGTGTATATCAGTTAAACATTAATGAAGTTGTTAAAAAAAGAAAACAAACATGATTGGATATTGTGTCTTTTGACCTCTGGGGCTGCTATTTCAAACCTGGTCCCCCAGCATCTACTGATTCTCGGAATCGCCAGTATCTTTCATACACTCACATAAGTTCTTCAAAATAAATGTAACTTGGGAAAAGGGGAAATACCCTGGCAGTTATCACGTGTATCAATTATAAATGTCACAACACTTAGAACTATGATCCATACATGAGATGGGTGATATAGCATATGTTTGCTTTCGACAACTTGGAGCTGCTTGAGTCCCAGCACCCCATTACCCTTGTACACTTGTTCATTACTTGTTTACCAGTTCATGGTCCTCTGCCTCCTTATACTGTATAAGAAGGGACTTGGTCTGTCTTGCTCACTTCTGTGTTTATAATGGTCCAGAACCAGGCTGGAACGCTGGTGGAAAAACCAAGTGGCGTTCGGAGATCTTCTTTGGATTGCAGATCTTGGTGGAACGGCGGGCTCAGAGGACCCTGTTTCTCCAAACGTCTGAGCGCTGAATGCAAGTGGGGCAGGAAATTTACAGTCATCAGCTGCCATATTTGTGGGGGTTTTCCTGCACACAGAAAACAAAGGAAGAAGAACCAGGAGGTGGGGTCTCTAAGATAGAGACCAGAGTTCATTTTAGTCCCACTGGCCATCTATGGTGCAGTATTTTATTCACTTCTCCAACATTATCCCATTTTATGCCTTTTAAGAAACCTTTTCGTAGGTATCAGATTTCAGTTTTTTAGGTTGGTACCCTCAGAAGGCTAAGATGCCTGCAGTAGTTTGGCGAGCAACAGTGTTTTCAATAAAATGTATTCTGGTATTCAGTATACAGGGGCCAATGGGTACAAATAAAATTATGGAGAAGAGGGGCCCCGCCAGGACAGGAAGCCAGGATTCCAATCCGTGAGATCTCATTTGTTCCATTGATTGCTACTTTCCTGTTGTCTATGTTGAATTATTATTATTATTATTATTATTATTATTATTATTATTATTATTATTATTATTATTATTATTATTAGTTCCTTAACCTTAGTTGTGAGTATTTCTGACTGGTTTAAAAAATAGCAGCATTCCTCCACCCAAAATTTGCAAGTCCCTCCATTTTCTGATGTGAGGAGGTCGGGGGCCTGTCTATTTTGGGGGGTTACTGTCACCAGAGAGTTTATTTGGTTTTGTAAAGTTACCAGAGAATCGGCCACCCGTTCCATGTCTTCATTTAGCTCTTGAGATAATCTATGGTACAGTCCTATGCATAAACCTATGCCCCCTTATCCAGTTCCTATTCCTGTCACAATTTCTGACCCTATCAGAATGGGTAGCAGGACTGCCCGTTTAGCATGAGACTTGGGGCTAAAGGTTGTTATGAACTGATCTTCAGTGTATGCAAATATCTCTGGGGTCCGGAAGATGGAATAACATTTCGGAGTCCAGTTGGCCTCTAAGCATCGATAGGCCGAATTAGAACACAGATAGAACACCCCAAGGGTGCAAAATAGGGTTGTAGTCCTCATTAAGGTTCTATCTCTTCTTCCTAGGGAGGGAATTCAGGGACTCTACGGATTAGATTGTCAGCATTGGGAGATGGACCCTAGTGGCCAGGGGTCCAATTGAGACAGAGGTGTTGCTTTTCAGGTTTGCAGGAGCTTCCTAGGTCAAATGGATTGGAGTAGCTAAGTAAGTCCTCTGGCTGAGGGGCAAGCACATCCAGCAGGTTTGCATGTGATTATCTATCTTATGGAGGACTAGTAGAGCAGTGTCGGCCCAATACTGGAGTGAGGAATTGGTAGGCATCTGATTGACGGCTGAAGTTTCAAACGTTGGTACGCTGGTGGCAGAGTGGTAACCTTTATGGCTTGTATTACCCTATCCTGAGTATGCTTTATAACTTTTTGAAGGGCCCTGTAGTGCAGCCCTCCCCTGTTCGAGATTCCCCATTGAGGAAAGTAAGTGTAGCCAGCTCGCTTCCCTCTCTGGAGGCCCTTGTTGTGACATGGGTTACTGATAGTTTGGTTATATCCTGGGTCCAATACTTAGTACTTGGGGCACCAGATGACTGACAGAGAGTGGGTGTTTTCCCATGTAGCAATCTTTGTGGAAGGAGGGAAAGGTGCTGAACCCCCTGGACCCCCTTATTGTCCCATGACAATTGTGGGGGCAAAGTGGATAAGCGGCAGTTGTGAGGGTGAGAGCGGTTATCATAATACACAGGCAATGCTTGGTAACCCTCCCATCCAGAGAAGGTATGTGAGGCGCAGGATGCATCTTTTGCACCATGTCCAGCTTGTTGGCACGGTCTCTATCAGCCCAACAGTAAGAAGTAAGACCAGGCTTATGACACCAGTAAGGGGCAAGGGTTGGCAGAGTTGCATTCAAACCCCTGGGCTTGGTTCACGCATTGATTCTTCAAGCTTCTGCTGTGTGCAGGCCAGCCATCTCCCATGGTGTGGCTGGAGCAGGGCTGGAAACCTCAGGGGTCAGTTCCCTTTTGAGGGAAGGTTAAGAGGGATGAATGGATCTGGATCACTTCGCCAGGTTGTGGGTTCTTCTGAGTTGGACTTCTTAACTGTGGAGTGATGGACCCATGGGGTGATACCTGAAGTTTTGGGAGCTGTAGGAGTTGTTAGAATAACAGTGTGAGGCCCAGTCCACTCTGGTATAAAAGGTTCCTTCGTCCAATCTTTGACCCACACCGATTCTTCTGGCTGAAAGAAGTGAACGGGGTCCCTAAGGAAATTGTGACCCTCTCTATGATGTATCTCTAACTTGTTTAGGACTTCCCCAAGTTCTGGAGCTGTTATCTTATTTCCTTGTTGCAATCTGGTTTAGGTCTCCTTGGAGCTTTCCTAAATGTGTGTGTGTGCGCCTGGGAGTGGGGGGGGGGGGAGGATCGCCCATATAATAACTCAAAAGGGAAGAATCCCAATGCCCCTGGCGGACATTGGGCACACAGGAGGACCAGCCGAATCAAATCTGGCCATGGGGGTTAGTCTCTTGGTGGAACTTGGCCACGGTTTCCTTGAGGGTGCAGTTCATCTGCTCTACCTTTCCCTGAGCCCTGGGGGCGTTAAGCAGTGTGCAGTTTCCAGGCAATGTTAAGGGACTTTGTTAGGGTTCGTATAATGTCCGCTCCAAAGGCAGGCCCATTATTACTGTGTGTGGTTAAGCCCAATTTCCCATAGAAGAGCCTAGGCCACCTCGTGACTTCATTCCATTCTGGTCTGGAAAGCTTGGACGCATCCCAAATTGGTGCAGATTATTACAAGGAGGTACCTCAACCCTTTATTTGGTTGTATGTTGGTAAAGTCCGCCCCTAAGTCCATCCTTTGTGAGCCAGGCAGGGGCCGTGGAGCTGAGCAAGCATTGTTTTTGGCACACGTTACACTTTATTCACTGACAGCCTGGCATAAACCGGCAGCTGGCTGATATCGTAGATCTTTTGAGGAGGACCTCTAGAGCAGTTTTCCCTAAGAGGGTGAGTTAGTTATCTTCCTTCACTAGGTGCTTTCACATAGATGACGGGACAAGACTCACCATCCGTCTTTGCTTAGTGTGCCCACTTCTGTCGAGGCCCAAATTCTTTCTTCACTTGTGTACATGGGTGGGGAGGCTTCCTTCTGGGGCGCAAGAGTCAGAGTGTAGGGAGGAGCGTCACCTAGGTCACCTCAGGCAGCCACTCTGGCTGTTTTGTCGGCCAGGTGATTTCCTTGATTTATGGAGTCATCTCATTTCTGAGGTCCCTTACAGTGTAGGATAGCTACTTTGACTGGTAGCCATATGGTCTCAAGAAGCTTTAGTATTTCTTCCTCGTTTTTGATAGTTTTCTCTGATGCGGTAAGGAGGCTTTTTCCTTTATAGATGGCCCCATGTACATGCACAGTAGCGAAGCCATATGGGGAATCGATGTAAATGTTAACTCATTTACCTTTGCTGACGATGATGGCTCAGGTTAAGGCGTACTGAGTCCAGCCCATTGTGCCGACCATCCTTCCGACAAGGCCATGGCTTTCTGAGCTTCCGTGGTGTGATGACCGCATACCCTGCTCTTTGGCTGCACTCCTCTAAATAGCTGCTCCCATCGCTGAATGGGGTAATCTCTGGGCTTGTTATACCCTGGTCTTGGAAGTCTAGAAAGCTGGCGTAGACTTCATCCACTACTCCAGAACAGTCATGGTCAGGTTCTCCCTCCTCTTTGGGAAGGAAGGTGGCCAGGTTTAGTGTTCTGTTTCGAGAACACTGTTTCAAGAGTGAGCCTTGGGTTCTCATAGAGAAGGCCTTGGGATTGTGTCAGCTGAGAAATGGAGAGGAAATGATATCCTTGGGTGCTTGTGAGCCAGACGACCGTGTGTGGGGCCTTAACATTAAACGTTTGGCCCAGTGTGAGCTTGTCTGCAACCTTGATGAGCAGGACTGTGGCTCTGAGCTCTGAGACACAGGGGCCATCCTCCAGCCTCAGGATCAACTTTTTTTTTTTTTTTGAGAGTTAGAACACTGGCCATTGCCGAGGCACCATGCTCTGAGTGAGCACTCCCTTTCGTGTGAAGAAGTTAAAGGGTCTGTCTATGTCAGGCAAACGAAGGGCTGGGGCTTGTCCCAGAGCCAAATTTATTTCTGTGAAAGCAGCCCTCACCTCCTCAGTCCATGCAAGGGGCTCCCAGTTTGGTCCTCCCAACAGGTCATATAGGGACCTCACTATGGCTGAGCATCTGAGGATTCCCAATGCGACAGAACCCTCTGGCCCCTAAACATTCACACAAGCCTCGTTTTGTTTGGGGCTGGGGCAGTGTGGTGCCACATTTTCTTCCTTTCCGGTCCTCGTTTTCTATTTCCTTTTGTGAGGAGGGAACCTAAGTATTGGCCCTGCTAACGAATCTGTGCCTTTTTCCAAGAGGCCTGGTACCCCAAGTAGGATCAGAGCTGTAGGAGGGCCTGTGTACCTTTCATACAGTCTTCCTGGGAGTCACTGGAAAGGAGGTCTTCTACGTATTGAAGAAGGACATACCCTGCGGTTTTCTTCGGAAAGTCAGCGAGATCTGGCCCTAGGGCTTCCCGCAGAAGAATGGGCGAGTTGTTGAAACCTTGGGAAAGTAGTGTCCAGGCCAGCTGCATCTGGCACACTTAACGGGCTCACTCCATTCAAAGGCAAACAATGATTGCCTTTGTGGAGCCAGGCAGAGGCAGAAGAAAGCATCCTTCAGATCAAAGCACGCAACCCTTCTGGCTGACCACGGAATTTGGCTGAGGAGAGTATACTGAGGGTTCGGAATGACTGGGGGTAAGGAAACAGTCACTTTGCTAATGGCCCTCAAATCCTGTACTGGTTGTTGTCCTCCTCCTGGCTTCTTGCCTGGCAAGAGTGAGGTATTCCAAACTGATTGGCACTCAGTTAGAATACCTCTTTCTCTGAGCTTGGTCAGGTGCTCTTGTATGCCCATTGTAGCCTCTAGTGGAAGGGGGTACTGCCTTGGTGTCTCAGGTTCAGCTGCAGGGATCAGGTCAACAATGATTGGGACCCGATTCCAAGCTATTTCAGGCGGGTTATCATCAGCCCATAGGGAGGGGAACGTAAGCCTGAATTCTTAGGGGCGACAAGGTAAGGCCTGGGTACAGAATAGTCTCCATTCTTCTTCCCTTGGCAGGGGTATCGCCAAGACCAGGGTTTCCTTCTGCCTTGGGTTTAATTGGAGCTAGTGTGTCCAGTGGGTTCAAAAGGTATCTGGGCCCCAAGATTGGAGAGTAGATCGCGACCCAGGAGAGCAATCAGGCAGTCAAGTAAGTAGAGGAACTCATGCCGGGCCTTGTGACCCCCAAGTGCACCTTGTTGAGCTTGACAGAAGAGCTGTTGCATTGCCTGTGTCCCAGTAGCCCCAAGTATGGTTGCTGTCTTTTGGCCTATGGGCGCTACCAGGGAAGCAACCAAGGAGTATTCAGCCCCAGTTGAAAAGTATTTCAACCATGAAAGTTATTGTTCAGCCCTCATCCTCATTTCAGCCGTGGGTTCATGGGGGCCAAGAAAGAAAGAGTCTGGTGCCCCTCAGTCCAATGCTACCCCGGCCAGATCAAAAAGGTTCTCACCTCGAGGTTCCTCCAGATATTGGCTGGGTTTTGAGGTCCCCATCCAATTCGGACATTCTTACAGTTTCCCTTGCCTTTGCAGTATGCACACTGGTCCCATGCGAAGGGGGCTATGGGCTTCCCCCCTTTTGTGGTTGGGGTTTTTCGATGCTACTAAAAAACAGCAGCATCTGTTCTTTAGTTCTGCTGTGAGAAAGGTGGCCTTCTTTTTTAGACTTCACCCCTCTTTCAGCTGAAAATTTCTGTTCGTGAAAACTGCATTGACGGCCTCTAACAGCTGAGTGATATTCATCTAGCAAAGCCCTCCAACCTCTGGAGTTTTCCTCGGATATCTGGGGCAGCCTGTGCCACTAAAGAGGTATTTACCATCTGTTGACTTTCTGGTGCCACGGGGTCAAACGGGACGTATACATGGTACGCCTCACAGAATCTTTCATAGCAGTCTCCGGGAGACTCCCCAGGGTGCTGTGTGACTGATGATATTTTAGTCATGTTCATGGGATTGTTGACTCCAGCTCAGACTCCCTGAAGGAGGGCTTCCTGGTATCCTCAGACGTGACCCTGTCCTCCTTCTGTGGTGAAATCCCATGTTGGGGGTTCTTCAGGGATGCAGCTTGAGCCCAGACAGTAGGGTTATTGATTCCTGGAGATGTGTGATCTTCTGTGTACTGTCATGTTTCTGTCATCCTTATTTTTAATTCAACAAAGTATGGAGTAACTGTTGACAATCTTCCCAAGTCTGTCAGTAGGTCTGGAGGAGGGAATCCATCAAGTCAACCATTGCTTGTGGCTTTTCGGAGTATGGTGGAGTGTTGTGTTTCCAATTGAAGAGGTCGGTTGTAGAGGAAGGTAGATAACACATCATGGAATGGCTGGTCTGGACTGGTCCATCCTCATTCTGTCTTTCAGGCTCTCTTGTCTCCGTTACATACATTCGGAGAGTTTTAGGTCTGTGTCTGTTGCGCAGTCTGGCTGCTGGCCCATGTTGGGGTGGGTTATCTGGGTCTGAGAGCGGCTGGGAGATGGGGGGCACTGACTGCAGTGGCAACTGCACTGACTCTGGCTGTGGCTGGAGAGACAGATGCAGGAGGAGTCTCAAGCTCAGAGAGCTTGAAGAGTCATGAGGAGGTGGAAATACAATATTTTCCTCCATATCTCCTTCAAATATTAGAGGAGCAGTGGGTCGCTTCTTTGGCTCCCTGTGGGAGCCTCCATATAAGGTGGCTAAACCTTTGCCTGGCTCTGCTTGCTAATGATGATCACTTCAAGGCAGTAGATTTGGGGCAATTTCAAGCCAGGAGTTAATGTATGGAAATTGATCAGGGTGGCCTGGTTTCCCAGTGACTATTAGCCAAACCTGCTGCACTATTTGAGTATCTAACGTCCCTTCTGGAGGCCATCCTACATTGAATGTGGGCCATTCTAGTTCACAAAATTTCCTTAAATTCTTGGGTGTCGTTGTCACCCCATGGTAACCTGAAATCCCATTTTAACATTTTTTGATCACGACCTCTAAAATCGTAGGCTTACTGTGTTTTCATCCCATTATTAATTTCTTTCTCATATTTGGTGTCACACAGACAGACAAAGTTAGGATATACCGCTAGATGACAGGACTATTCAGATACTCCTCTGGTCCTATTCCTGAGGGAATGTTTAGGAGAGGTTTGACTATAGTGGACTCGGCTTTGTGACTTGTGATGGGCAACTGATATGATACTGCCCTCGACTTTATACTCTCACAATGACACAGGGGAGCCCATTCAGACTCCATAGACTTTTGGGGTCTTTAAGGGTGCCCGTCCATGAAGCCACAAACTCTAACTCGACTGGCAACCCTGGCTTAGCTGCACATCCTCTCTCTCTCTCTCTCTCTCTCTCTCTCTCTCTCTCTCTCTCTCTCTCTCTCTCTCTCTCTCTCTCTCTGTCACACACACACACACACACACACACACACACACACACACACACACACACACGCACACACATGGACACACACGCACACCAGAGTCCTTTACATTTCCTTCCACAAAATTGTTTACCTGGGACACCTATTAAGTCCTCTGGGGATTGATCATGTCCCCCTTCCGCCCTTTTGGGTATGCCTGACACTTCGGGGCCCCATCCTTACCAGTTCCATGGAGCAGGACCTGCCTAAGACAACGGAGAAGTAGGCTGAGGAAATTCAGGCAGAGCATGCACTTTCTCCCTTTCGAGCCTTTGCTTTGCCACCACCTCGCCCTTCTCCTAAACCGGGGGCAACAATGGGCCAGTGCGGTTGGGTTTCCTGGTCAGCAATCTAGTTTGTTTTCGAACCAGGCTGGAACACTGGAGGAAAAACCAAGTGGCACTCAGAGAGTTTGGACAGAGAGTTTGTCTCACCAAACGTCTGAGCATAGAGTCAAGTGGGGAGGGGGTAATTTATAGTCGTCAGCTTCCTTATCTGTGGGGGTTTTCGCACATGCACTAAAGAAAGGAAGAAGAACCCAGAAGCGAAGTCTCTAAGCTAGAGACCAGAGTCTGTTTGAGCCCCTTTGATCATCTTTGGAGTACTTTATTCACTTCTCCAACAAGAGTAGAGCTCTAAATACCACATAGTATATGCTCATTAAATCTATATTAAGTGAATGAGTTCTATTGCTTCTGTATCGGACATATAACAAGATTTTTGACAATCTATATGGTAAGAGTCCCCAGACCATCACATTATAGGGATTTCAAGGTTGTCTAGTCTCCACACAATATTAAGGTTTGGTTACAACCACCATAAGCTAACCCTACAACCTCACATCCTGGATCATATAATGCCCCTGTCTCCTCCTCATTCACAATCTTTTGCAACTGAGTGCAGACACTTCCATAATGTGGTCTTGGTTCAGAAAGCCAAATTCCTCCGTTTCTCTCAGTCAGACAGAATGAAATCTGACTGTGAACGTCTGCCAGTAATGTTGCAATAGAGATGAAGAAGATCAATTCAAGTGGATACCCTGAGCTGATCCCTAGAATCTCTTTAGGTCATGAGTACAGTTCAAAAGAAATGCTGCACTCAGAAATATGTCTGCTGCTTATCCAAGGAACAAAAAGCAAGCATTTGAAAAAGTAAGCCGTTTACCTGCAGAACAGCTTAATCAGGGAGAGTGAGTGGTGCAAAGTGGGTGAATTCTTCTCTAGGGCCTTAAATATTGCACAGACTCAGTTCAACCTATGGGGATGTATAACAGAAACATGAAATCTGAGAGCTGCCATTGTTGGGTAACAATGTTCTCTAACTGTGCCTTATGCATTGACATGATAATCCAAGTGAGACAAGCACTAATTATAAGTGGCATTGAAGTGGACAATTTCTACATGCTTCAACTCCTCTTTGTAATAATTAGTCCTGTTTGCTCTTTGCACATGAACATTCCATTGTTGGTCATTTTCCCCAAGAAAGAAATGGTCCCCTGTGTTTCAGTGGGCTTGTAATCTTAGCCTTCCTGAATAGGGTTGGAGATATCCAAAGGGCATCTCTTGGTACCTGTTGTTTCATTTTGTTCGATAGTTATGGACCTACCACGATAAAAGTATTCAGAATTTCCTTAGTGTGTCTTAAGACTGAATTGGAAGCCCATTTTCTGTATTCAATTCAACTTAACAAAGAGTGTATTGCATGTCAGACATTGCGAAACATATAACTGAAGGAATATTACTTCCCAAAGATTAACCCTCAAAATCAGTACACCTTACTAATGACGCCTTGTTTTTTGGAAGGTCATGAAGGTGTGGATCAAGGGAAAAATGGATTAAAATAAATAGAACCAATAAGAAAATATAAAAGTACATTTACCCTTAGTACGGATAACCAATAATTCATTAATTGTTGTTTATTTCATTTATTTGTATGTATGTGTATGTGTATGTGTATGTGTATGCTTATAGTGGGCTGTGGTGAAATAAGTGTTCCTTACAGTAGATTGGGGATAAAATATTTGAAAGCCTCTGTGCTAATGCACCTTATCAAGCTGCCTGGTGCCTCTGTAGCTTGGGTTCTTGATAGGGCTTAGGTTCATCCGCTTCATGCGCTTGCATGAAATTTGGAAGATATGATGGCTAATTTTATGTGTCAACTTTACTGGGCCACAGAGGTCCAGATGCTTGGTGAAACGTTTTTCTGGTGTTTTGTGATGGGAAATACTTGAGTCTGGACAGTGAGTAAAACAGATTGTTTTCCTAATGTAAGTGGGCCTTATGTAATCAGTGAGAAGGCCTGAATACAATAAGGATGATTCTCCCAGGGATACTAGGGAATTACTCTTGCCTGCCTGAATGTCTTTAAACTGGGACATTGGCCTCTTCCCCAGATTCAGACTGAAACAGCAGCTCTACCTGAGATTCAAGCCTGCCAGCCATTGGACAACAACTATGCCATCAGATCTCGTGGGTTTACAGCTAGCCAACACATCCTGAAGATCGTGGGACTTGTCAGCGTCCACATTTATGGGAGCCAATTTCTTAAAATAAATAAATAAATAAATAAATAAATAAATAAATAAATAAATAAATAAATAAATAAATACATACATACATACATACATACATACATACATACATACATAAAATAAAACATTCATAAATATATAAATATATTTATAGTAATACATTCATATTTTATATAAATGTATTAATATAAATATAAATAAATATAAATATATTATATATTATAATATATATTATATAAATATATGACAAACAGAATTTTTCTCTGTTGAATCTTAGTAATTCAGAAGGTGAAAAGTATTATCTATTGGTTCTACAGCTGTGTTTTTTTTAAAAAACAGAATGTGGTAGATATTATTGTAAAGAAAAAAAAAATGGCCCCAACGTTCCATACCTTAATGCTGACAACCCATGAATATGAAGAGAGACCATTTCTATAGTCGTGTTGTATTATAGAGACAGATTTTCTGGATCAACCTAGTATCATCATGAACCCATGCATCATGAACGCATGCAAAGCAGAGAGTTTCTCTGGCTGGCCATCCCACAATCTGAAAATGAAGACCTCAGTTGTATAACTGCAAGGAACTTAATTGTCCGAAACCCAAATAATCTCAGAAGTAGATTTCTCCAGATAAGAACCCAACCTACTGACCCTTGACTCTTACCTAGTGATACCCTAGGCCCAGAACACCAGTGAGTCTGCCTGGACAGACCAGTGAGTCTGCTGGGGTTATTCTGCCAAGACAATTCTTCAGGGTGTCTTTGGATTCTGGGAGTGCGGTGTACACCCCACTTAACTAACACTTCTCTTTATGGTTTGAACACATAATTCCTCATATTAAGTCACTGCTTGGATGTAAGGTAATTTCTGCCATATGCTACTGAAATTTGACTATTTTATTTCCACATACCTCCTACTTGGTAAATGCAATGATACCTGTAGCGTATTTCCAACGCAAGTAAAACAAAACACAAAACTCTAAAGAACGGACCACTCCTTACCTCTTGAAACTACCTCTTCTTTTGTTTTTGATAACATTTGACTCTCCTGGTTTCTCATATATATTCCCTCTACTAATTTTCATTCTATTCTCCTGCCTCATTTCCATTCATCAAGCATGCATTGAGCAAGTACTAGGTTGTAGGCACTGTATACAAAGAACAGAGGTCTTATCTAGAACTAATAATGGACCTCGTTATCCAGGGATTTGCCACTGTGTAAACAAATTAACTATACTGAGTTGATAACATGTGTAATAGAGGTGGATAAATGCACCCTGGAATTGCAAAGAAGAAAACACATGATTCTCTAGGGCACCCAGGGAGTGCTTTACAAAAATGAGAGTCACTTGAAGTGAGTCTTCTAGAGAAGACATATTTCAAATCAACAGAGTAAGGAAGGGCATTGCAGACAGGAAAAAAAAAAGAGAGAGAACAACCATGGAAGTATGAAAATGTGACACATTAAAGGAGTGGCAAAGTTTCCTTTGGATGGATTTAATATGGGAATGGGAGATTGGTAAAGAGTGAGGATTAATGTAGAAGGTGACATATGAATTGGATCCTAGAAACAGTTAACAGGAGATAGCTTTTGGGCCTGAATGACGTTGATGACTACCCATTGTATTCAAGTAAACCTGAAGACACTTCTTGGCTTAGTTAGAACGTTGCTCACCATCTGATTAATTTATAAGGTTAATCTAATGTTCCTCTTCTCTACCAACCATTCACTCATTTACTCATTTGTTATTTAGTCACAGAGGGTATGTGTGGGGTGCATATCATGAAGAATGTGAAAGTCATTATAAGGACTTTGAGTTTTATTTTCGATGGGATGGAAAGTCAGTAGAGTAGTCTGACCAAATTGATATTTTCGTTTGTTTTATTTTATTTTATTTATTATTATTATTTATTTATTTATTTATTTATTTATTTATTTATTTATTTATTTATTTATTTATTTATTTATTTATTATCTATCTATCTATCTATCTATCTATCTATCTATCTATCTATCTATCTATCTGTCTGTCTGTCTATTTATTTAATTTAATGAGAGTGCCCACAGGGGTTTAGAGGGAGACAAAGACAGAGACAGAAAGAGAGAGACAGAGAGAGAGAGAGAAACTCAAACAGGCTCCATGCATAATTCATGCCTAGCACAGATCCTAATACAGGTTCTGACCCCATGACGTCATGCTTTCTGGATCATGACCTGAGTCAAAATCAAGAGTCAGATGGCTAACCACCTGAGCCACCCAGGGGACCCTAATTTGTAGGTTAAACAAATCACTCTGACTAATGTCTGGGGAGCAGGATGGAGTGGGAAGCAAGCATACTAGCAACAACAGCAACAAAATAAGGAGGTTACTATAGTAATCCTGAAATAACTTCCATCCTGAATTAAGGATGGAAGAAGGGGACATAGTGAGAAAATTATGACCATGTGTATAATATAAATGTGGATATTATAGGATTGCTTGTGGTTTGAATAAAATGTATAAGAAAAACAGATATAAAACATGACACCAAGTTTGTTTGTTTTTTTTTTTGTTTTGTTTTGTTTGTTTGTTTTTGTTTTTGTTTTTTTGGGTTGGACCACAGGTTGGTGGTAGTTTTAAGTTGTCTGTTAGAGATCATGGGTTTTAGGGGAAACATCAGGACTTGCTCTTTTAACATGTGATTTTGAGATGCTTATCAGACATCCAAGCTGCCTTTTTGTGAATGTAGTTAGATATAGGCATCTGGAGTTTAAAGCAAGAAGTTTAGTGTGGACTCTAGGCTGGATTACTTAGTATGCGATCACATGAGATCAGCTAGGGAGTGAGAAAGGATGAGAGAGAAGACATGCAAGGACTGGGCTCTGGGGTCTCTAACTCTTAAAGTACTGCAAGATGTGGAAAACCTAGCGAAGGAAACTAGACACAGTGGCCACTGAAGGAGTAGGCGAGACATGAGGAGGGTCTCGAGTCCAGGAAGCCTGGTAAGGAATGTGATTCAAGGAAGCAGGTATCAAATTGGTCAAGTGCTGATGGCAAGCCAAATAGGATGAGGTCAAATAAATGAAAATCAGGGTCACATGGGGGGGGTCACTTGGTTAAGTGTCTGACTATTGGTTTCACCTCAGGTCATGATCCATTGGATTGTGGGTTCAAGCCCCAGGTCGGGCTCCATGCTGACAGTGTGGAGTCTGCTTAGGATTCTCTCTATGCCTCCATCTGTCTCATATCCTCCCCTGCTCACTCTCCCTTTCTTTCAAAATGAATACATACACTTTAAAAATTATTAAAATATAAATAATCACTGTGTTTTGCAAAGTGGATGTCATTGACTTGTGATGAGAACCATTTCAGTATCACCGGGGAAAAGCCGAATGGGAGTGGATTCAACAGAGAATTGGAGGAGAATGACTGTAGACAGGGAGTAAGGCAATTCTTTCAAGGAGCGTTGTGACCAAATGAGGGAGAAAAAAATGAGGCAGCAGTGGGAAGGGAAGGGAGCAGGGTCAAGAGAGGGCTGTGCTTTTTCTTTCTAAAATTTGAAAATAGAAGCATTTTTGTAATTTCCATATTGCTGATGGAAATGATGATATGGCAGAGTGGGGGAGAATTGCTGACAGAAATGTTCTTAACAGGGCAAGAGTGACTTTGGTCTAGTGTCCAAAAGATAATTGGCTCAGAGAGGAATGAACAGATCCTTCATATTAATGTTGGTGAAAGCAGAGCATAAGGAAATAGATGTAGATGGAATGGTAGATGCGATAGGTGATTTTGCAAATTCTCTTTTCACTGACCTGGTTTTCTCAGTGCGGTAATAGGCAAAGTTATAAGACCAGAGTGAAGAAGGGTTGGGAACAGTTGGAAGTTTGTGGAGAAGGAAGTTGTGAACTAGAGGTCTAGGGGTGTGAGGAAGTAGCCTTCTGACCTCTTGAGTCAGTGGCCATCAAGTAACTTTTGTGCTGCTTTCCTCCAATTACATAGGATGTTGCTATGTGCAGGAAGTAGATTGAACTTCCTGAGGTTCCGCCCTTCTTTACCTTTGCATAAGTAAGTTTGCATCTGCCTGAGAAGCTCTCTCTACCCTAATCACTCATATTTCAAATGTGCCGCAACCATTACTTACTTAATCCCACCAGGCAGAGTTCATTACTCCCTTCTTGGAACTCTTGTGGTACCAAGTGCAGTGCCCTGTACGGTAATTTTTGCATTATTGTAATAATTTGCGTCCCTGTCTCCCTAGATAATTTGGCCACTCCTTGAGGGGATCATTTTGGTCATTGTAGTTCCTAGTATACAGTTTGACTTATGGGTAGCCTTTGTTAATTACCAATTGAGTTGAGTTGAATTGAGTTGAATTGAATTGAGTCGAATTGAATCGAATGTACTGAATTGAATTGAATTGAATTGAATTGAACTGAATTGAATTGAATTGCATGGAGAGAATTGGTAGAAAGAATTGGCAGGTAGGAGAGGCAGAGCCTCGAAAGAGTGGTGACATTTAGAACAAGATTGTCTGATCTATAAGGAGGGGAACTCCTGCTCATGAAAGTGGGAAAGGTAACTGTTTCCTCACCTGTAGTGGTGGAGTGAATGGAGCCGAAACCCCAAATGAACTTCTGTAAATTGTGTCAACAATTCTTACTTCTATAGTGTTTGCTTTGAGAACCAAAAGAGTTCATATATGCAGAAGGATTTTGTACATAAAATGTGCTGCATAATGCAAGTTACTCTTTCTCACAACACTCTGTGCCAAGATAAAAGAAATGTGTTGATTTTATATATTTTACTAAAGGGTGGCATGTATAACAGAGGAAGAGAACGACGGATTAACAAAAAAAACACTGATGATAGATATACTCGTCTTGTTGACCTTTCTACTCTTCAAAGTCTCTTTAGAAGATATCATCATGGTCTCTTTCAGTTACAGATGCCTCTTATGTCGCAGAGACAATAGCCCTAATATGATCTAATTTGCTAAGCCAGGTGGTGTGGACGACAGATAAAACTGCCAGCTCATTCTGCAGGAAGCAGCATATAAGGAGCCCTCTGATCTGACAGGCTTGTGTCACAATGCACAAGTTTGGGAATTGCCCAGGCTCAGAAAAGGCCAGTTGTTTGCAACATTATAAAACTCAAGAGAACTCTCTAACACAGAGGCGATGTTCACAGTTCCACAGCAATAACATGTCTGATTCTTGATGCTGACTAGAAGTCAACCAGTTATTTTAGCACAGGTTTTAACTCTTATTGGTTTCACTTCACTTTCCCTTACGTTTCAGGTTTCTTAAGAGCAGGGACCATGTTCTGGGCTTCCTAACCTCTGCCCACACATGTCTGCCGTAGTATTTCATGGGCGCTCCGTTATCATCTGTTATTAATTGGGTTTTTTAGTAGGTGTCAGGCAGCTTTCATGGTGACCACGTTATTGGCAGAGCATAAAGGGAGTGGCAATAGTGGAGCTTTCTCTACCATATGAACCACATGTTACTATCTTAAAATTCCTGGAATATATGTATGATGTCCTGTATGAATGATTGTGAGTTTATGACACTCATATTCTACTCCTTTCTCCCAAAAGTTTAAAATACCTTTATGGCAGTTTACCTTCCTTTCATTCCCTAACTTAAAATAATTTACTTCTTTGGCTTTGGACTACCTGCCTACCTGCTAAAAGATGCAGCACGAGAAAACATGTTTGCATTTTGACGTGTTCTTAGCAGGCTGCCTTACTTGCCAACTCTGCTGGGTGGGTTGGGTAACACTGTTATTTCTGGGAGGATCTTCTAAGATACAAGTATATTTCATGGGCAAAGTAGCATGTTGAGTCCATCATCATTTGGAGTGAAACTCAGTCTATGTCCACTAGACTTGGTCCCATTGGTCACATGAAGGAATGAAAAACAGGCCATATTCGATTTGATGTCATAACATTCTGGGACATGTAGTGATGCCCATGAAAAAAAAAAAAAAAGAATCAGACTGGGGACTCCATTTAAGAGATGACTCAGCAAGCAGAATCAAGATGCCAGAATGAGGAACAAAGATAAATGCTGTGTAGGTTCTAGAGGTTGGAGACATTGCTCCAGCAGAGAGAAAATTCCTTCAGGGTTAGGGGAGAGGCTGGATAGTGATCTACAGGCCCTTTGTTACCACCTCCAGGCCATGATCTTTCTACTCCCCTGAAATTCCTGCCTTCACCTCCTTAGTCCATCTATTCAATCCCAGAGTGCTACCCTTCTCTTCATGGAAATTTCTGGAGTCCCTTCCTACTCTTCTTTCTTCTCATGTTGCTCCTACCTCTGTTGTGGGCAATTTCAGAATCCTGGTAAAATTGCTCTAGCAATGTAGCTTCAGGGTTCTTTAAATTTTCTGGCTCCCACAACCTTAAGAGTCAGTTTCCTCCGTAGCTAACTTCCGTGACGGTACTCTGAGCTCTATGATCTTCCAGATGTCTCCTGCTAGAATGTCAAACTTAACGTGCCAATATCTGAGAAGATAACCTCCCCTAAACAGGTGTCTCACTACTTGACTTCGTAACTTCTCTTCTTCAGCCCGATGAGACTTGTGGTCCCTCCTTTCTCCCTCTCATTTCCCTGCATATCATCCCTTGTGGCTCCACTTCACTTCCTAATGCAGTGTATACACCTCAGTATGTCACTTTGTGCTGGAACGTCCTAGTCCTCTGCTGCATCTGTTTTGGTGGCCTTGAAGCTTGGCTGAGTCCTCCACCCTGTCAGCCCATCCTCTGTGTCACTCAGCCCAGTGAACTGTTACAGGGACTCACAGTCACTAGGGTCACTCACTCTAATTTTATGGTTGCGGATGTCAACATACCCCCACAGCTTCTTGCCAATCTTAAGCGGTCTTCTCCCCACAGCAGCTATTCCATACCTCCATCATTTCCCTCAACCTATCTTTTTCACCTTTCCCTGGGAAATGGCACTTATTTCATAGATAGAACGTAGATTGTAGACACCTTCAAACTCTCACTCAGACCTCATAATGACACCTTTCAACACAACTTTCAACCCCAACCCCAGTATGAGAGACAAAAATGTTCCTACTCCCACTCTAGATTCATTAATTCATTCGGCAATCACTGAGAGCCAACTGAGTCCTACGAAGCACCGTGCTATATGCTTGGGACATTAGAGATGAGGTAGTAGACCCTATGCACAAGGCGCTTACAATCACAAGGAGCTTACAATCATGTAGGGTAGACAGATATTATGGTGTAATGGTCCAAAGATGCACGGAGCATGAGGAGAGTGTGAAGGGAAAATCCATGTAACTCAGCCTTCAGGGGAAGGAGATGAAGTGTTGTAAGGGACTTTTAGATGGGTGGGTATCTTTAACTAATCCTTAAAAGCGAGTAGATATTAATTAGGCAAGGTTGGAGTAGGACGGAGACAAGAGGTTCAGGCATTACACAGTAGAGAAAAATCACACTGAATGTAGGGAGAGGGTATAAGTAAAAATTGGAAATTGAGTCATTCCAATTCTTGACTGTACCCTACGCCTTGTGAAGAGGTCATCTCACAAAGAACCACAAACGAGCACATGTTCCCAAAATTTCCTTCTCCATTTTTTATTCTTTATCCTAGTGTAATTCCTTTCATTCCCTCACCAGTATGGTTCAATTAACTCACTTCTGTGGATACTATGGCAACCACATTTCCTCTATGCCGCACCCTTCTGTATCTTTGCTTGGCATCCGTGGAGCCTCATGATGGAGCTCATATCTCTACTCCCCTTAGAGTGGACTTTGTAACATGCAAAAGTTATTACATCACTGCCTTCCAAGCTGTGGTTCCCCCACACTGCAGCATGAGAGAAAACACCTTTCCCATCCACACCCTGCCCCCACCTTTGCTTCCTTACTGGTACTGGGCCAATTGTTCATGCCCTTAGACTCCCTCATGATCAACTATCAGCAAATTCCTTAATATGCCCTATTGTTTTATACCTAGATGTCTTTCCCATCACCATGGGTATGTTTTGATGCAGCATCTTAATTGGTACATATTTTAAGGCAGGCTAAAATAATTATCAAATATCTAACCTATTCTCTTTTTTTTTTTATTTCCCAGACAACAACGGTAATAGATGATCTTTTTTTTTCATTTTTAATTTTCTATTATTGAAGTATAAATTACATACACTGTTATTTTAGTTTCACATGTATAAAATAGCGATTTGATAATTCTATATATTATTCAGTGCCCTCCTTGGTAAATGTAATCACCATTTTTCACCACATCGTGTTGTTTTAATGTCAACTATATTTCCTGTGCTGTACTTTTCATCTCTGTAAATAATGTATTTTATGACAGGAAGTTTGTAAATCTTAGTCACCTTTCCCTATCTTACACACCCCACCCACTTCTCTTATTGTAACCACAAGTTTGTTCTCTGTATTGAAGAATCTGTTTCTTTTCCTGTTTTGTTTTTTAGCTTCTACATAAAAGTGAAATTATATGGTATTTCTTTTTATCAGAATAATCCCACGTAGCATAATACCTTCTAAGTTCACACATGTTGTTGCAAACGTCAAGGTTTTATTCCTCTTTTTTAATTAAATTATATTCCATTATATGGACACTACATTTCTTTATGAATTCATCTGTTGACAGACTCTTGGGATGCTTCCATAGCTGGGCTATCATAAATAATGCCTTAATAAACACAGAGGTGCATGCCTCTTTTCAAATTGGGGTTTACCTTTTCTCTGGGTAAATACCCAGGAGTGGAATTATTGGATGATATAGTATTTCTGAGTTAATTTCTTGACGAACCTGCATTCTGTTTCCTAGAGTGGCTGCACCTATTTACATTCCCACCAAGAGTGCATTGGTGTTACTTTTTCTCTTACCTTCTCACCAATACTTGTTATTGCTTGTCTTGCTGATACTAGGCATTCTGTCAGGTGTGAATTGATGTGTCATTGTGGTTTTGATTCAGGTTTCTCTGATTAGTGATGTTGAGCATCTTTATGTGTCTGGTGATGTAGTAGACACTCTTCATTATTCCCTTTCCCCTTCCCTTTTGATTCTTTCCAGGGTGATGATTACACTGATGATGTCATCTGACATCTTAACTCACCATTTTAATCTTCTATCAAAGGTCATACATTACTTCAAGTGTCCTGTTTTCCTGCTTCAAGTTACGTTGTTTCCAATGCGTTACATGACGTCCCTTTCAGGAGTCCTCCTAGGGCACCCCAACTCACCTTTTATTACTACCCACCGTCCTTCATACTCTTAAAAGTTGGTCTAGTTACTTATCCTGATCCAACACTCTCTTTCTATGCCCTAACTCTAATCTCTATACACACTTCAATTGACACCTTTTACACATAATTTTTTTCCTAATATTTATTTATTTATTTATTTATTTATTTATTTATTTATTTATTTATTTATTTATTTATATTTTTGGAGGAGAGAGAAACAGAGCATCAGTGGGTGAGAGGCAGAGAGACAAGGAGGTGTAGAATCCGAAGCAGCCTCCAGCTCTCAGCTGTCAGCACTGAGTCCTACATGGATCTTGAACTCACAACCTGTGAGATTATGGCCCAAGTTGAAGTCGGCCCCTTTCCCAACTGAGTCACCCAGGTACCCCAACACATCTTACACTTTCATGTCTCCAATAGGACTTAATATTTCTGTGGACCAGGACTATCCATTCATGAAGTTCTAGCACCTCCTACAATTTGGGAATAAAATAGACACTCAATAAATTGATGCTCAATTGAGAAATAAAGGAAGGAATGGGTCTGAAGACAAAGGGTTCAATAAAGACTTTTGTTCCTGTGAATTCAACCCAGAGTAATACTAGAGCATTTGAATTCAACTGGAGGGTCCTTTAGCCAATCGTGGGAGAATTTACCATATTCTAAGCGTTGTCAGCTGAGACAGTAAGATTTTTTTGAAGAAATATGAAAGGTAGTTTAATTTCCTAAGAGGCCAAGCCTTGAAAGCTTATCTATAAGAACTATATAATGTAAGATGAATCTGGATCATGATGAAACTCAAGTGCAGTGAGAGCCGTGACAACATGGGGAACACACAGTAAGGACCACAGTAGTCCCGGAAGCGCTGTCCTGTATGTGAAAAGAGGGTTTAGTGACCCTGAATAGAGGGAGAGGATAAATGGTGGGCAGAGTAGGGAGGGGAGGAAGTTGGGATCCAAACTGCAATATTGAAATATCAGAGGAGTGTTATGGTCACATTCATAAACTTCCCTATACGTATCCTAAGGAAACCTTTTTTTTTTCCTTTAATGAGCTTTTTATTAAAATTTTTTTTTTTTTCAACGTTTATTTATTTTTGGGACAGAGAGAGACAGAGCATGAACGGGGGAGGGGCAGAGAGAGAGGGAGACACAGAATCGGAAACAGGCTCCAGGCTCTGAGCCATCAGCCCAGAGCCCGACGCAGGGCTCGAACTCACGGACCGCGAGATCGTGACCTGGCTGAAGTCGGACGCTTAACCGACTGCGCCACCCAGGCGCCCCATTAATGAGCTTTTTAAAGGTAATATACACATGGTAAAAATTCATATAGTAGCAAAACAAGTTATTCGATGAAAGGAAATCTATGTCTTCCCTAGGCCTCCATTATTCTTCCCCAGAAGAAGACCACTTTTAACAGTTTGTAGGGTTTTCTTTTCCAGAATCTCAAATTATATAACATGCATATCTCACATGAAAGAAATATATATATAGCTGGTACCAAGATATTATCTAGAGCTCCCCATTTTATAGATACATGATTTTTGTGATTGTGAAAAGGTATGACATGAGGGTTGCCCTCTTAAAAATTAAAGTGTCTGGTCTAATGGGACATTATTTTTTAAATATACTTCATGGTATATCCTACCCTGCCTGCATTAGAGGTATTTAATCTGTCCCCTGTTTTTGTGTATTTAATTTGTTTGTAGTCTACGACTATAGAAAACAATACTGCTGTGCAGAAGCTTTTTATTTGGATGTAATCCCAATAGTTTATTTTTGCTTTTGTTTCCCTTGTCTCAGGAGATATACCTAGAAAACGTTTCTTTGGCTAATGTCAAAAAATTACTGCCCGTGTTCTCTTCTAGGATTTTTATGGTTTCAGGTTTGGCATTTATATCTCTAATCAATTTTGGATTATTTTCATGTGTTTTGTAAGAAAGTGGTCCAGTTTCGTTCTTTTCCATATTTCTGTCCAGTTTTCCAACACCATTTGCTGAAGAGAATACCTTTTCCCCAATTTATATGCTCCTTGCTCTGTCAAAGATTAATAGACCAGATACTTGTGGGTTTATTTCTAGGTATTCTGTTCTGTTCCATTGGTCTACGTTCCAATTTGTGCCAGTACCATGCAGTTTTGATAACTACAGCTTTGTAGTATAACTTGATATCTGGAGTTTGTGATACCTCCAGTGTTTCTCTGTTTGTCGGTTTGTTTGCTTGTTTGTTTAAGATTGCTTTGCTCTTCAGGTTCTTTGGTGGTCCCATATAAAGTTTAGGACTGTTTGTTCTAGTTCCGTGAGAAATGCCGTTGGTGTTTTCATCGGGGTTACATTAAATATGTAGATCGCTTTGGTAACATGGACACTTTAACATTATTTGCCCTTTCAATCCATGAGCATGGAATTATCCATTTCTTGGTGTTGACTTCAGTTTCAACCTTATTTAATAGATTTCAGAATATAGGTTATTCACCTCTTTGTGTGAGTTTACCCCTGGATATCTTATATTTTTGGTCCAATTATAAATGGGATTGTTTCTTAATCTGTCTTTCCGGGGCTTCATTATTAGTGTATACAAATGCAACAGATTTCTGTATGTTGATTGTACCCTATGACTTTACTGAATTCGTTCTTCAGTTCTCACACTTTTGTCCGTGGAATCTTTCAGGTTTTCTACAGTAGAGTATCATGTCCTCTATAAATCGAGAACATTTTTCTTCTTCTTTATTGATTCCATTGCCTTTTACTTCTTTTTAGTGTCTAATTGCTGTGGCTAGGAGTTCTAGTACTGTGCTGAATAAAAAAGTGGTGGGAGTGGACATCCTTGTCTTGTTCCTAAGCTTATGGGAAAAGCTTTCAGGTTTTCCCCATTCAAAAAGATTTTAGCTATGAGTTTTTCATACATGGCCTTTATTATGTTGAGGAATTTTTCCTCTAAACCTAATTTGCTGAGGGTGTTTATCATGAATGGATGTTGTACTTCTTCAAATGCTTTTCCTGCATCTGTTGAAAGGATAATGTGACTCTTCTCCTTTACCTCATTGGTGTACTGTAACGTGTTAATTGATTTGTGAATATTGGACTATACTTGCAAACTAGGAATAAATCTCCCTCAATTGCGGTGAATACTTTTTTCATAATGTATTATTAGAGTCAGTGTGCAAGTATTTTCTCTAGGATATTTGCATCTATGGTCATTAAACATATGGGGTTGTCCTTTTTTTCTTAGTGGACTAGTTTTCAGATTTTGATATCAAGTTAATGCTGGTCTCATAGAATGAAGTTGCAATTCCTTTGAGAAGAACAGGGAGTAACTCTTCTTTAAGTTTATAGTAGAATTGATCTGGTCCTGGACTTTTGTTTCTTCAGAGCTTTTGGATTACTAATTCACGATTGAGATTCTCTCTCACCATCTCTGTGCCCCTCCTCTGTACTCTCCCACTCTCTCTCTCTCTCTCTCTCTCTCTCTCTCTCTCTCTCTCTCTCTCGCTGTCTCTTTCTCTCTCTCTCTTTCAAAATAAATAACTTTTAAAAAGATAAGTTGAGACATTTTAAAATCAAATAAAATATCAGCAATTTGGGCAATATTGTGATGGAATGAATTTGAGAAGCTATTAATTATTGACTTCAAACTTGTCATCCCAATTTTCAATAAATAAAAATTTAAGAGGTGTTGCAAGATTGAAATCCAAATCATATTTAGAAGGAGCTTTTTAAAAATCATATATTAAAGCATAACAAATTTGAGAATGAATGTGAAAATAAAATTGTGAACAAAACAAAATACGTATTTTTTTGATCAACCAATTTGATCACACACTCACACCCACAAAACTCCTGAAGGAGTCCTAGTACTGATGTCCTTGTGTGAACTTCGCTGTTTCTGAAATGCCTCAGGTTACGAATGGCTGGCCGAGATTGCAAGCCAACAGAGGGGAGGGTCGCGGGGAGGTGGGGCTCTTAAAGGCCACGGACACGCCATCCTCTCCTGTGTGCCCGCTGCCCTCTCATCATCAGCCGTGATGAGTCGGGTGCTGCTTTTCCTCTGGGTCCACAGGCTTATGCTGTGTGTCCAACACGCCATGTGAGACTTGTGAGAAAACTCCCAAGGGCAAACACCAGCAGGCACTCAGAGATGTCGCCTCGTCCCAGGCAGCCTGCGTTCCTTGGCCCGAGTGCCTGGACAAAGGCTGCCTCGGCCACATAGGGAACGATGGACTTGTGCAGCCTTAGCATTCTGTGCAGAGGTCCCGGGCAGGCCTGGAGCTTAGAAAGGACTGGGACGAGCCTTACCTGGGAAGAGGTGAGTGCTGGGGTACTCCTTCCACAGCAGATGGCTGCTTGCCAGAGATGTCTGTGCTAGGGATGGGGCAAAAGCTCCACCGTGCTAGCAGTGTAATAGACAGAGTTCAGCCTGTCCATCGCAGGCTCTTCTCTATCCCCAAGTTACACGGCCCCCAGCACAGCGTGCCTGAGACTGACATCCCCACACAAATCTTCCTGTGTCCCAAGTTGCCCAAGCCCCCCAGGATCCCCAATGCACAGGTCTGCAGTACAAGAGCCTTCTCTGCAGTGGCTCTATTCCAGAGAAGCTGTTGGCAGTCCCAATGCATGGAGGCTTCTTGCCCCTACCAGTATGCAGACAATATGGTCAGTGGGGTGTCAGTGCGCTGTGGAGTTGGGGATCTGTACGCCCAAGCCTTACCTCTTCCAGGGCGGAGGCTGTCGCACTCTCTAGAAGGGAAGGCAGGTCTTTCTCTCGCTGCTGTCTGCACACTGGCTGGAGAAGCATGTCTTCTCAGCTGCTTGATGTGTAAACGTCGGGGTACCCTGGGAAAGCTCCCTGTGCTGGCCCGTGTCTTTGGGTGTGAACATCCAAAGAAAGTATGGCCCATGATTCGGGAGTGGGAATACGGCCTCAGGGGTCATGAGGCTGGGCTCTTTGGGTCATCTTTCTGCACAAGCAGGCCGTTACTTGATAGGTCTTGCCGAGCAGGAACACTTTACGGGACAGGAGAACACAGGGTCCCCCACATGTTCATATCTCCCGCCAATATCTGCTGAGGCGCCAGGGTGACTCTTCCGCCCGGTCTGTACCAAAGAGAAAGTACGGGCAAGGTGTGGGTGTGGAATGCCCTCGCGGCCCCCAGAGCCAAACCCTCAAGTGTGGACACTTCTGTCCAGGGACCGTAGTCAGAGGCCTGGGTGCTCTGTGTTCGAGGGATTACAGCCCTCATGCTGCACACCCTGCAGCCCCGGGTGTCCTTCCGTAGCCTCAGCACTCCTTGGGGAGCCCCAGGGTCCAGGAGCTACTAAACCCCCTGCACAACTGTATGTGCTGCCTAGCGGCCTCTTCCACCACAACACCAGCGTGTGTGGGCTCCAGAGTGCTGTCCCTCGACAGGGGACACCCTTGGCAATTCAGGAGCCTTCTGACTTCCATGTCTCTGGACCACATGTGTCCCTCATTGGCCTGTCGGGATCGTCCTTTGTTCTCTGTGTACAGGAAATGTCTTGCATTGCCTCTGCTCCTCTGTCTCCCTGAGTGAGCCCTGGAGTGTCTGTGTCATTTCCTGGCTTTGCCTGTGCCAACGCCTCTCTGGTGATGCCTCCTTGACTGGCCTAAGTGGGCACAGCTGTACCCGTGTAACCGCCTAAGTCTCTGCACACCTGCGTGTTGTGTCAGCTGCGGCTCTGCTGGCCTGTCTTGTCTTTGGTGTATGCTTCTGCGCTTGAGTGTGTTTCCCTCAGAATTCAACCCCTTTCTTCCACTGACAGATCCAATTGCTGTCCTGCTGTCAGGTGGAGGGGCTTCTGTGTGTTCTCTTATATGTTCTCGGAGCCAGAAATCCTTCCGTGCCCGTAGGACCTTCGTCAGAGGATTGGCCATGCACTCACTGCCAGCCAGTTAATGTCCGCAAATGCAGCTGCCTTGCTGTGAGCATTAAGTCGCACCTCTATTTTCCGTCCTTCTGTTTTCAAACCCTTTGGACCCTAGGGCCTCAAAAGTCACTGGCTTGCACGTTGCAGATGCAGGCTTAAAGTGTGAAAAGCGGTCTAGGAACGTTTTCCACTTACTCTTTTGCCATGTGGCATGTTCCTGGCTGGGAGAGACGTCCCCCTGCCAGCGTGTGTCTCGTTTCCGTGTGCCTCCTGTGTGTTCTGGTCCCTCATTTGTCCATTATTTCCTACCTGGGAGTCTGAATCATGTTTGCGGGAACCATGCAGACACCTTTGACTGCAAGGTACTGAGCTCAGCTTAGTCCATCAGGACTAGTGCGTGATTGAGGTACACAACGGGCAGTCACGGAGGTGCCCGTATCCTTCACTTGCAAGCGCTCCGTCCAGCCACCTTTACCGGGACATTTCTCAGCAAACCGTCTATATTTGTGGTGAGAGCACTTACCTCTGAGAACCCTGACGATGCGGTGAAGCGTTCCTTACGGCTGCCCTGTGCAAGTTAGATCTCCAGAACTCATGCACATGGCATGATTGCCTCTTCACACCCTAGGCCCGACACCTCCTCATCGCACCCTCCCCTGCTTAACACCTCTCTACTCTCTGGTGGACTGCATGCCTTTAACTCCTTTTAATCTCCTCATGAGTCCATCAAGCAGGGGTCACCACCACTGTGTTTCTGTCAGGGGTTGGCCTCTTTCAGGGAGCCCAGTGCTTTCTGCACTGATGCTCAATGCACCTGCTGAAGGGTGAGCCACACTAAGCCCGACGGGGAACCTTTTGGCCCTACGTTTCCCACATATGTGCCCAGTGGCAGAGGTGCACAAGGAGCCTACCTGCATGGGTGTCCCAGGTCCTCCACAGGGTACAAAGTACCGCCTCAGGAGGCTGATCCGCATCACATGGGCATAGCTCTGCTTGCACGTGTTAGCCTTTCATATCATACGGGCAGCCCAGACTTAGAAATCCAGCTCCCTGCTTACAACTCTCCAGCCCTCGTGCTTGTGCAGACGCTCTGTGTCTGTACAGACATTTGAGTCACGGTCTCATGACCTGTCAATACAGCTTGACGGTCTGTCCTTATCTTACAGCCTGGGATGCGGTTCTCACTCATTGTCCTCCCCTCGGGTGCGAGTTTCCTCCATCAGTGTGGTGGAATGTAACCTTTATCACCTTACGTTGGCTTGAAATTACTGGGCGGATCACCTGTCTGCGTCCGGGGTTGCGAAGGAGACCTTGGCTCTTTTGCTCACGGTGCACCGTTTCTCTGTGATGAGTCACTTTGGATGGGAAGCTTGCCAAAGGTGAGGGCCCTCAGAGTGGAGCACATTTCCTGGGCATCTGTGAGAACCTCTTTGGTTCCACTCGGAAAGCATTGACTTCCATGGATGTGCAGCCTCTGCTTTTGCTTGAATATGCCGAGTTTGGGGACGTGATTTCTTCCCGCACGTGCTGTCCCTAGGTCTCTGCGGTCTTTTTCCAGCAGTCCCGTTTCCTGTCTGCTCCTGGTAAGTACAGGGCTTCCAGGATCCCTGTGGGGATCGGGTCCTTGCTTTCTTCCCTGCGGTGCCCTCTTCCTCACCCAGATTGACCTCACTGCAGCTTCCTTCTAGTTCAGGGATCGTTCCAGACTGCCCTTAAGGTCCAGGTGAGAACGGTGCCATTTGTGCTGAGGGCTGACCACTGTACAGCATTCGTCTCTGTGGAAATTGCACAGGTGAACTACACCAGGTGAAACTGCACACTGCAGTTGCCCTGTCGTCAGAGTCAGCCCACCTGTCTCTGCCTCGGCTGCCCCTGCAGTCCGTCCTCTTACTCTCCCCTTGCCTCCCCCTCCCTTGTCTTCTTCCTGCCCCTCCCTCCCACTTCCCTTCCAGGTCTCTTTGTCTTTGTATCCCTCCTCTCCCTCACTAATGCCTCCCCCTGTCTCCGCCTGTCTTCCTTGTAATAGGTGCCCCTCTGTCTCTTCTTGTCTTGCTACTCCTCCCTGTCTCTCCCGCCAATCTCCCTGTGACTCTCCCTCTCCAGGCCGGTCTTCCCCTCCACTCGTCCTTCCTCCCTCTGCTTGCATGTGTCTCTCTCTCTCCCTCTATATCTCTGTCTCCCTGTCTGTCTCTTTCTCGCTGTCTGTCTCAGTGGACATTCTGTGTCTGGGTGCACGCTTCTTCAGCATTCTCGTTGGCGCCTGGGAAATGTGGAGGGAACTCGTCTGCTTTCATGTGTACTAGTGACAGCAGGCACGGGGCTTTCTCAGAGACAGACACAGACAATTTTGTAATTCTCGGTGAAGGGCCCCTAAGCGCCCTGCTTGGAATCGTCCTCCTTTGAGTGGAAGGTTAGATTTCCGGACCAGAGGAAACTGCTACATCCTACTACCCCATCTCCCTGGTGCTCTGTACGGAGATCAGTAGGGCACCAGTGGCAGATGGGGCTCTGGAGTTTGTTGTTTGCTCTGAATTGCAGTGCAGTGAGTACTACTGAGCTGCTTTCTTGCAAGGACACGGCGGTGGGGTGGGTCTAGGGTGGGTGTCACTGGTTCTGGGTGGGCACCCACCTTTCCGCCGCCCTCAGCCTGATGGCAATGGAGGAGAAACCGTGCGGACGGCCAAGTGACCCCAGTAGGTGTGACACCTAAGGATTTCTCCAGGCCTTGCCCCAGCTTCATGAAAAAGTGGCAAGGAGACGGAGCAGGTAGTGGCTCACGCTGTGGACGTTCCTGTGCTGAATGCTCTGCTGCCCGGAGTGAGGCCTCTGGGGAAAGGGTGTACAAGCGAACACAGACTGTGTGACACCAGGGACCTCGCGAGTCAGGCCTGGAAATTGACAGCGCTGAAGAGGACATGCAGCAAAACGGGGTCCACGCTGGAGGCTGGGCCCTTGCTCCAGAGCCCGGTCCGGCCGCTGGTGCGCGCTAGCTGGCGGCCAACACCCTGTCTTGCTGTCTTGCACCTGATTGCTCTGCCAAGCTGTCCAGCGGGCCTGACCTGCCATGGAAACACTTCGCCCCCAGGCCGCATGTGCACACTCTTCACTGCCTCTGTCTCAGCCCCTCCTCCACAGCAGCCACAGCCAATGCGGAGTCATCAAATCCCAGAGCCTGTGCGCCTGTGCCCAACTTGGGCGGGCTGCGGCGGGAGCAGTAGGGAGCTCAAAGCCTTGGGACAAGGCTCCGTCCACCTGCTGCCATTTCCCTGTCCTTGTCCTGAGGCTGCCCTAGCTACCTTGGGGCCGGGGCCGAGCATCATGTCCAGCATGTCGGGGTCCGGAAAAAGCGGTGATTCCCCTCAACCCTGGGCCCTGATCGTCCTGGATGAGAAAGGTCGAGAGTCCCCGGCCCGCGGGTTGGGGGCTCTGGAGGGCGTGGGCTGCCGCAGTCCCCAGGTTCAGGGGCGGCAAGCGCCCATCCTGTGCAGGAAGGCCAGGCCAGGTGTGAGATACAGGTGGCAAGTCCAGCGGAGGAATTGGTGGTGATATTGGATGACGGAATGGTGGCGGCTGAGGTGGTGATCGGGGTGGAGGAAGAGGACGGAGAGGCGACCGAGGAAGAGGTGGCTGGAGAGGAGAAGTGTGAGGAAGCCAAGCCAGAAGCAGAGGACATGCCTGAGCAGGAGGAGGTGGAGGAGGAGAGACAGCAGCGGGAGGAGACTCCAGAGTAGGAGGAGAAGCCCGAGGCAGATGCAGAGGCGGAGGAGGGGCCCCAGCTCTCACAGGAGCAGCAACAGCAAGAGCCAGTGCTGTGTCCTGCCTCAGCCCAGGACCTGCTGGCAGCGCTGGAGCATCTTCAGCTGGAGATCAGCGCTGGGAATGCCCAAGATTCCAGAACCTTATGGTGGCTGAAGCGCAGGATTCTTCGGAGGCGGGTTTCTTACCTGGAGCACAGAAGAACCATCATCAAGCACATCCGGCTTCGGGGTCCAGGCGGTATCCTTCCTTGTGCTGGTGGGTGATGGTGGGGGATGTTGTGCTGGAGGGCTGGGCCCGGAGAGCAGGGTGCCTCAGGGCGATGGCCCCCAGGGAGGAGAGCTGGGCAGTGGCCCCTGGCCCTGTGTTGGTGTGGTCTGGGATCCAATGTAAGGCCTTGGACAGGGGCGGTTGTTGGGGATGGGGGGACTCGGGGACTTGGACCTGCTTCCTCCAGGTCTCCGCCAGCTTGGCCTGCAGGCTGCTCTCAAACACTATTTGTGGACGTGAGGCATGTGTCCCCATGCTACCAGAGCTAGGGTAGCACAAAGCAGCCTTCACTCAGAGCAGATAAGGCAAGGAAACGTTTCGCTGCCAAATGGGAGAGTTACACAGGCCGCACACCCACCTTCACAATCACAGGCTGTGCACGTTTTCTAGCAGTTTCGTTAAAAGAGAGCATTTCAGACACACACTCATGGCCTTTAGTGGAACGATGACACCCCCCTGTTCTAGACAGTGGTACGACTCAGACTGACTCCGAGCGAGGTACAATCTGCCTCCACAGACCCCCCCCCCCCACACACACACACAGGATTCTCTCCTGGTATCTCCACCCCTGCTTCCCTCTCTGTCCTCAGGCTCTGGCTGGGTCCCACCCATGTCTTTCTCTCCTGACTGGCTGTGTCACTGTGTCTACTTTCTTTCCCCTCCTCTCCCCTCCTTGTCCGTGCTTCTCGATTTCTTTCTCCCTCCCACACCCTATGTTTGCATCGTAAGTGTGCAGTCGGTTTCTTGTAAGCCGTGTTATTCCTTCTGGACTCAGAAGGCCGGTGACAACACTGGTCTTCACGGGAATATGCCAAGACACCCAGCCGTGAGGAGGGGTCAGAGCACATGCCGCCATCACAAGCTATGATGGGCTGCTGGCAACGCACACAGGTCAGGTATATGAAGGAACTGTGAGGAGTCCAGGCAGTGGAGTCTCTCCGTGCTGTGTGCAGACAGCGTGGGAGGTACAGGAAGCCAACGGACAGCCCAGTGTCAATGGGGTCTGATGCATTTGCAGAGGCTGAGGAGTGTGGAGGCTAGTGTTTCCTGGTCTTTCTGCACATGCCATGATCTAGTCCCTTGCTCTTAGCCTGGGAGGGTTGAGGGGGTGGGATGTGTCTGTTTCCACAGCATCTGAAGGCACAGCTCCTTGACACAGCACAGATTCTGCATCACCCCCAGTTGTCAGCCATGATCGGTGCCCAGGACAAAGAAGGGCTCAGCTACCTGGTCGACTTGGAGGTCAGACCGGGGAGGCTGTGGCTGGGGGCCATCCCATCGGGTGGGGGATTTGGGCAGGAGAGGGTGAGGCAAAGGTGCTCACCCTCACAGCCAGGCAAGGAGGTCAGGACCCCGAGGGAGGACACTTGCCCCCTCCTGTCCCATTGCTCAGGGCAGGTGGAGGAAGTGGGCCATCCCAAGTACCACTTCAGAGTGATGTTTTTTTTTGTGGAGACCCGTGCTTCCGGAACCCAGTGATCATTAAGGAGTATCAGCTTAGCTTTGCTAGTAGGGTGTGAGTCCCATGATGGTGAGGGGCAGGGGGCTGACGAGCATGCATCAGGGGCATGAGGGAGGGGGAGGGAGAGGGGGAGGTGGAGGTGGAGGTGGGTGCGGTGGAGGCCATCAGGTTGTTCCTCAAAACCTCTCTTCCTGCAGGCTACAGGGCATCACATGCCACTCCAGTCCAGTGGTTCTGCGATTATGAACATGGAGCTCCCAGTCGCAGGCATGACCCCACCAGCCTTCACTTGTTCAACTGGCTGTGTGAGCACAGCTGCCCAGGGACAAACAGGATTGCCGAGGTGGGGCCCCTGAGGCCTTCCTCAGCAGTGGGGATGTGGGTGGCCCCCGGCCAGAGAGGAGAGTGGGCTATGCCCAATGTGGCGCCGGCCTGTGTCCCCTAACAGATCATCATCGAGGACCTGTGGCCCAATCCCCTGCAGTACTACCTGAGGGTGGAAGGGACCAGAAGACAGTGACCTGACGTGTGCACGTGTCGGTGAGAATGCCAGTATGCGGTGTGTTGACACGTGTGTTGTATGGGCAAGGGAACGTGGGCCAGACATTGGCTTGGAAATGGAAGGTCCCCCGAGACTGGGACCCAGGTAGCATGGGGAGCGGGTGGGAGGATGACAAGGGACCTGCAGGGACTCAGCTGCAAACACACAGTGGGTCGATGCCTGCAAACCAAACGCAGTTGTGCTGTGGGCTGGGGCTTTGCAGAGCAACTCGGGAGGAGCAATGCTTCTCCACCACAAATGCTCCCCGTGGATGTCCGCCCTCTCCTGGGCTTCCCCCTGCTCCTTCAGTCTGGTTTTGCCTGCCAGTCTTTGGGACTGGAGTTGCCGTGTCCCCAGGCGCCACTGTGGTGAGAATCTTGCACTTCCTTCCTGTGCCCCACCACGCCATGTTCTCCCGCAACGTGACCGCCATTCTTAGAACTAGTCCAAGGCCATTGGGGCTGGAAATGAATCCCTGGGTGAGAAAGCAAGAGGGATCACAAAAGGGCGAGGCACAAGTGACACCATCTGGGATGTATTTGCAAATATCCCGTATCACTCTTGGTGTCTGTTGCGTGGGGGTGTGTGTGTGTGTGCGTGTACGCAAAAGTGTCTGCGTGTGCCCATATGCGTCAGGGGCTCTGCATCTGTGTGGGCGTGAAAGGCACAGAACTTCTATGTTTGCCCATGCAGAAACAATGGAGGACGCGACCAGCGCTGGAAGACATGGGTGGATGCGTCTCCTGTCTTCTTTTTTTTTTTTTTTTTTTTTTTTTTTTATTTATATATGAAATTTATTGTCAAATTGGTTTCCATACAACACCCAGTGCTCATCCCAAAAGGTGCCCTCCTCAGTACCCATCACCAACCCTCTCCTCCCTCCCACCCCCCATCAACCCTTAGTTTGTTCTCAGTTCTCAACAGTCTCTTATGCTTTGGCTCTCTCCCACTCTAACCCCTTTTTTTTTTTTGTTCCCCTCCCCCATGGGTTTCTCTTAAGTTTCTCAGGATCCACATAAGAGTGAAACCATATGGTATCTGTCTTTCTCTGTATGGCTTATTTCACTTAGCATCACACTCTCCAGTTCCATCCACGTTGCTACAAAAGGCCATATTTCATTTTTTCTCATTGCCACGTAGTACTCCATTGTGTATATAAAGCGTCTCCTGTCTTCTATGAGCCCCGGAGACAATTGGGGAAGTGATCACATGTGGCAGCCTTGGAGAGTTGCCACGATGTTTATGTGGACACATACAGGAAGCTAAAAACCCTTCTGTTTCTGTGTGTGTGTGTGTGTGTGTGTGTGTGTGTGTGTTTGTTTATGGGGGACCCGAGGAGGGACGAAGAGGACGGGACCTGAGTGTACTGTCCTAGCCACTGCCAAGGTGATTCTGTGTGTGCAGGAGAGGTGCAGTACTGGTGTGGGGCAGGTGTTGCCATGTGCACAGAGGCCTGCCTTCCTGGGCAGGGAGAGTCTGGAAGGAGGAGGAGGAAGAGACAGACCTGTTACGTGGAGACTTGTTGTATAGGCCAGAGCCGAAAGGCAGGGAAGGGGATTGCACAGCGGGACCAAATTTGTCCATTGGGTCCAGGTACAGTGTGGCCAGGACTTGGGGAGATTCAGCCAGGACCCTTTCTCCCAGAGGGGTGTCGTCTCCTTGGTGAGAGAGAATCCAGTGAGCAACGCCTCCAGTGAGGATCAGAGCTAAGTCCCCGTGTCCCCGGAGAACTCAGGAGTAGGCAGGCTTCTCACAGTCGATGCCCGTATACCTTGCTGCTGCCTCCCACACCCGGGGTGCTTTTGACCGCGAGCCCTGTCCTGAAACAGTGGCTTAGGATGGGATGTGTGAGGGGAAGAGGCAGGTGTGGGTTGTGGGCAGCAGCGAGGCTTATGAGTGGGATTTCATGGAGAGAGTACGCGCGAGGGCGGAGACCCAGCGTGAGTTCCTGTGAGTGTGTGTAGGCGTCTGTGGCAAACTGGGCCTGAGATCCGTGGTGGTGTCGGCAGTGTGTGCGTGCATATGTTCGTGCGATTGCATAGCCGTGTGTCTCTGTGTGTGCGGGAGTGGATGTGTAGGCCGCTGGCGAGACAAGGAGGGACACAGGGGTCTCTGTGGATGAGGTGCTTATGTGGGACGGTCAGGTGCCACAATACAAGAGTGCATTCCCTTCCCTCCTGAGTCCTGATGGTAATCGCTGGGATGGGTGCAACTGTTGCTCTGCCAGGGGGCTCAAGTCAGGATGCAAAAGGGAAATTGGTGCAAGGTCAAGACGGGCACCGAGGGGAGGAAAGCCTATGCCCAGTGGCCAGTGGACCACTTGTGTGTGAGTGTGCTTGTGTGTGTGTTAGTGTGTATCTATGTGAGAGTGAATGAGTGAGTGAGTGTGTGTGTGTGTGTTGAATTGCCCTGGTGGCCTACAGTAGCAAATACGGAGGGGCTACAAGTTTGTGCCCAGGCCTAGTGCACAGTGTAGCTAAGGAACCCAAGCTATCAGGCTACGTTGTGTGCAGAGGGCGTAGGTAATTCGCTGGAGGGAGGCGTCCAGGAAAAATCTCTGCTCTAGGCAGACGTGCCATGTTTTGTCACCAATCAGCTCTTCCTTGGGGCTCTCCTCTCTGCTTCCTGTGCACCAGGCCCAGGCAAATGGAGGAGCTTGGACCCCAGACCTCAGGTGACTTGCATCCCCGTGGAGTGCCATAGCAGTGTGGTGTGTGGGGATCCGTGTGTGGATGGGCAGGTGAGCAGCCTGCCAGCTGCTCTCTTAGGGGACAGTTCGTTGCCAGCAACACTTCTCCCCGCAGCACAAGATCACCCCTGCCGCTGCAGCTGGGCTCGGGGCATGTCAAGGTGTGTCCCAGAACTCTGTTCCCCCTGCACGTCAGTGGTGCCAGCATGAGCCTCTCAGTCCCTGTGCGGGCGACCCTGATTAGACTCAGGCTTTGTCGACTCCTGGCCTCATGTAACATGGGGAACTGGGTTCCTTTCTCAGTGTCTCAGCGGTTGCATGTCGACGGAGGATGCTGTGGACATTGGAGTCAGGGATCCCAACCGTGCTCCACCCGCCCCACCCCAAACCGCAGCGGGCAGCACGTGGCCCACTGTGTGTGCGCTTTGGGGAGTGTAAAGCCTTTCAGCCCACCCCCCGTATTCTTCTCAGGTGGGGGAGGGTCAAGGGGGCCTAGGTAGGAACACTGGTCCCAGTCTGTTGCCGGCTCTGCCCACAGGTGTGTGTGCCCAGTCCTTGACGCTGAAGCTGCAAGGCGTCCGCACTGCCCCCAAAGCCCCATCCCTAGCATTTGCGGGTGGGCCAGATGGAAGTGAAGTCCCAGTGACCCTGCGGGATCACAGCGGTTGGTCTCATCTGTGCCTGGCTACCCACTTATCTGCCTTCCCCACAGCCCTTTGCCCCCATACAGGGCTTTCGGTAAAGACGCGGCCACTGTCCAGCATGAGAGGAAAGGCTGGACAGTGTCCAAGTACCACTGGTCATGTGTTGGCTGCTGCCAGCTTGACAGCATGGAGACCCCATGGCCCAGTGGAGGAAATCCGACCTGTCCTACAAGGATTGGGGACGACTGTAAGGATGCATCAGGTCCCATGGAGTAACCTAGCCCTGACCTTATCTGCCAAGGGGGTGATCGAAACACCTTGGGTTCCCAGGCATGGCATGTGTGTCGGTGAGCTTCCTCCTGGATGGCGCTGCCTACACAGGGCTGGCTGGTCAGGGGTCACATGTGAGGCCCGTTGGGGCCTGGCCTCTAGATCCGATACTGCTATAGGTGTTGTTGAAAAGACAGAGTATGATATGATCGTCCCTTGGGTATCGCTGCACCAGGGACCCTGTCGCTGCTCCCAGGTTCCCACTACCAGGTCCCCCTGGAGGCCTGGGATGTTGCCAGGCTCCTTTTGCAGGGACACGATGGCTTGTGAGGGCCCATGCCCCAGGGTCCGGTGCTCATTGCGGATGTCCTGGGGGCATTGCGAGAGCTTTGGCTCCCATTCTTAGAGGAGATTGTGGTGGTCTTAAGGGACAAATATGTGCCTGGGGAAGAGAAGAATGACCAGAGGAAGCATTGGAGAAGGAGGAGGAGGAGGAGGTGGAGAAGGACGAGGAGCAGGAGGAGGAGGAGGAGGGGGATAAGGAGGAGTTGGAGGAAGAGGATTGGGAGGCCTTAGAGCAGGAGGAGAAGGAGTGAATGATTGGGTGCAGGAGAGGGAACAAGTGGAGGAGGAGGATGTCCAGGATGAGGAGGAGCACGAGCCAAAGAGGAAGAGCAGCTGGGGGAGGAAGTTGAGGAGGACGAGATTAGAGGGAAGAGGATGAGGAGAAAAGGTAGAGCCAGGGTTGGAATAGCGTGAGCAGAAGTGTAGGAGCAGAAGGAGGAAGAGACCGAGGAGGAAGAGGAGGAACGGGAGGAGCTGGAGGAAGAGGATTGGGAGGGGTTAGAAGAAGAAGTGGAGGAGGAGGAGGGGGAGTGAATGACTGGGTACAGGAGAAGGACAAATGGAAGAGGATGATGTCCAGCATGAGGAAGAGGAGGATCACGAGCCAAAGGAGCAGGGGCAGCTGGAGGAGGGATTTGGGGAGGACGAGAGCAGAGGGAAGAAGAGGAGGTCAAAAGTCAGGGGTAGGGCAGGAAGGGCAGTAGCAGGAGAGGACCTGGAGAAGGAGGAAGATGCCTAGGAGGAAGAGTTGGAGGAGGAGGAGGAGGTGGAGGATCAGATGGAGGAGGAGGATTGGGAGGAGTTACGGGAGGAGGAGGAGAAGGACGACGAGGAGGAAGAGTGAATGATCGGATGCAGGCGAGGGAAGAAGTGGAGGAGGAGGAAGTCCGGGAGGATCAAGAGGAGGAGCACGAGTCGAAGAGCAGGAGCAGCTGGGGGAGGAAATTGTGGAGGACGTGAGCAGAGGGAAGAAGGAGGAGAAAAGGTAGAGCCAGGGCTGGAAGAGCAGTAGCTGAAGAGGGGGAGCAGAAGGATGAAGAGGCTGAGGCTAAGACTTCCAATGCTATGTTGAATAACAGTGGAGAGGGTGGACATTCCTGTCTCGTTGGTGACTTGAGCTGAGAGCTTTTGCTCATTGAGATGACAGTAAGGTCGGGTCGTCCATAGGTGGCTTTATGATCTCGATGTGTGCTCCTTCTATCCCTACTTTCTTGCGGGTTTTTACCAGGAAAGGATGCTGTATTTTGTCAACCCTCTGTCTGCATCGATTGAGAGGATCCTGTGGTTCTCGTCCTTTCTTTTATTGATGTGATGAATCACGTGAATTGTTTTGTGGATGTTGAACCAGCCCTGCCTCCCAGGTACAAATCCCACTGGGTCATGGTGAATAACATCTTAATGTATTGTTGGATCCGAGTGTCTAATATCTTGTTGAGGAGTTTGGCATCCATGTGCATCAGGGAAATTGGTCTATACTTCTCCATTTTAGTGGGGTCTCTTTCTGGTTTTGGAATCAAGGTAACACTGGCTTCATAGAAAGAGTTTGGAAGTTTTCCTTCCATTTCTATTTTGGGAACAGCTTCAAGAGAATAAGTGTTAACGCTTCCTGAAATGTTTGCTGGCACTCCCCTGGAAAGCCATCTGGCCCTGCAGTCTTCTTCCTTCGGCAGGTTTTTGATTAGGAATTTGATTTCTTTACTGGCTATGGGTCTGTTCCAATTTTCCTCTTCTTCCTCTTTCAGCTTTGGTAGTGTATATGTGTCTAGGAATTTGTCCATTTCTCCCAGATTGCCCATTTCATTGGCAAATAATTGCTCCTAATGTTCTCTTATTATTGTTTGCCTTTCTGCTGTGTTGCTTGTGATCTCTCCTCTTTCATTCTTGAGTTTATTTATTTGGGCCCTTTCCTTTTTCTTTTTCATCAAACTGATGACTGGCCTATCAATTTTGTTAATTCCTTCAAAGAAGCAGCTTCTGGGCTCATTGATCTGTTCTCCTATTTTGGTTTGTTTGTTTGTTTGTTTGTTTGTTTGTTTGTTTGTTTGTTTGAGGTTGTTTTTGTTTTTGTTTTGTTTGACTTTTGGTTTCCATAGCATTAATTTCCGCTCTAATCATTGTTATTTCCTGTCTTCTGAATGTTTAGCGTTTCATAGGGTGTTCTTTTCACAGCCTCTTAAGGCGTAAGGTGAGGTTGTGTCTCTGAGATCTTTCTTTCTCCTTTAGGAAGACCTGACTTGCTAGATAGGTCCTCTTATTACCGACTCTGGTGCGTCCCAGAGGTTTTGGGTTGTGGTGTTATCACTGACTTCCATATACGTTTTCATTAACTTGCATATACTTTTTATACCCTCTTTAAACCCTTGGTTTGCCCTTTCATTCTTTAGTAGGATGTTCTTCAGTCTGCCAGTGTTTGTTACCTTTCCAAGTGGTTTCTTGTAGTTGATTTCGAGTCTCGTAGTGTTGTGGTCTGAAAATATGCACGGTGTGACCTCGATCTCTTTGAACTTCCTTAGGGTTGACTACTTTCCCCAGGATATGATCTATAGAGGAGAATATTCCATGAGCACTGGAGAAGAACGTATATTCTGCTGCTTTATGATGAAATGTTCAGAAGATCTCTGTGAAGCCCATCTTGTCCAGTGTGTCATTCCAAGCCCCCGTTTGCTTGTGGATTTTTTGTTTAGATGATCTGTCTATTGCAGCGAGTGGGGTGTTGAAGTCTCCCCCTCTGATGGCATGACTAAGAATGAGGTTCCTTATGTTTGTGATTAATTGATTTGTGTATTTGGTTGCTCTCAAATACGCCACATAAATATTTTCAATTGCTAGGTCTTCTTGGTGGATAGATCCCTTGAGTATGACATCATGCCCTTGTGCATCACTTGACACAGTCTTTACATTAAAGTCTAGAGTGTCTCATAGAAGTATGGCTGCTTTGGCTTTGTTTTGTTGACGGTTAGCATGAGAGATGATTCTCCATCCTCTTATTTTCACTCTGAACTTGTGTTTACAACTAAAGTGGGTGTCTTGTAAACAGCATATCGATGGCGCTTGTTCTCTCATCCATTCTGTTCCCCTATGTCTTTTGATTAGAGCATTGACTCCACTGACATTTATTTTTTAAAACATTTTTTTCAACGTTTATTTATTTTTGGGACAGAGAGAGACAGAGCATGAACAGGGGAGGGGCAGAGAGAGAGGGAGACACAGAATCGGAAACAGGCTTCAGGCTCTGAGCCATCAGCCCAGAGCCCGACGCGGGGCTCGAACTCACGGACCGCGAGATCGTGACCTGGCTGAAGTCGGACGCTTAACCGACTGGGCCACCCAGGCGCCCCTCCACTGACATTTAAAGTGAGTACTGAAAGATATGAATTTATGGCCATTATCTTCTTTGAAGAGTTGGAGAAAAAAAATCTATATATCTTTATATCTATATCTACATCTACATATATATATTTATATATCTCTATATATCTAATTATATATTTCTATCTATAAATATAAATAAATAAAAATAAATAAAAATATAATTATAAGTATACATATACATATACATACACATATACATAGAGAGATGATCGATGATGATAGGTAGATAGACAGATAGAGAAATAGATAGATAGATAGATAGATAGATAGATAGATAGATAGATAGATAGATAGATAGATAGATAGATAGATGATAGATAGATGATAGATAGATAGATAGATAGATAGATAGATAGATAGATAGATAGATAGATAGATAGATGATAGACAGATAGATAATCATTTGTCCCCTCTTAGTGTCCCCCCTTAAAATAGCATGCAGGAGTGATTCAGCGGTCACAAACTCCTTTAAATTTTGTTTGTCTGGGAACCTTTTTCTCTCTCCTTCTATTTTGAATGACAGTCTTGCTGGATAAAGAATTCTTGGCTGCGTAAGTTTCTAATTCAGCACTTTGAACAAATCCTACCCCTCCCTTCAGGCCTGCCAAGTTTCTCTGGCCAGGTCTGCTGCAAACCTGATCTATCTTCTCTTGTAGTTTAGGGACTTGTTTTCCCTTGCTGCCTTCATGATTCTCTGCCTGAGTACTTTGTGAGCTTGAATATGATATGCCTTGCTGCCTTGCTGAGGTTCAGTTTTTGTTGAATCTAATGGGGGTCCTCGGTGCTTCCTGGATTTTGATGGCTGTGTCTTTCCTCAGGTTAGCAAAAATTTCCACTATGATTTGCTCACATACCCCTGCTACCCCTATTTCTCTCTCTCCCTCTTCGGGACCCCTATGATTCTGATGATGTTCCTTCTGCATGAGTCACTGATTTCTCTAATTGCTCAACCGTGCTCTTTTCCTTAATCTCCCTCGATTTTCCTGCTTCCATATTCTCCATCAGTTTGTCCTCCGTATCGCTGATTCTCTGTTTTGTCTCATCCATCCTTGACACCGCTGCATCCATCCGTCATTGCAGCTCAGTTATATCATTTTTAATTTCATTCTGGACAGCTTTTACTTCATGTTTTCTCTGCACAAAGGGACTCTAATCTACATTGGACCGCAGCTAGTATTCTTATCATCATGCTTCTACATGCTGCTTCAGTCATCTTGCTTCTATCTGTGTTGGTTGAATCCCTGGCTCTCGTTGCTTCATGCTCTTTCTCTCTGGGTGAATTCCTTCCTTTTGTCATTTTGAAGGGAGAAAAGGAACTCATGAGGTAGAAAATGCAAATGAACTATTCAAAGTATAAAATGTTAAAAGTAAAAAATTAAAAACACACACGTAAAAAAGGGAACGAATGATGCTAGATTCTAGGCATGTTTCATCTGGGTGTTGAAAGGGGTTTGACACGAGAGAAAAAAAAGCGGGAGTGGAGAAAAATTTAGAAAGTAAAAAATATTACAAAGGGAAATGTTGTGAGAATTTGAAAAATCAAAACACTGAAATAGACTAAAAGGAGAATATGGGAGTAAAATAGAATTTGTGAATATAGACACGAAAGGAAAGAATAATGTAGAAGCGAATCCCGGAGGAAGATGGCGGCGTAGGAGGACGCTGGGCTCACCGCGCGTCCTGCTGATCACTTAGATTCCACCTACACCTGCCTAAATAACCCAGAAAACCACCAGAGGATTAGCAGAACGGAGTCGCCGGAGCCAAGCACAGACGAGAGGCCCACGGAAGAGGGTAGGAAGGGCGGCGAGGCGGTGCGCGCTCCACGGACTGGTGGGAGGGAGCCGGGGCGGAGGGGCGGCTCGCCGGCCAAGCAGAGCCCCCGAGTCTGGCTTGCAAAAAGCGGAGGGGCCTGACGGACTGTGTTCCGACAGCAAGCGCGACTTAGCGTCTGGGAAGTCATAAGTTAACAGCTCTGCTCAGAAAGCGGGAAGGCTGGAGGACAAAGGGAAGGAGAGCTGCTGAGCCCCCGGACGACAGAGCTCAGTTTGGTGGGGAACAAAGGCGCTCGCCAGCGCCATCTTCCCCGCCCATCCCCCAGCCAAAATCCCAAAGAGAACCAGTTCCTGCCAGGGAACTTGCTCGCTCCGCGCAAACACCCAACTCTGCGTTTTTGCGGAGCCAAACCTCCGGCAGCGGATCTGACTCCCTCTTGCTGCCACAGGGCCCCTCCTGAAGTGGATCACCTAAGGAGAAGCAAGCTAAGCCTGCCCCTCCTGCCCCTGTGCACCTTGCCTACCCACCCCAGCTAAGACGCCAGATCCCCAGCATCACAAGCCTGGCAGTGTGCAAGTAGCCCAGACAGACCACCCCACCCCACAGTGAATCCCGCCCCTAGGAGAGGGGAAGAGAAGGCACGCACCAGTCTGACTGTGGCCCCAGCGGTGGGCTGGGGGCAGACATCAGGTCTGACTGCGGCTCCGCCCACCAACTCCAGTTATACACCACAGCACAGGGGAAGTGCCCTGCAGGTCCTCACCACGCCAGGGACTATCCAAAATGACCAAGCGGAAGAATTCCCCTCAGAAGAATCTCCAGGAAATAACAACAGCTAATGAGCTGATCAAAAAGGATTTAAATAATATAACAGAAAGTGAATTTAGAATAATAGTCATAAAATTAATCGCTGGGCTTGAAAACAGTATAGCTGACAGCAGAGAATCTCTTGCTACAGAGATCAAGGGACTAAGGAACAGTCACGAGGAGCTGAAAAACGCTTTAAACGAAATGCATAACAAAATGGAAACCACCACGGCTCGGATTGAAGAGGCAGAGGAGAGAATAGGTGAACTAGAAGATAAAGTTATGGAAAAAGAGGAAGCTGAGAAAAAGAGGGATAAAAAAATCCAGGAATATGAGGGGAAAATTAGAGAACTAAGTGATACACTAAAAAGAAATAATATACGCATCATTGGTATCCCAGAGGAGGAAGAGAGAGGGAAAGGTGCTGAAGGGGTACTTGAAGAAATAATAGCTGAGAACTTCCCTGAACTGGGGAAGGAAAAAGGCATTGAAATCCAAGAGGCACAGAGAACTCCCTTCAGACGTAACTTGAATCGATCTTCTGCACGACATATCATAGTGAAACTGGCAAAATACAAGGATAAAGAGAAACTTCTGAAAGCAGCAAGGGGTAAACGTGCCCTCACATATAAAGGGAGACCTATAAGACTCGTGACTGATCTCTCTTTTGAAACTTGGCAGGCCAGAAAGAATTGGCACGAGATTTTCAGTGTGCTAGACAGAAAAAATATGCAGCCGAGAATCCTTTATCCAGCAAGTCTGTCATTTAGAATAGAAGGAGAGATAAAGGTCTTCCCAAACAAACAAAAACTGAAGGAATTTGTCACCACTAAACCAGCCCTACAAGAGATCCTAAGGGGGACCCTGTGAGACAAAGTACCAGAGACATCACTACAAGCATAAAACATACAGACATCACAATGACTCTAAACCCATATCTTTCTATAATAACACTGAATGTAAATGGACTAAATGCGCCAACCAAAAGACATAGGGTATCAGAATGGATAAAAAAACAAGACCCATCTATTTGCTGTCTACAAGAGACTCATTTTAGACCTGAGGACACCTTTAGATTGAGAGTGAGGGGATGGAGAACTATTTATCATGCTACTGGAAGCCAAAAGAAAGCTGGAGTAGCCATCCTTATATCAGACAAACTAGACTTTAATTTAAAGGCTGTAACAAGAGATGAAGAAGGACATTATATAATAGTGACAGGGTCTATCCATCAGGAAGAGCTAACAATTATAAATGTCTATGCGCCGAATACCGGAGCGCCCAAATATATAAAACAATTACTCATAAACACAAGCAACCTTATTGATAAGAATGTGGTAATTGCAGGGGACTTTAACACCCCACTTACAGAAATGGATAGATCATCTAGACACACGATCCATAAAGAAACAAGGGCCCTGAATGAGACATTGGATCAGATGGACTTGACAGATATATTTAGAACTCTGCATCCCAAAGCAACAGAATATACTTTCTTCTCGAGTGCACATGGAACATTCTCCAAGATAGATCATATACTGGGTCACAAAACAGCCCTTCATAAGTTTACAAGAATTGAAATCATACCATGCATACTTTCAGACCACAACGCTATGAAGCTTGAAATCAACCACAGAAAAAAGTCTGGAAAAACTCCAAAAGCATGGAGGTTAAAGAACACCCTACTAACGAATGAGTGGGTCAACCAGGCAATTAGAGAAGAAATTAAAAAATATATGGAAACAAACGAAAATGAAAATACAACAATCCAAACTCTTTGGGACGCAGCGAAGGCAGTCCTGAGAGGAAAATACATTGCAATCCAGGCCTATCTCAAGAAACAAGCAAAATCCCAAATACAAAATCTAACAGCACACCTAAAGGAAATAGAAGCAGAACAGCAAAGGCAGCCTAAACCCAGCAGAAGAAGAGAAATAATAAAGATCAGAGCAGAAATAAACAATATAGAATCTAAAAAAACTGTAGAGCAGATCAATGAAACCAAGAGTTGGTTTTTTGAAAAAACAAACAAAATTGACAAACCTCTAGCCAGGCTTCTCAAAAAGAAAAGGGAGATGACCCAAATAGATAAAATCATGAATGAAAATGGAATTATTACAACCAATCCCTCAGAGATACAAACAATTATCAGGGAATACTATGAAAAATTATATGCCAACAAATTGGACAACCTAGAAGAAATGGACAAATTCCTGAACACCCACACTCTTCCAAAACTCAATCAGGAGGAAATAGAAAGCTTGAACAGACCCATCACCAGCGAAGAAATTGAATCGGTTATCAAAAATCTCCCAACAAATAAGAGTCCAGGACCAGATGGCTTCCCAGGGGAGTTCTACCAGACGTTTAAAGCAGAGATAATACCTATCCTTCTCAAGCTATTCCAAGAAATAGAAAGGGAAGGAAAACTTCCAGACTCATTCTATGAAGCCAGTATTCCTTTGATTCCTAAACCAGACAGAGACCCAGTAAAAAAAGAGAACTACCGGCCAATATCCCTGATGAATATGGATGCAAAAATTCTCAATAAGATACTAGCAAATCGAATTCAACGGCATATAAAAATAATTATTCACCATGATCAAGTGGGATTCATTCCTGGGATGCAGGGCTGGTTCAACATTCGCAAATCAATCAACGTGATACATCACATTAACAAAAAAAAAGAGAAGAACCATATGATCCTGTCAATCGATGCAGAAAAGGCCTTTGACAAAATCCAGCACCCTTTCTTAATAAAAACTCTTGAGAAAGTCGGGATAGAAGGAACATACTTAAAGATCATAAAAGCCATTTATGAAAAGCCCACAGCTAACATCATCCTCAACGGGGAAAAACTGAGAGCTTTTTCCCTGAGATCAGGAACACGACAGGGATGCCCACTCTCACCGCTGTTGTTTAACATAGTGCTGGAAGTTCTAGCATCAGCAATCAGACAACAAAAGGAAATCAAAGGCGTCAAAATTGGCAAAGATGAAGTCAAGCTTTCGCTCTTTGCAGATGACATGATATTATACATGGAAAATCCGATAGACTCCACCAAAAGTCTGCTAGAACTGATACATGAATTCAGCAAAGTTGCAGGATACAAAATCAATGTACAGAAATCAGTTGCATTCTTATACACTAACAATGAAGCAACAGAAAGACAAATAAAGAAACTGATCCCATTCACAATTGCACCAAGAAGCATAAAATACCTAGGAATCAATCTAACCAAAGATGTAAAGGATCTGTATGCTGAAAACTATAGAAAGCTTATGAAGGTAATTGAAGAAGATTTAAAGAAATGGAAAGACATTCCCTGCTCATGGATTGGAAGAATAAATATTGTCAAAATGTCAATACTACCCAAAGCTATCTACACATTCAATGCAATCCCAATCAAAATTGCACCAGCATTCTTCTCGAAACTAGAACAAGCAATCCTAAAATTCATATGGAACCACAAAAGGCCCCGAATAGCCAAAGTAATTTTGAAGAAGAAGACCAAAGCAGGAGGCATCACAATCCCAGACTTTAGCCTCTACTACAAAGCTGTCATCATCAAGACAGCATGGTATTGGCACCAAAACAGACACATAGACCAATGGAATAGAATAGAAACCCCGGAACTAGACCCACAAACGTACGGCCAACTCATCTTTGACAAAGCAGGAAAGAACATCCAATGGAAAAAAGACAGTCTCTTCAACAAATGGTGCTGGGAGAACTGGACAGCAACATGCAGAAGGTTGAAACTAGACCACTTTCTCACACCATTCACAAAAATAAACTCAAAATGGATAAAGGACCTGAATGTGAGACAGGACACCATCAAAACCTTAGAGGAGAAAGCAGGAAAAGACCTCTCTGACCTCAGCCGTAGCAATCTCTTACTCGACACATCCCCAAAGGCAAAGGAATTAAAAGCAAAAGTGAATTACTGGGACCTTATGAAGATAAAAAGCTTCTGCACGGCAAAGGAAACAACCAACAAAACTAAAAGGCAACCAACGGAATGGGAAAAGATATTTGCAAATGACATATCGGACAAAGGGCTAGTATCCAAAATCTATAAAGAGCTCACCAAACTCCACACCCGAAAAGCAAATAACCCAGTGAAGAAATGGGCAGAAAACATGAATAGACACTTCTCTAAAGAAGACATCCGGATGGCCAACAGGCACATGAAAAGATGTTCAGCGTCGCTCCTTATCAGGGAAATACAAATCAAAACCACACTCAGATATCACCTCACGCCAGTCAGAGTGGCCAAAATGAACAAATCAGGAGACTATAGATGCTGGAGAGGATGTGGAGAAACGGGAACCCTCTTGCACTGTTGGTGGGAATGCAAATTGGTGCAGCCGCTCTGGAAAGCAGTGTGGAGGTTCCTCAGAAAATTAAAAATAGACCTACCCTATGACCCAGCAATAGCACTGCTAGGAATTTATCCAAGGGACACAGGAGTACTGATGCATAGGGGCACTTGTACCCCAATGTTCATAGCAGCACTCTCAACAATAGCCAAATTATGGAAAGAGCCTAAATGTCCATCAACTGATGAATGGATAAAGAAATTGTGGTTTATATACACAATGGAGTACTACGTGGCAATGAGAAAAAATGAAATATGGCCTTTTGTAGCAACGTGGATGGAACTGGAGAGTGTGATGCTAAGTGAAATAAGCCATACAGAGAAAGACAGATACCATATGGTTTCACTCTTATGTGGATCCTGAGAAACTTAAGAAAAACCCATGGGGGAGGGGAACAAAAAAAAAAAAAAAAAAAGAGGTTAGAGTGGGAGAGAGCCAAAGCATAAGAGACTGTTGAGAACTGAGAACAAACTAAGGGTCGATGGGGGGTGGGAGGGAGGAGAGGGTGGGTGATGGGTACTGAGGAGGGCACCTTTTGGGATGAGCACTGGGTGTTGTATGGAAACCAATTTGACAATAAATTTCATATATAAATAAAAAAAAAAAAAAAAAAAGAATAATGTAGAAGCATATTAAAGAAAATTAGTAAAATTTCCACCTGTGCAGTCTCCTTCGCCTCTACGGGCACAGAAGCACCTCCCTTCCTGAGCCTCCTCGCTCTCCAAGTTCACTTCTCCATGCCAGGTACCTGTTGAAGTCTGTGGTTCAGGATATGCAGATTGCTGTGCTAATCCTCCCGTCAGTTTCCTGGGTGGGTAGGATGGTTTAGTGTTGGTCTGGCTGTATTTCATGCACACGAGACACTTAAGAAACTTCCATGCTGTCTGCCATCTTGGCTCGTCCCCAGGGAGGTGAGATCTGTAGCACCAGTTCTCCGATATGAGATATCCCACAGGACAGTTGTGGTCGATGACAAAGCGGAAAAGGACATGGGCCAAACAGGGAGGCCACCCTGGAGGGGGAGGCAGAGAACCGGCTCCAGACCCGGGAAGGGGAGGGAGGGGCTCAAATGCTGGAGCCACGCCCACTTCCCTTCCTGCTGATTGTTCCTGAACAGCAGCCAACTGTCTGGGTCTGGTCTGGAGATCCTTCACCCCAAGGACCCACGGTCAAAAAGTTCACTGCCCTGCCTCTGCCCCACCTCCACCACAGCCACAGCCACAGCCACTGCAGTGTGCGGAGGCCCACGGGGCCATGGGTGTGCTTCCCACATGCTGGTGGGCTCCAGAAGGAGGCAGCAGGCATTTAAAAACCTTGGGCCTCGACGCTCCACCTGGTGGGCCAGACTATCTGGAGCCTCATGCCTCAAGTTCCCACTCTTTGTGCTCTATGGCCCTCCTAGCCTGAGGATGGGCTAGGGCCCCAAAGCAAATGAGTCATGTTCTGGAAAACGCGGAGATTCCTGAGAATACCGGGCCTCCATTCTGCTGGAAGAGGGCGTTCGAGAGTCCAGGAATCGTGGCCACACCCCTGTCTCAGTCCCAGACAATTTCCCACATTCATACACATGAATACACACAGGCACAGGCACACACACACACACTCCCCCTCTGTGGCTATCTCTAGTTGTGACTTACTCTCCTTCCTCTGCCTCCTTCCATGTCCCTCTGGTCTCTGTCTGTCTCTGAGTCCCTGTGATCATTTTTTCTAGGGAACGCTTCCTCCCTCCCCCACCTCCGTCTCTCTTTCTGTGTCTCTGTCCTGTCCCTGGACAGTCTCATTGCATCTGGGATTCCGTGTGCTGTGCATGCCCATATGGACATAGTAGGCTGCTGATGGACAGGGCTGCAAGGGAACACACAAAGGGACGCGTAAGTAACAGGGGTCAGAGCACATCCAGACCTCCTAAGCCGTGACTGCCTCCAGGCAGCCCACACAAACTGGATATACATGTGAACTGTGAAAGGTCAGTCCCTTGGCCTTTGCCCTGTAGGTTGCAGCCAGCTGGGAGGTACTGAAACCCAAGGGACTCCCCAGTGTTTAGAGGGTGTGAAGAAAGGGCAGGGGCAGAGGAGGCTGGGAACCTAGTCGTGGCTGGTGTTTCTCCACATGCCATGTTCCAGTGCCATTGGTACTGGAAGGTTGGTATCAGTTGTGGCTCCCTTTCCTCGGCATCTCAACGCAAGCTCCCGTGACCCAATGGAAGTCCTGAAACTGCCCTAGTTTTCAGCCAGGTTTGGGCCCCAGGACAAATGCGTGTGGGGTGTGAGGAGGGAAAGCAAGTGTGGGTCGTGGGGAGGAGCTAGCCTCGTGAGTGGGATGTGGCAGAGGGCATGCGTGAGTGCAGAGGTCCAGTAGAGTGTCTGTGAGTGTATTGTGGCTGGCGCCTGTGAGTACTTTTGCCTGAGACCTAGCGTTTGTGCTGGCAGCGTGTGCGTGTCTGTGTCCACGTGGCCGTGCATCTTTGTGCCTGAGTGAGTGTGTGTAGGCCGTTGGCAAGTGAAGGAAAGAGACTGGGGGCTTTCCTGACTTGGTGGGTAAGGGGGAGGCTCAAGTGCCCAAGTCCAGCGAGTGTAATCCCTTCGCTCCTGGGATCGACACGGAGCTACCTGATCACCTTTCATGACGGGAGGAAAGCCTGGACTTTGCCTGGGTCCGCTCGTCTTGTGTTGCCTTGGCCAGGGGCAAGTTGGGGTTGGGCCTTCCATGGCCCAGCGGAGGAGGAACAACGTTCCCTGCAAGGAAGCGGGGATTAGTGGAGGGAGGCAGCAGATAGCATGAGTAAGTCTGGACCTGCTCCTGGACCGGCCTAAGGGGATCATCGCAAGGTCTTGTGGTCCCAGCCAGGGTATGGGTCTCGGTGAACGTCCTCCTGGATGACCCTGCAGAGACAGGCCTGGCTGGTCTAGGGCCCCTTGCGAAGTTGGGGCCCGGCCCCTGGGCCCAATATTGTGGTAGGTGTTGTTCAAACTGAAAGGCATTGCCTTCTTGTCCCAGGCAGTCCCTGCACCTGGGACCCAGATTTGCTCCCACGTTCCTGCCACGGGGTCTCCCAGCGATGCATGGGAGTTTGACAGGCCCCATTTCTCTGGAGGGAGTGAGTTGCATAGGTCAGGTGCACCAGGCTCTGGGTCTGCTTTCCTGTCTTGCCCACCCCCTACATCCTCTGCTGAGGGCAGCTTGAGGGCTCACCACTGGACCTGTTCGTCTCCCTTTCTGGGTAAATGTTTGCCTCTCTGTCTGTCACAGTGGCCACCCCCTCTCAGCCCCCTACCACCTGTTCAGCCTCTCCCCATCCACCTGCGTTTCTATGCTTTGCTGTCACCTGAAGCTGTGGTGTGCTGCCTCATATATCACAGCCACCCTGGAGCATTTCTGTACCCCGTACGTATCCTGACATGGTCCAGCCAGTCTGGAGGAACCTCTTCTGTGTCACAGAAGCAACATGTTGGCCAGGGGTCCCGGCACACCAATTTGGCAATCCTAGAATCCCCCGCCTGCCTGGCAGCCTCCTGGTCCCCTAAAGAGGGAGGGGAACACTTCATTCCACCAAAGGGAAAAGGCAATGCATGAGTGTGTCGCCTGGCCAGGCAATGCATCTCGAGCCTCCAATCCTGCAGTGTCTCTGTGTGGTGTGTGTGTGTAGCTGCTGCTGTCTGAAGGAGACAGGCAGGGAGTCCACATCACCACTGCCCTGACACGGAGGGAGACCAAATCACTGCCCTCGCTTCACACCTTCTGCAGCTTATTGGTTCCCCAAACTGGTAACGTGGCTTCGTGTAGACCCTGGGGTGTGTCCGCAGGCCGAAGGCTTGCAGGCCACCAGCGAACAGCCTGTGCAGGAAGGCCAGGCCCGACCCGAGGGGCAGGTGGGCAGCCCCAGCGAGATATCAGTGCCGCTGGGGCATGGCATAGTGGCGGTGGAGGCGCTGTGGGTCTGGTGGAGAAGGAGGTTGAGGTGGCGGCCACGGAAGAGGACGCGCCTGGGGAAGAGGGGCATGACCAGAGGAAGAAGGGGGAGGAGGACGAGGAGCAGGAGCCGGGGAAGGAGAAGGTCCAGGTTCACGAGGAGGAGGACGTGAAGGACGAGGGGGAGCAGCAGGAATAGAAGAGCAGAAGGAGAAGGAGGAGGAAGAAGAGGGGGAGAGGCAGCAGGAGTAAAATAATAGAAGGAGGAGGAGAAGCAGAAGCCCAAGCAGAAGAAGGAAGAGCGGAAGGAGGAGGAGTTGGCGGAAATGGAAGGGGAGGAGCAGGAGCAACGGGGTATACAAGAGGGGGCAGTGGCGGCGGCGGTGGCGGCGGTGGCAGGGGAAGAGGACCAGGAGGAGGAGCAGGAGGAGGAAAGGAAGGCGTGGGAGCCATTAAAGGGAGAGCCGAATTGCAAACCGAGGAGGAAGAGGAGCAGGAGAAGGGAGCGCTGGAGGAGGAGCAGCAGGGTCAGGAGGAGGTGGAAGGAAAGGAGGACAAGGAGGAGCGGGAGGAGGTGGAACAGAAGCCGTGTGAGCAGGAAGGTCGATGGGTGGAAGAAGCCCAGCATCTGCAGGTGAAGCAGGATAAGAAGAGGCAGTTCGAGACAGGCCTCAGTCATTGCCCTTCCCCACTGGAGGCTCTGGAGGCCCTTCAGATAGAGCTACAGCCCGTGAATAAACAAGCCAGCCGGGAGCACGCTCGACTCAAACTCAGGATGTGGCAGAGGCGGCGGCATCATCTGGAACAGAGAAGTGCCCTTATCCAGGGCATCCGTGGTATCTGGGCCAAGGCTGTGTCCTTCCTGCTGCTGGTGGAGGGTCTAGAGGGGGCTGGGCTTGCACAAGAGGAAGGAAAGGGAGGTGACATTTAGAGGAACCCAGGACAGGGACTGGAGCTAAGCCACGCTCCAGTGGCCGGGAAGGTGCAAACATGATCCCATCCAGTGGTCCTGGCTCTGCAATGAGTGTGGGAGGAGGGCAGTGCTGGGGTGGTGGAGGCACCTGTGCTTTATGTCACACCTGGCACGGAAACAGCGCTGAGAGAGTGCGGAGTGGCGGTGGAGGTCGAGGCCAGGACTGGGAAATGACCGAGGGCTTCTTTCCATGCAAAGCCGCGTGGGGGCACGTTATGGGTCCCGCTAAGCATCTTGCTGCGGGGAAAGCGATGCGTATGCCCACTGGTCGGCGCGAGACTGGATGTGTGCTGTGTGGCTGTGTGGCTGTGTGGCTGTGTGGCTGTGTGGAAGTAAGCGTCCTCAGTGTCCTCATGAGCACACAAGGCTAGGCGTGGATGCGGGCGTCTGGGCATGCACAGCCTCCTGTGCATGTCTAGCAGATCCCTGCGGAATCCTGAGACCCCGTGGGCCTGGATGCAGCCTGTGGGGAGGGCGTGAGGCCCTGGGGGAGGATGCCAGTGCCTGGGGGAGGACGCCAGGATGCGGTCCACACTGGTTCTCTGGGTCGAGGTCTCTCACGCCCAGCACCTGAAGGCTCTTTGACCTGCAGCAGTTTGTGAACCACCCTCAGATGTCAGCCCTGATTAGTAAGCACGATGAAAGCATGCTTCGCCACATGACCAATTTGAAGGTCGGCCTGGGAGTGGGAGGCGGTGTGGGTGGGTGGCTGTGTGGGTGGGGAAGGTGGTGGGGAGAAGTGGTGTGTTCCTTTCTCAGGGGAGGGCGGGTCTCCTGGAACAAGATTTCACATTTCTGCCCCACATTTCTACCACGGCAGGTGGAGCAACACAAGTTTCCCAGGGAATGCCGGAAGATCCTGCTGTTTTTTGGCAAGAACTCCTACTTCCAGAATGAAGTTGTTACGAAGGAGTAGGTCCTTGGCCTTGCTGGTAAGTGTCCACTGAATGCATGGGCGGCAGTGGGTGGAGGGTTGAATGTGATTAGTTCTCTGGCGGCTTCTCACATACTCGTCTTCCTGCAGGGTATAGGGCGTCTCATTCCAGTCCCATCCAGTGGTACCCAAGGTACAGACAGGAGGCCTACAGACGCAGGCATGACAACAGCAGCCTCAACTTCTTCACCTGGTTCTCTGACCACAGCTTTGCCGGCTCTAGCAGGATTGCTGAGGTGGGGCCCTGTAACAAGGAAGGGAGGTGATTTTCATGGGTTCCCCCACTGCGTGGGATAGCTACCTGAGGCCTGGCCTGTCTCCCCTACCAGATAATCATAGAGGATATTTGGCGCAATCCCTGCTGTATTTCAAGATGAAGGAGGCCCCAGGAGAGAGAACTGAGAGGGAAAGAGGTGAGCAGCGAAGGGTGTGGGCACTGAAATGTGTGCCGTGGGGCCCATGGCACAATTCTCTTCTGCATGGAGGCACCGAGACTCACAGTGGCACAGAAGGTGACACCAGGTCAAAAGGACATCGGCCTGAGACAGGGAGTCTTAAGAAGTAACGTGTCAAAGAGGCTTTGCCCCTTTGGGGAGGCTGAAGGTGGGCAGTGGGCTAGACAACAAGAATGAGCAAATCGGGACATCCAAAGCTGGCTCATCAGTTAGCATGGTGACAACTGTCATTCTAGGACCATGAACCCACCCTCAGGCGTCCTACCACCATCCCACATGTTGTCTGGCTTCTGGAGCCACTTGTCAGCTTTGGCACAGCTTATCATACCCTCCCATTCTACTTTCCGTTTGGAAACATGCAAGCAACCTTAAACAGGGCCAAGATAAGACTCTCACCTGTCCTGTGTGTGTGTGTGTGGGGGGGGGGTTGTGTCTGTGTGTCTCTGTCTGTGTGTACCCTTATATCCCAGGGATATGCACAATCTTGAGAAGACTATAAGGAGCATCGCACTTCATGGACCCTAGTGGAAAGCCTCCGACGCTCACCGATGGTCCACAAGATTCTCCTGCCCACAAAATAAGGACAAGGCTCGTGGTGACACGTGGCACAGGGTGGGGGTCCAGTACATTTGAAGAAATATAGAATGGGTGATAAACAGCATGAAGTCTTTGTGTGTGTTTTCGGCTAAGGTACGCTCTCGGGCGTGTCCATGTATACATGCGACTGTCCAGAGGTGTAAGTGTTCTCTGCCTGCACATTGGAGTTCCAAGAAAGGGCGGGACGTAGGACATTGTCTTTAGGGATGGGTCACACATTGGGATTGCATGTGAGGTCAGTAAGATTGAACCAATGGAGAGTTGAGTGAGGGAGGACAGGGCACAAACCTGAGAGAAAGGCCAGCGCCCAGGTTCATATCTTTCCTGTGAAAATGAGGAAATTCAAGGAAATGGAGAGGCCAGCACAGGCCAGGGATGTCCAATACTCAGGGTTTGATGATGTCCATGAAGGTGCCCCCAGAATCCCGCATGGTGACATCCTCAGTCATGTTGACTGAACCGCCACACACAGGAATTCTGCATGGTCTCTGCATGGTTCAGCAAACATGAATCAGACTCCCAGGTAGGAAGTAATGGACAAATGAGGGAACAGAACACACAGGAGGCACACAGAAACGAGACACAAGCTGGCAGGGTAAGTCTCTCCCAGCCAGGAACATGCCACATGGCAAAGGAGGAAGTGGGAAAACGTTGCTAGACCACCTTTCACACTTTACGCCTGCATCTGAAACGTGCAAGCCAGTGACGTTTGAGCCCCTAGGGTACAAAGGGTTTGAAAACAGAAGAACGGAAAATAGATGTGTGACTTAATGGTCACAGCAAGGCAGCTGCATTTGGGGACATTAACTGGCTGGCAGTGAGTGCATGGCCAATCCTCTGACGAAGGTCCTATGGGCACGGAAGGATTTCTGGCTCCGGGAACATATAAGAGAACACGCAGAAGCCCCTCCACCTGACAGCAGGACAGCAATTGGATCTGTCAGTGGAAGAAAGGGGTTGAATTCAGAGGGAAACACACTCAAGCGCAGAAGCATACACCAAAGACAAGACAGGCCATCAGAGCCACAGCTGACACAACACGCAGGTGTGCAGAAACAAAGGCGGTTACACGGGTACACCTGTGCCCACTTGGGCCAGGCAAGCAGGCATCACCAGAGAGGCGTTGGCACAGGCAAAGCCAGGAAAGGACACAGACACGCCAGAGCTCACTCAGGGAGACAGAGGAGCACAGGCAATGCAAGACATTTCCTGTACACAGAGAACAGCAGGACGGTCCCAACAGGCCAATGAGAGACGGGTGTGCTTCAGAGATAGGGAAGTCAGAAGGCTCCTGAATTGCAGAGGGTGGCCCCTGTCGAGGGAAAACACTCTGGAGCCCACACACGCTGGTGTTGTGGTGGAAGATGCCGGTAGGCAGCACATACAGTTGTGCAGGGGGTTTAGCAACTCCTGGACCCTCGGGCTCCCCAGGGAGTGCTGCGGCTACGGGAGGACACCCGGGGCTGCAGGATGTGCATCCTGAGGGCTGTAATCCCTCGGACACAGAGCACCCAGGCCTCTGACCACGGTCCCTGGACACAAGGGTCCACACTTGAGGGTTTGGCTCTGGGAGCCGTGAGGGCATTCCACACCCACACCTTGCCCGTACATTCTCTTTGGGACAGGCCGGGGGGAAAAGTCACCTGGCCCCTCAGCAGGTATTGGCGGGAGATATGAACATGTGGGGGACCCTGTCTTCCCCTTTCCAGTAAAGTGTTCCTGCTCGGCAAGACCTATCAAGTAACGGCCTGCTTGTGCAGAAAGATGCCCCAAAGGGCCCAGCATCATGACCACTGAGGCCGTATTCCCACTGCAGAATCATGGGCCATACTTTCTTTGGATGTTCATACCCAAAGACATGGGCCAGCACAGGGAGCTATCCAGGGTACCGGGACGTTTACACATCAAGCAGCTGAGAAGACATGCTTCTCCAGCCAGTGTGCAGACAGCAGCGAGAAAAAGACCTGCCATCCCTTCTAGAGAGTGCGACAGCCTCCGCCCTGGAAGAGGTAAGGCTTGGGCGTACAAATCCGGACTCCACAGCGTGCTGACACCCCGCTGACCATGTTGTCTGCATATTGGTAGGGGCAAGAAGCCTCCATGCATTGGGACTGCCAAAGCCTTCTCTGGAATAGAGCCATTGCAGGGAAGACTCTTGTGCTTCAGAGTACTGCAGTGGGGATCCTGGCGGGCTTGGGCAGCTTGGGAGACAGGAAGATTAGTGTGGGGATATCAGTCTCAGGCACGCTGTACTAGGGCCGTGTAACTTGGGGATAGAGAAGAGCCTGCGATGGACAGGGCTGAACTCTGTCTACTGCACTGCTAGCACGGTGGAGATTTGCCCCATCCCTAGCACAGACATCTCTGGCAAGCAGCCATCTGCTGTGGAAGGAGTACCCCAGTACTCACCTCTTCCTAGGTGAGGCTCATCCCAGTCCTTTCTAAGCTCCAGGCCTGCACAGGACCTCTGCACAGAATGCTAAGGCTGCACAAGTCCATCGTTCCCTATGTGGCCGAGGCAGCCTTTGTCCAGACACTCAGGCCAAGGAACGCAGGCCGCCTGGGACGAGGCGACCTCCCTGAGGGCCTGCTGGTGTTTGCCCTTGGGAGTCTTCTCACAAGTCTCACGTGGGGTGTGGGACACGTGGCATAAGCCTTTGGACCCAGAGGAAGAACTGCACCGGACTCATCACGGCTGATGATGAGAGGGCAGCGGGCACATGGGAGAGGATGACATGTCCGTGGCCTTTGAAAGCCCCACCTCCCCGTGAACCTCCCCTATGTTGGCTTGCAATCTGGGCCACCCATTAGTAACCTGAGGTCATTTCAGAAACAGCGAAGTTCACACAAGGGCATCAGTACTAGGACTCCTTCAGGAGTCTTGTGGGTGTGAATGTGTGATCAAATTGGTTGATGAAAAAATTAGGTATTTTGTTTTGTTCACAATTTTATTTTCAACATTCATTCTCAAATTTGTTATGCTTTATTATATGATTTCTTAAAAACTCCTTCAAAATATGATTTGGTTTTCAATCTGGAACACCTCTTAAATTTTTATGTATTAAAAATTGGGATGACAAGTTTGAAGTCAATATTAAAAAGCCTCTCAAATTCATTCCATCTGACAATATTGCCCAAATTGTTGATATTTTATTTGATTTTAAAATGTCTCAACTTATCTTTTTAAAAGTTATTTATTTTGAAAGAGAGAGAGATAAAGAGACATCGAGAGAGAGAGAGAGGGAGAGTTCAGAGGAGGGGCACAGAGATGGTGAGATAGAATCTCAATCGTGAATTAGTAAACCAAAAGCTCTGAAGAAACAAAAGCCCAGGACCAGATCAATTCTACTATAAACTTAAAGAAGAGTTACTCCCTGTTCTTCTCAAAGGAATTTCAACTTCATTCTATGAGACCAGCATTAACTTGATATCAAAATCTGAAAACTAGTCCACTAAGAAAAGAAGGACAAGCCCATATGTTTAATGAACATAGATGCAAATATTCTCAAGAAAATACTTGCACACTGACTCTAATACTTTATAAAAAAAAGTATTCACCAGAATTGAGGGAGATTTTTTCCTAGTTTGCAAGTATAGTCCAATATTCACAAATCAATTAACATGTTACACTACACCAATGAGATAAAGAAGAAGAGCCACATCATCATTTCAACAGATGCAGGAAAAGCATTTGAACAAGTACAACATGCATTCATGAAAAACACCCTCGGCAAATTAGGTTTAGAGGAAAAATACCTCAACATAATAAAGGCCATCTATGAAAAACCCATAACTAAAATCTTTTTCAATGGGGAAAACCTGAAAGCTTTTCCCATAAGCTTAGGAACAAGACTAGGATGTACACTCCCACCACTTTTTTATTCAGCACAGTACTAGAACTCCTAGCCACAGCAATTAGACACTAAAAAGATGTAAAAGGCAATGGAATCAATAAAGAAGAAGAAAAATGTTCTCAATTTATTGAGGACATGATACTCTACTGTAGAAAACCTGAAAGATTCCACGGACAAAAGTGTGAGAACTGAAGAACTAATTCAGTAAATTCATAGGGTACAATCAACATACAGAAATCTGTTGCATTTGTATACACTAATAATGAAGCCGCAGAAAGACAGATTAAGAAAACAATCCCATTTATAATTGGACCAAAAAAATAAGATATCTAGGGGTAAACATATACAAAGAGGTGGATAACCTATACTCTGAAACCTATTAAATAAGGTTGAAAGAAACTGAAGTCAACACCAAGAAATGGATAATTCCATGCTCATGGATAGAAAGGGCAAATAATGTTAAAATGTCTATGTTACCAAAGCGATCTACATATTTAATATAACCCCGATGAAAACACCAATGGCATTTCTCACAGAACTAGAACAAACAGTCCTAAACTTTATATGGGACCACCAAAGTACCTGAAGAGCAAAGCAATCTTAAGCAAGCAAACAAACAAACAAACAAGCAAACAGACAGACAGACGAACAAAGAAACTCTGGAGGCATCACAAACTCCAGATGTCAAGTTATACTACAAAGCTGTAGTTATCAAAACTGCATGGTGCTGGCACAAATTGGAACGTAGACCAAAGGAACAGAACAGAATACCTAGAAATAAACCCACAAGTATCTGGTCTATTCATCTTTGACAGAGCAAGAAAGCATATAAAATGGGAAAAAGGTATTCTCTTCAGCAAATGGTGTTGGAAAACTGAACAGAAATGTGCAAAAGAATGAAACTGGACCACTTTCTTACAAAACACATGAAAATAAATCCAAAATGGATTAGAGGTAAAAATCCTAGAAGAGAACACAGGCAGTAATTTTTTGACATTAGCCAAAGAAACGTTTTCTAGGTATATCTCCTGAGACAAAAGCAAAAATACAAAAACAAAAGGAAAATAAACTATTGGGATTGCATCCAAATAAAAAGCTTCTGCACAGCTAAGGAAAAACTCCAATAAAATGAAGGGCAACCTACAGAATGGGAGAAGCTATTTGCAAATGACATATCCAGTAATGGATTAGTATCCACTATATAAAGAACTTACAAAACTCAATACTGAAAAACGAAATTATCCAATTAAAAAATGGGCAGAAGTCCTTAACAGACACTCCTGCATGAAGACATCCAGATGGCCAACAGACACTTGAAAAGATGTTTATCATCACTTACCATCAGGAAATTGCAAGTCAAAAGGACAATGAGATACCACCTCACACTCTTTGGAATAGCTAAAATCAGCAACACAATGAACAACAGGTGTTGATGAGGATTCGGAAAAAGAACTTTTGCACTGTTGATGGGAATGCAAACTGGTGCAGTCACTGTGGAAAACATAGTGGGTTCCTCAGAACGTGAAAACTACAACTGCAGCAATCACACTACTGTGTATTTACCCAAAGAATCCAGAAACGATAATTCAAAGAGAGAGTAGAACCCTGATAATTTTGGCAGCATTATGGAACAGCCACGTGTCCATCAAATGATGAATGGATAAAGATTTACTATGTATACATGATGTGGTATTATAATGTGGTATTATACACACATAATTATATGATGTGGTATCTTATGTATAATACCCACACACAGGGGAATAGTACTCAGCCACGTAAAATAATGAAATCTTGCCATCTGCAACAACATGAATGGAGCTAGAGAATATAATGCTAGGCAAAATAAGTCGGTCAGCGACAGATACCATATGACTTCATTCATATGTGAAATTTAAGAAACTAAATAAATGATCAAATGTTGGGGAAACAGAGTAATAGACAAATCAAGAAACATGCACTTCATTATAGATAACAACATGCTGGTTACCAGTGTGTGTGTGTGGGGGGGGTGCAGATGTAGTGAGTGAAATATGTGATGGGGATTAAGGAGTGCACTTGTTGCCATGAGTACTGGGTATTGTAAGGAATTGCTGAATCAGTATATTGTACATCTGAAACTAATATAACACTATATGTGAAAAAAAAAAGAGGCATCCTTGTGGCTCAGTTGGTTGGCCATCCAACTTTGGCTCAGGTCATGATCTCTCAGTTCGTGGGTTCAAGCCCTACATTGGGCTCACTGCTGTAGGCATCACGCCCACTTCAGATATGCTATTCCTCTCTCTCTGACCCTGCTTGCATTCTCTCAGAAAGAAATAAGATATTGTTTCAAAACCATAAAATATTTAAAAATAAATTCAGTTTATCAGAAAAAGAAAAAAAAAAAAAACATTTAGAGCACCTAATTAAGTTACTGGATTTTCTGATATTTTAGGTTTCAGGAAATTCATTTGTTTGAATATGTGTTATTATCTCTTTTTAGGTATTCTCTGTCCCGTCCTGTTTTAATGATGATGATGATGATAATAATAATAATAATAATAATAATAATAATAATAATAATAATAATAATAATAATAATAGCAATAATAATAGGATTCTATATAAGGGGTGTTTGCTATGTTCAGATATTGTTCTAAACTCTTTAGATGATCATTATATTCATCTCTTGGTCTTACATATATGAGAACGAAAGCACAAATCATTAAAAAAATCTGTGCCGATGATCACACACCTAGTACTGGTGAGACAGGATGTAAACTTGGGTGAGTTGACACTAGAGGACACTATTTCATGCCACCTCTCAGTTCCATCACATGCCACCTGTGTTGACCTTGGGAGCAGACAAGTTCCTTAACCTCTGAACTTCTTCAATTTGCTGATATGTAAAAGGAGGTTAATAGTAACCCCTCCCTCATAGGGCCCTAAGGAGAATGACAGGAAGTACTTGTGAAATGTTCAGAACCTCACCTGGGATGAGTAAGAACTAAGTAAGTGTTGGCAAGAAACATCTCAGCCAGGCTAGCTGGTCCCCAAGTCTTACTCATTTGCTCCAGGGTTAGAGTTATGGGGTTATGCTAGTTTTTCAAAGAAATGACTTGCATCGCTTTCATTCTCTTGCTGCTTTTTCTTAAACCAGTTGTAGTCATTTACATTGTCTCCAAAACATTCATTGTCTGTTTTATTGGCATGTGTACATAGGAGTTTTTAATAACCAAAAGCTCTATAATGTTACCATGTTTAACTTTAATAATTTGATTTCCTTGAATTTTCTGTTTACAAGAAAAAAAGTTTAATTTTAGTGACTTGGTAAATTGGTTAAGTTTTAAATTTCTTGGTTAAATACAACAATACAAGGAAATACAAGAAGTACAAGATATACAAGGAAAACATCTAACACTTTCAAGTTGGGTCACATTTGTTCCCTCTCCAGTTGCTCTCTCAGGCTACTCTCACCTCGGGGGCTTCTCTTCTAAGACTGAAATTCTCTTGACTCTGTTTATCTCCTTCCAACAAGTGTCAATTATACATAACTGCGATGAAGGAAGGGAGATCAGATTTTTCATGAATCTTCTTGATGAAATTACATGATCCAGGCTCACAAGGTAACAATTTAGCATTCTCTCATACAAACAAGAAATAATTAGAAATATAGTCAGAGAATTGGCGCCATTTGCCATAACAGAAGTAAAAGGAGAAGGAGGTGGAAGGAAGGAAGGAAGGAAGGAAGGAAGGAAGGAAGGAAGGAAGGAAGGAAGGAAGGAAGGAAGGAAGGAAGGAAGGAAGGAAGGAAGGAAGGAAGGAAAGGAGGGAGGGAGGGAGGGAAGGAGGGAAGGAAGGAAGGAAGGAAGGAAGGAAGGAAGGAAGGAAGGAAGGAAGGAAGGAAGGAAGGAAGGAAGGAAGGAAGGAAGGAAGGAAGAGGAAGGAAGGAAGGAAGGAAGGGAGGGAGGAACTTAACAAGACACATGAAGAAAGTATATAAATAAGCCTTTCAGAAAACTTTAAACCCATGTGAGAGATATTTAAAAAAACAAAAGCTTAAATATAAACATTCCTTGTGTTGGAATAGGAAAAGTTATTATTGTAAGAATGCCAACTATCTCTAAATTACTATGGAAATTTGTTGCAAGCCCAATAAAATATGGATTTTTAAAAATCAGATCAGCTGGTTCTAAGATTTTTGTATAAATATCAATATTCAAGCTGATCCAGAAATTTTTGCTGAAAGGGTAGCATATGAATTAGGCGAGTTCTACCAGATAATAAATTATGTGATAAAGCAATTGTGGTTCAGCTGAATGAATGAAACGTCATAGAGAATCCAGTAGTAGGTTCAAAGCATATGCAAATTTAGTATATAACTAAGTGAACCTTTCAAAGCAAATGCATTGTTCGAATAATAGTAACAAAGATACTATTCATGAAGTTTCAATACTTTTCTTATAAATGTCTTAATTTGCATTATGTCATATTATTAATGTTATATGTTTTCTTATAAAAATGCATCTATAAAATCCTAGGAGAAAACAAGAAAGTTATTTTTCTTGTCTATTGGGAAAAGCCTTCTTAATATATACTGAGCATTTGTTGCTAAGAAATTTTAGGCACTTACGTATTTATTTATTTATTTATTGAATTTCCACACTGTGATAATGCCCATTTCACAAAAGAGAAAGCAAAGAACAAAAAAGGTAAGGGGACTTTATTTGTTTCCCTATAGCTCAAGATGGAGTACCTAGATAGTTTTACTCTAGATCGTGTGTTCTCAAACGTGATGATAACAACTGACATACACCAGAAAGAGCAGAAACAATGGCGGAGCCCAGTGGAAGGCCATGGGCTCAATCCCTCCTTGGCCTTAACAGGTTGGCAGTATCTGCCTGCACTTGTCCACAGGTGAGTCATTGTTAGCATAGGCATAAAAATGTCTTGGCATCATTACTTAACCTGTGAACAAGTGGCAGTATGGCCCTGGTTGCAGAGAAAGAAATTTTGCCTACCACCAGGAAGCGATGTGTGAGAGGCAGTCTTATAAACTGGTAAATTAGTATGCTGTACCTGGCAGCACCTTAACCTGGAAATACAAAATTTCATTATACACAACCTATGCGTTTCCCCCTAAGAGTAAAACAAATCAAAACAAACAAACAAACAAACAAACAAACAAACAAACAACACAAAAACCCAGGAAGCAAGCTTACCCCATACCTGCAAGGAGGATGGCTTCCCACATGTTGTTTAAGAAGTGTCTTTTATGTGGATCAAAGGAAACTATAACTTTCTTAGGTAAGATTTATGTGTCAAAGCATTCATTTTTGCCAACGCTCCAACACAGTCATCTGCAGAATCACTTTAAATCTTATCTCACTGCCTTCCCCAGTTTTATTACAAATGGAGAAGATATTTTTTTATGTAAGACAATCTATGACGTCCTAGGAGAAAATATGGGGGAATTATTCTTATAATCCAGAATGACAATGATCTTTCTAAAATAGGGGTGGACATTACACTCAAATGTAACGATAGTAGGGAAGGATCATTTTTATTATATTGAACATATATATTTTTTTAATTTTGTAAAGAAAAAACAAAGCCAAAAAAAAAAAAAAAAGGAAAAGAAAAAATAAAGTGAGGTGCCTGGGTGGCTTGGTAGGTTAAGCGTCCAAATTCGACTCGGTCACGATCTCATGGTTTGTGGGTTTGAACCCTGCATCTAGCTCTTTGCTGAAAGCTCAGAGTCAGGAGTCTGTTTCAGATTCTGTGCCTCCCTCTCTCTCTTCTCCTTCCCTGCTCGCACTCTCTCTCTCTCTCAGAAATAAATAAACATTAAGTTAAAAAAATTAAAAAAATAAAATACAGACAAATGAAAATTAGTGGAAATATTTGCACCACCAATAGAAACACAGAAGACAAATTCCCATAATGCTTGTATTGCTTTTTTTTAAGCCACACTGTTAAACAAAACAAAAATCCAATAGAAGGTATAGAGGAAAGAAAAAGGAAGTTCATCAGAAAACAAGCATAAATGACTTTTAAAAACTGTAAAGACGAACAACCACAATTTTAGAAAGCAATTGCAAATAAAAATGAAATACTACTACTCTTCTATTGGACAAAAACATTGGTAATGCACACTATAGAAATCGGAAGAGGAAAGAGGCATTTCAGAAATGTAATTGGCGAAATGGTACCTCTTCTTTGGAAGACAGTTTAACATGATAATGGTAAAAATAACAGTAATAACATTTATTGAGTGTTTGGCATGTTGGACAGACACTGATCTATTTCACATAGTTTAATTTAATTATTCCTCATAACAACCAAATGAAGTGGTTTATATTACTACCCCTCTGAGAAATCAGAGGCACAAGAAGATTAAGACATGTGCTGTGAATGGAGTAGCTGAATTCAAACTCAGTACTAAAAATTCAGTTTAAAATACCAAACTTGACAATATCCATAAAAACTCAACATATTTATACCTGTTATATGTACACCTTCATGGGGGTTAGGTTTTTCCCTACGACACAGAACAAGGAAGGACTATGGTTTTAACAGGGTAAAAGTGGATGTCTCTCCCAAATCAATGAACTTTGGAGGTATACAGCTCCAGTCTGATTGGGCAGCTGTATTCTATGAAGTGCATAGAAATCTAGTTCCTACCAGCTCTTGCTGGAAGAATCTCAGTTCACTTTCCATCCAAACGGTTTGGCCCTAGAGTACATGATCCAAGGCAACATGTGAATGACATCAAAGAAAAAATAAAGGACACAAGGCCCACAGCTGTCTCAACTTTCTCAGAAGCTGCCACATGACACTTCCTCTTATATTGCTTTGGCTGCCAGGGAAGCTGGGGTATGTAGTCCTAATTCTGAGTGTCCGTAGGCACAGCTCAACGCTGGTAATAACCTGCAAGGGAAGGAGGTGGAGGAATGGATGTGGAAGAGGTTCTTTCTGTCCTACTGATACCACAATTCCAGTTCTAGGAAATTTCCCAAGATTTTTACATTACAAATCTTCCTTGATTTAGGATGGAGTCACCTCTAGATAAAACCAGTGTGAGTGGAAGTTATTCTAAGCCAAAAATGCATTTAACACGCGTAATGTGCTGAATATCATAGTTTAGTCTAGCCTCTATTATGTGTGTTCAGAATAGTTGCATGAGCTGAAATTATGAGACATCATCTAACACACAGCCTATGTTACATTAAAGTTTAACTGTCTCATGTATTTCAGTGAATACTGTGTTGAAAGCATAAACACAACGGTTGTGTGAGTACAGAATGGCTGTAAGCATATAGATTGTTCACCACCATGATCATGTGGTGGACTGGGAGCTGTGGCTGGCTGCTCTGTCAGGCATCACAGGAGAGGGTCGTATCGCCTCTCATTACCACTGGGAGAGGTCAAAAACTTAAATTTGAAATACAATTTATCTTCGAAAACGTTTAATGTTTATTCAAGTTTTGGAGAGAAAGAGAGACAGAAAGAGTGCGAGCAGGGGAGGGACAGAGAGAGAGGCACACAGACACAGAATCTCAAGTCAGCCCCAGGATGCAAGTTGTCAGCATAGCCTGAGGCAGACTTGAACTCAGGAGCCGTGAGATCTTGACATGAACTAAAGTCAGATGCTTACACCACTGAGCCAGCCAGGTGCTCTTCAAGGACAATTTCTAAACAATGCTATCATTTTCACACCATTGTAAGGTCCAATAACTAGAAGTCAAACAATATTAAGCCAGGGACTGCTAATCCTCCATTCATCCTTGCAGATATATTTTTGATCATCCTATGCCTGCCAGTAAGCTCACGTCCATGGACTGCATCGTTGAAGCTTTCTTGTCCTCTGGCTTCCATCCATAGTTGGCAGGTATACGAATAGGTAGCCAGAGAGCAAAAGAAAAGCAGTCATTATATGTACTCTGAACTCTGGAATTTTGGCAGTGGCTTATTCCTCAGTCTATGGCCACATCTCCTGTTAGGTGGCTTCTCTCCCAGCCGTGGGCTCATTGGCTTCTAGTAACACTTGTCCTTTCCTTGTCCCCTGGTGCCTGGGAGAGGTGACGTCTTCTCTTGCTCATCCCCAAGGACTCAACCACTTAGTTTGGAGCCCGTTTTTCTCACCAGCACCTGTGTTCATAGATTCTCCATTAAACTCTTTCCAGATAAGTTTTTCAAGGCACCACTCACACTCTGCTGGACTCTGGCAGGCAAACATATGTACAAGGACTTTCACGGCAGCATTGTTTTCTATAGTCGTAGACTACAAACAAATTAAATACACATAAACAAGGGACACATTAAATACCTCTAATGCAAACAGGGTAGGAAATACCATGAAGTATATTTAAAAAATAATGTCCCATTGGACCTGATACTTTAATTTTTAACAGGGCAAATCTCATGTCAAACATTTTCACAATCACAAAAATCATGTACCTATAAAATAGAGAGGTGTAGATAATATCTTGCTACCAGCTATATATATATATATTTTTTTTTCATGTGAGATACGCATATTATATACTTTGAGATTCTGGAAAAAAACCCTACAAACTGTTAAAAGTGGTCTTCTTCTGGGGAAGAATAATGGAGGCCTAGTGAAGACATAGATTTACTTTCATTGAACAACTTGTTTTGCTACTATATGAATTTTTACCATGTGTATATTACCTTTAAAAAGCTCGTTAAAGGAAAAAAAAAGGTTTCCTTAGGATACATATAGGGAAATTTATGAATATGACAATAACACTCCTCTGATATTTCAATATTGCAGTTTGGATCCCAACTTCCTCCCCTCCCTACTCTGCCCCCCCTTTTCCTCTCCCTCCATACAGGGTCACTAAACTCTCTTTTCTCACACAGGACAGCACTTCCGGGACTACTGTGGTCCTTGCTGTGTGTTCCCCAAGTTGTCACGGCTCTCACTGCACTTGAGGTTCATCATGATCCAGAATCATCTTACATTATATAGTTCTTATAGCTAAGCTTTCAAGGCTTGGCTTTTTAGGAAATTAAACTACCTTTCATATTTCTTCAAAAAAATCTTACTCTCAGCTGACAACTCTTAGAATATGGTAAATTCTCCCACGATTGGCTAAAGGACTCCAGTTGAATTCAAATGCTCTAGTGTTACTCTGGGTTGAATTCATAGGAACAAAAGTCTTTATTGACCCTTTGTCTTCGGACCCATTCCTTCCTTTATTTCTCAATTGAGCATCAATTTATTGAGTGTCTATTTTATTCCCAAACTGTAGGAGGTGCTAGAACTTAATGAATGGATAGTCCTGGTCCACAGAAATATTAAGTCCTATTGGAGACATGAAAGTGTAAGATGTGTTGGGGCACCTGGGTGGCTCAGTTGGTTAAGGGGCCGACTTCAGCTTGGGCCATTATCTCACAGCTTGTGAGTTCAAGGTCCATGTAGGACTCTGTGCTGACAGCTGAGAGCTGGAGGCTGCTTTGGTCTACACCTCCTTGTCTCTCTGCCTCTCACCCACAGATGCTCTGTCTCTCTCTCCTCCAAAAATAAAAATACATAAATAAATAAATAAATAAATAAATAAATAAATAAATAAATAAACATTAGGAAAAAAATTATGTGTAAGAGGTGTCAATTGAAGTGTGTATAGAGTTTGAGTCCGGGCATAGAAAGAGAGTGTTGGATCAGGATAAGTAACTAGAGCAACTTTCTAAGAGTATGATTGACGGTGGGTAGTAATAAAAGGTGAGTCGGGGTGCCCTAGGAAGACTCGTGAAAGGGACGTCATGTAACGCATTGGAAACAACGTAACTTAAAGCAGGAAAGCAGGACCCTTGAAGTAATGTATGACCTTTGATAGAAGATTATAATGGTGAGTTAAGCTGTCAGATAACATCATCAGTGTCATCATCACCCTGGAAAGAATCAAAAGGGAAGGGGAAAGGGATGAATTAAGAGTGTCTACTACATCACCAGACACATTAAAGATGCTCAATATCACTAATCAGAGAAACCTGAATCAAAACCACAAAGACGCAGCAATTCACACCTGACAGAATGCCTCGTATCAGCAAGACAAGAAATAACAAGTATTGGTGAGAAGGTAAGAGAAAAAGTAACACCAATGCACTCTTGGTGGGAATGTAAATAGGTGCAGCCACTCTAGGAAACAGAATGCAGGTTACTCAAAACATTAACTCAGAAATACTATGTCATCCAATAATTCCACTACTGGTATTTACCCAAAGAAAAGGTAAACCCCAATTTGAAAAGAGGCATGCACCCCTGTGTTTACTAAAGCATTATTTATGATAGCCCAGATATGGAAGCATCCCAAGAGTCTAGCAACAGATGAATTCATAAAGAAATGTAGTGTCCATATAATGGAATATAATTTAATTTTTTTAAAAAAAGGAATAAAACCTTGCCGTTTGCAACAACATGTGTGAACCTACAGGGTATTATGCTACGTGGGATTATTCCGATAAAAGGAAATACCATATAATTTCACTTTTATGTAGAAGCTAAAATACAAAACAGAAAAAGAAACAGACAGATTCTTCAATACAGAGGACAAACTTGGTTACAAGAGGAGAAGTGGGTGTGCTGTGTAATATAGGGAAAGGTGACTAAGAGTTACAAACTTCCTGTCATAAATTACATAACTTACAGAGATGAAAAGTACAGCACAGGAAATATAGTTGATATTATAACAACACGATATGGTGAAAAATGGTGACTACATTTACCACGGAGAGCACTGAATAATGTATAGAATTATCAAATCGCTATTTTATACACCTGAAACTAAAATAACACTGTATGTAATCTATACTTCAATAATAGAAAATTAAAAATGAAAAAAAGAGCATCTATTACCGTTGTTATCTGGGAAAGAAAAAAAAAAGAGAATAGGTTAGAGATTTGATAATTATTTTAGCCTGCCTTAAAATACGTACCAATTAAGATGCTGCATCTAAACATACCCATGGTGATGGGGAAGACATCTAGGTATAAAACATATTATAAATAGGTAAAAATAGGTATAAATAGGGCATATTATACATGTATACATATTATACATCTAGGTATACATATTATACATATTATATGTATACATATATATGTATACATATTATACATCTAGGTATACATATGTATATGTATGTATACATATATATATGTATATGTATACATATATATGCATACATATTATACATCTAGGTATAAAACATATTATAAATAGGTATAAATAGGTATAAATTGGTATAAATAGGGCATATTAAGGAATTTGCTGATAGTTGATCATGAGGGAGTCTAAGGGCATGAACAATTGGCCCAGGACCAGTAAGAATGCAAAGGTGGGGGCAGGGTGTGGATAGGAAAGGTGTTTTCTCTCATGCTGCAGTGTGGGGGAACCACAGCTTGGAAGGCAGTGATGGAATAACTTTTGCATGTTACAAAGTCCACTCTAAGCGGAGTAGAGATATGAGCTCCATCATGAGGCTCCACTGATGCCAAGCAAAATACGGAGGGGTGCGGCATAGAGGAAATGTGGTTGCCATAGTATCCACAGAAGTGAGCTACTAATTGAATCATACTGGTGAGGAAATGAGAGGAATTACACTAGGATAAAGAATAAAAAATGGAGAAGGAAATTTTGGGAACATGTGCTCGTTTGAGGTTCTTTGTGAGATGACGTCTTCACAAAGCATAGGACACAGACAAGAATTGGAATGACTCAATGTCCAATTTTTACTTATACCCTCTCCCTATATTCACTGTGATTTTACTCTACTATTTAATGCCTGAACCTCTTGTCTCCTTCCTACTCCAACCTTGCCTAGTTAATACCTACTCACTCTTTAAGGATTAGTTCAAGATACCAACCCATCTGAAAAGTCCCTTTCAACACTTCATCTCCTTCCTCTGAAGGCTGAGTTACATGGATTTTCCCTTCACACTCTCCACATGCTCCATGCATCTTTGGACCATTACACCATAATATCTGTCTCCCCTACATGATTGTAAGCTCCTTGTGATTGTAAGCGCCTTGTGTTAGGGTCTACCCCCTCATCTCTAATGTCCCAAGCATATAGCACAGTGCTTCGTAGGACTCATTGGCTCTCAGTGATTGCCGAATGAGATAATGAATCTAGAGTGGGAATAGGAACATTCTTGTCTCTCATACTGCGGTTGGGGTTGAAAGTTGTGTTGAAAGGTGTCATTATGAGGTCTGAGTGAGAGTTTGAAGGTGTCTACAATCTACGTTCTATCTATGAGAAAAGAGCCATTTCCCAGGGAAAGGTGAAAAAGATAGGTTGAGGGAAATGATGGAGGTATGGAATAGCTGCTGTGGGGAGAAGACCGCTTAAGATTGGCAAGAAGCTCTGGGGGTAAGTTGACATCCGCAACCATAAAATTAGAGTGAGTGACCCTAGTGACTGTGAGTCCCTGTAACAGTTCACTGGGCTGAGTGACACAGAGGATGGGCTGACAGGGTGGAGGACTCATCCAAGCTTCAAGGCCACCAAAGCAGATGCAGCAGAGGACTAGGACGCTCCAGCACAAAGTGACATACTGAGGTGTATACACTGTATTTGGTAGGGAAGTGGAGCCACAAGGGATGATATGCAGGGAAATGAGACGGAGGAAGGAGGGACCACAAGTCTCTATCGGGCTGAAGAAGAGAAGTTGTGAAGTCAAGTAGTAAGACACCTGGTTAGGGGAGGTTATCTTCTCAGATATTGGCACGGTTGAGTTTGACATTCTAGCAAGAGACATCTGGATGATCATAGAGCTCAAATACCATCACGGAAGTTAGCTACTGGAGGAAAGTGACTCTTAAGGTTGTGGGAGCCAGAAAGTTTAAAGAACCCTGAAGCTACATTGCTAGAGCAATTTTACCAGGATTCTGAAATTGCCCACAACAGAGGTAGGAGCAACATGAGAAGAAAGAAGAGTAGGAAGGGACTCAAGAAATTTCCATGAAGAAAAGGGTGACACTCTGGGATTGAATAGATGGAGTAAGGAGGTGAAGGCAGGAATTGCAGGGGAGTAGAAACATCATGGTCTGGAGGTGGTAACAAGGGGCCTGTAGATCACTATCCAGCCTCTTCCTTAATCCTGAAGGAATTTTCTCTCTACTGGAGCAATGTCTCCAACCTCTAGAACCTACACGGCATTTATCTTTGTTCCTCATTCTGGCATCTTGATTCTGTTTGCTGAGACATCTCTTAAATGGAGTCCCCAGTGTGATTCTTTTTTTTTTTTTTCATGGGCATCACTACATGTCCCAGAATGTTATGACATCAAAACGAATGTGGCCTGTTTTTCATTCCTTCATGTGACCAATGGGACCAAGTCTACTGGACGTAGACTGAGTTTCACTCCAAATGATGATGGACTCAACATGCTACTTTGCCCAAGAAATATACTTGTATATTAGATGATCCTCCCAGAAATAACAGTGGTACCCAAGCCACCCAGCAGACTTGGCAAGTAAGGCAGCCTGCTAAGAACACATCAAAATGCAAACATGTTTTCTAGTGATGCATCTTTTAGCAGGTAGGCAGGTAGTCCAAAGCCAAAGAAGTAAATTATTTTAAGTTAGGGAATGAAAGGAAGGTAAACTGCCATAAAGGTATGTTAAGCTGTTGGGAAAAAGGAGTAGAATATGAGTGTCATAAATTCACAATCATTCATACAGGACATCATACATATATTCCAGGAATTTTAAGATAGTAACATGTGGTTCATATGGTAGGGAAAGCTCCACTATTGCCACTCTCTTTATGCTCTGCCAATAACATGGTCACCATGAAAGCTGCCTGACACCTACTAAAAAACGCAATTAATAACATATGATAATGGAGCGCCCATGAAATACCATGGTAGACATGTGTGGGCAGAGGTTAGGAAGCCCAGAACATGGTCCCTGTCCTTAAGAAACCTGAAACGTAAGGGAAAGTGAAGTGAAACCAATAAGAGTTAAAAACTGTGTTAAAATAACTGGTTGACTTCTAGTCAGCATCAAGAATCAGACATGTTATTTCTGTGGAACTGTGAACATCGCCTCTGTGTTAGAGAGTTCTCTTGAGTTTTACACTGTTGCGAAAAACTGGCCTTTTCTGAGCCTTGGCAATTCCCAAACTTGTGCATTGTGACACAAGCCTGTCAGATCAGAGGCCTCCTTATATGCTGCTTCCTGCAGAATGAGCTGGCAGTTTTATCTGTCGTCCACACCACCTGGCTTAGCAAATTAGATCATATTAGGGCTATTGTCTCAGAGACAATAAGAGGCATCTGTAACTGAAAGAGACCATGATGATATCTTCTAAAGAGACTTTGAAGAGTAGAAAGGTCAACAAGACGAGTATGACTATCATCAGTGGTTTTTTTTTTTTTAACCCGTCCTTCTCTTCCTCTGTTATACAGGCTACCCTTTAGTAAAATCTATAAAATCAACACATTTCTTTTATCTTGGCACAGAGTGTTGTGAGAAAGAGTAACTTACATTATGCAGCACATTTTTATGTACAAAATCCTTCTGCATACATGAACTCTTTTGGTCCTCAAAGCAAACACTATAGAAATAAGAATTGTTGACACAATTTACAGAAGTTCATTTGGGGTTTCGGCTCCATTCACTCCACCACTACAGGTGAGGAAACAGTTACCTTTCCCACTCTCATGAGCAGGAGTTCCCCTCCTTATAGATCAGACAAGTCTTGTTCTAAATGTCACCCCTGTTTCGAGGCTCTGCCTATCCTACCTGCCTATTCTTTCTACTAATTCTCTCCATTCAATTCAATTCAATTCAATTCAATTCAATTCAATTCAATTCAATTCAATTCAATTCAGTTCAGTACATTCGATTCAATTCAACTCCATTCAATTAACTCAATTCAACTCAATTCAATTGGCAATTAACAAGGGCTACCCATAAGTCAAACTGCATACTAGGAACTGCAATGACCAAATTGACCCCCTCAAGGAGTGGCCAAATTATCTAGGGAGACAGGCACGCAAATTATTACAATATGGCAAAAAGTACAGTACAGGGCACTGCACATGTTACCACAAGAGTTCCAAGAATTGACTAATTAACTCTGCCTGGTGGGATTAAGTACGTAATGGTTGACGCAAAGTTGAAATATGATTGATGAGGGTAGAGAGGGCTTCTCAGGCAGATGCAAACTTACCTATGCCAAGGGAAAGAAGTGGGGAACCGCAGGACGTTCAATCTACTTCCTGCACATAGCAACATCCTATATAATTGGAGGAAAGCAGCACAAAACTTACTTGATGGCCACTGACAAAAGTGAGGTCAGAAGGCTACTTCCTCACACCCCTAGACCTCTAGTTCACAACTTCCTTCTCCACAAACTTCCAACTGTTCCCAACCCTTCTTCACTCTGGTCTTATAACTTTGCGTATTACCGCGGTGAGAAAACCAGGTCAGTGATAAGAGATTTTGCGAAATGACCTATCGCATCTACCATTCCATCTACATCTATTTCCTTATGCTCTGCTTTCACCAACATTAATATGAAGGATCTGTTCATTCCTCTCTGAGCCAATTATCTTTTGGACACTAGACCAAAGTCACTCTTGCCCTGTTAAGAACATTTATGTCAGCAATTCTCCCCACTCTGCCATATCATCATTTCCATCAGCAATATGGAAATTACAAAAATGCTTTTATTTCTCAAATTTTAGAAAGGAAAAGCAAAGCCCTTTCTTGACCCTGCTCCCTTCCCTTCCCACTGCTGCCTCACTTTTCTCCCTCATTTGGTCACAACGCTCCTTGAAAGAATTGCCTTACTCCCTGTCTACAGTCATTCTCCTCCAATTCTCTGTTGAATCCACTCCCATTCGGCTTTTCCCTGGTGCTACTGAAATGGTTCTCATCACATGTCAATGACATCCACTTTGCAAAACACAGTGATTATTTATATTTTAATAATTTTTCAAGTGTATGTATTCATTTTGAAAGAAATGGAGAGTGAGCAGGGGAGGATATGAGACAGATGGAGGCATAGAGAGAATCCTAAGCAGACTCCACACTGTCAGCATGGAGCCCGACCTGGGGCTTGAACCCACAAACCATGAGATCATGACCTGAGGTGAAACCAAGAGTCAGACATTTAACCAAGTGACCCCCCCATGTGACCCTGATGATCATTTATTTGACCTCATCCTATTTGACTTGCCATCAGCACTTGACCAATTTGATACCTCCTTCCTTGAAACACATTCCTTACCAGGCTTCCTGGACTCGAGAGCCTCCTCATGTCTCGCCTATTCCTTCAGTGGCCACTGTGTCTAGTTTCCTTCGCTAGGTTTTCCACATCTTGCAGTACTTTAAGAGTTAGAGACCCCAGAGCCCAGTCCTTGCATGTCTTCTCGCTCATCCATTCTCACTCCCTAGCTGATCTCATGCGATCGCATACTAAGTAATCCAGCCTAGAGTCCACACTAAACTTCTTAGTTTAAACTCCAGATGCCTATATCTAACTACATTCACAAAAAGGCAGCGTGGATGTCTGAGAAGCATCTCAAAATCACCATGTTAAAAGAGCAAGTCCTGATGTTTCCCCTAAAACCCATCATCCCTAACAGACAACTTAAAATTACCACCAACATGTGGTCCAGCCCAAAAAAACAAATACAAAAACAAAAACGAGAACAAAAGAACAAAGAAACACAACAACAACAACAACAAAAAAAACAAACTTGGTGTCATCTTTTATATCTGTTTTTCTCATACCTTATATTCGAACCACAAGCAATCCTATTATATCCACATTTATAGTATACACATGATCATAATTTTCTCACTATGTGCCCTTTTTCCATCCTATTCAGGATGGAAGTTATTTCAAGATTAGTATAGTAACCTCCTTATTTTGTTGCTGTTGTTGCTTGTATGCTTGCTTCCCACTCCATCCTGCTCCCCAGACAATAGTCAGAGTGATTTGTTTAACCTACAAATTAGGGTCCCCTGGGTGGCTCAGGTGGTTAGCCATCTGACTCTTGATTTTGGCTCAGGTCATGATCCAGAAATCATGATGTCATGGGGTCAGAACCTGCATTAGGATCTGTGCTAGGCATCAATTAGGCATGAAGCCTGTTTGAGATTTTCTCTCTCTCTCTCTCTCTCTCTCTCTCTCTCTCTCTCTCTCTCTCTCTCTCTCTCCCTCTAAACCCCTGTGGGCACTCTCATTAAATTAAATAGATAGATAGATAGATAGATAGATAGATAGATAGATAGATAGATAGATAGATAGATAGATAGATAGATAGATAGATAAAACAAACTCAAATGTGAATTTGGTCAGACTACTGAACTGACTTTCCATCTCATCGAAAATAAAAGTCAAAGTCCTTATAATGACTTTCACATTCTTCATGATATGCACCCCACACATGCCCTCTCTGACTAAAGAAATAAATGAGTTAATGAGTGAATGGTTGGTAGAGAAGAGGAACATAAGATTAGATTAACCTTATAGAATTAATCAGATGATGAGCAACATTCTAACTAAGCCAAGAAGTGTCTTAAGGTTTATTTGAATACAATGGGTAGTCATCAACGTCATTCGGGCAAAATAACTATCTCCTGTTAACTGTTTCTAGGATCCAATTCATATGTCACCTTCTACATTAATCCTCACTCTTTACTAATCTCCCATTCCCACATGAAATCCATTCAAAGGAAACTTTGCTACTCCTTTAATGTGTCACATTTTCAAACTTCCATGTGTTGCTCTCTCTCTCCCTCTTTTTTTTCTTGCCTGCAATGCCCTTCCTTACTCTGTTGATTTGAAATATGTCTTCTCTAGAAGACTCACTTCAAGTGACTCTCATTTTTTAAAGCACTCCCTGGGTGCCCTAGAGAATCATGTGTTTTCTTCTTTGCAATTCCATAGTACATTTATACACCTCTATTACAGATGTTATCAACTCAGTATAGTTAATTTGTTTACACAGTGGCAAATCCCTGGATACCAAGTCCATTATTAGTTCTAGGTAAGACCTCTGTTCTTTGTATACAGTGCCTACAACCTAGTCCGTGCTCAATGCATGCTTGATGAATGGAAACGAGGCAGGAGAATAGAATGAAAATTAGTAGAGGGAATATATAAGAGAAACCAGGAGAGTCAAATGTTATCAAAAACAAAAGAAGAGGTATTTTCAAGAGGTAAGGTGTGGTCAGTTCTTTAGAGTTTGGTGTTTGGTTTACTTGTGTTTGAAATAAGATACAGATATCATCGCATTTACCAAGTAGGAGGTATGTGGAAATAAAATAGTCAAATTTCAGTAGCATATGGCAGAAATTACCTTATATCCAAGCAGTGACTTAATATGAGCAATTGTGTGTTCAAACCATCAGGAGAAGTGTTAGTTAAGTGGGGTGTACACTGCACTCGCAGAATCCAAAAACAACCCTGCAGAATTGTCTTGGCAGAATAACCCCAGCAGACTCACTGGTCTGTCCAGGCAGACTCACTGGTGTTCTGGGCCTAGGGTATCACTAGGTAAGAGTCAAGTGTCAGTAGGTTGGGTTCTTATCTGGAGAAATCCACTTCTGAGATTATTTGGGATTCGGACAATTAAGTTCCTTGCAGTTATACAACTGAGGTCTTCATTTTCAGATTGTGGGATGGCCAGCCGGAGAAAACTCTCTGCTTTCTATGGGTTTATGATGCATGGGTTCATGATGATACTAGGTTGATCCAGAAAATCTCTCTGTATAATACAACACGACTATAGAAATGATCTCTCTTCATATTCATGGGTTGGCAGCTTTAAGGTATGGAACGTTTGGGACTATTTTTTTTTTTTTTAGAATAATGTCTACCACATTCTGTTTAAAAAAAAAAAAACAGCTGTAGAACCAATAGATAGTACTTTTCACCTTCTCAATTAGTAAGATTCAACAGAGAAAAATTCTCTTTCTCATATATATATATAATATATATTATAATATACAATATATTTATATATATATTTATATTTATTTATATTTATATTAATACATTCATATTAAATATGAATGTATTAATATAAGTATATTTATATATTTATGAAAATTTATTTATTTATTTATTTATTTATTTATTTATTTATTTATTTATTTATTTATTTCTTATAAGAAATTGGCTCCCATAAATATAGACGCTGACAAGTCCCAAGATCTTCAGGATGTGTTGGCTAGGTGGAAACCCACGAGATCTGATGGCATTGTTCTTGTCCAATGGCTGGCAGGCTTGAATCTCAGGTAGAGCTGCTGTTTCAGTCTGAATCTAGGGAAGAGACCAATGACCCAGTTGAAAGACATTCAGGCAGGCAAGAGTAATTCCCTAGTATCCCTGGGAGAATCATCCTTATTGTATTCAGGTCTTCTCACTGATTACATAAGGCCCACTTACATTAGGAAAACAATCTGTTTTACTCACTGTACAGACTCAAGTATTTCCCATCACAAAACACCAGAAAAACGTTTCACCAAGCATCTGGACCTCTGTGGCCCAGTAAAGTTGACACATGAAATTAACCATCATATCTTCCAAATTTCATGCAAGCGCATGAAGCGGATGAACCTAAGCCCTATCAAGAACCCAAGCTACAGAGGCACCAGGCAGCTTGATAAGGTGCTTTAGCACAGCGTCTTTCAAATATTTATCCCCAATCTACTGTAAGGAACACATATTTCGCCACAGCCCAGTATAAGCATACACATACACATAAACATACATATAAATAAATGAAATAAACAACATTTCATGAATTATTGGTTATCCGTAATAAGGGTAAATGTACTTTTATATTTTCTTTTTGGTTCTATTTATTTTAATCCATTCTTCCCTTGAGCCACACCTTCATGACCTTCCAAAAAACAAGGCACCATTAATAAGATGTACTGATTTTGAGGGTCAATCTTTGGGAAGTAATTTCCTTCAGTTATATGTTTCACAATGTCTGACATGCAATACTCTCTTTGTTAAGTTGAATGGAATACAGAAAATGGGCTTCCAATTCAGTCTTAAGACATACTAAGAAAATTCTGAATCCTTTTATCGGGATAGGTCCATAACTATCGAACAAAATGAAACAACAGGTACCAAGAGATGCCCTTTGGATGTCTCCAACCCTATTCAGGAAGGCTAAGTTTACAAGCCCACTAAAACACAGGGGACCATTTCTTTCTTGGGGAAAATGACCAACAACGGAATGTTTATGTGCAAAGAGAAGACAGGACTAATTATTACAAAGAGGTGTTGAAGCATGTAGAAATTGTCCACTTCTATGCCACTTATATTTAGTGCTTGTCTCCCTTGGATTATCATGTCAATGCATAAGGCACAGTTAGAGAACATTGTTACCCAACAATGGCAGCTCTCAGGTTTCATGTTTCTGTTATACACCCCCATAGGTTGAACTGTGTCTCTACAATAGTGAAGGTCCTAGAGAAGAATTCACCCACTTTGCACCACTCACTCTCCCTGATTAAGCTGTTCTGCAGGGAAACGGCTTACTTTTTTAAATGCTTGCTTTTTGTTCCTTGGATAAGCAGCAGACATATTTCTGAGCACAGCATTTCTATTTAACTGTACTCATGCCCTAAAGAGATTCTAGGGATCAGCTCAGGGAGTCCACTTGAATTGATCTTCTTCATCTCTATTGCAACATTACTGGCAGACGTTCACAGTCATTTTTCATTCTGTCTGACTGAGAGAAACGGAGGAATTTGGCTTTCTGAACCAAGACCACATTATGGAATTGTCTGCACTCAGTTGCAAAAGATTGTGAATGAGGAGGAGACAGGGGCATTATATGATCCAGGATGTGAGGTTGTAGGGTTAGCTTATGGTGGTTGTAACCAAACCTTAATATTGTGTGGAGACTAGACAACCTTGAAATCCCTATAATGTGATGGTCTGGGGACTCTTACCATATAGATTGTCAAAAATCTTGTTATATGTCCGATACAGAAGCAATAGAACTCATTCACTTAATATAGATTTAATGAGCATATACTATGTGGTATTTAGAGCTCTACTCTTGTAGGAGAAGTGAATAAAGTACTCCAAAGATGATCAAAGGGGCTCAAACAGACTCTGGTCTCTAGCTTAGAGACCTCGCTTCTGGGTTCTTCTTCCTTTGTTTGGTGCATGTGCGAAAACCCCCCACATAAGGAAGCTGACGACTATAAATTACCCTCTCCACTTGACTCTGTGCTCAGACGTTTGGTGAGCCAAACTCTCTGACCAAACTCTCTGAGTGCCACTTGGTTTTTCCTCCAGTGTTCCAGCCTGGTTCGAAAACATACTAGATTGCTGACCAGGAAACCCAACCGCACTGGCCCATTGTTGCCCCCGGTTTGGGAGAAGGGCGAGGTGGTGGCAAAGCAAAGGCTCGAAAGGGAGAAAGTGCATGACCTGCCTGAATTTCCGCAGCCTACTTCTCCGTTGTCTTAGGCAGGTCCTGCTCCATGGAACTGGTAAGGCCGGGGCCCCGAAGTGTCAGGCATACCCAAAAGAGCGGAAGGGGGACATGATCAATCCCCAGAGGACTTAATAGTTGTACCAGGTAGAAAATTTTGTGGAAGGAAATGTAATGGACTCTGGTGTGCATGTGTGTGTGTGTGTTTGTGTGTGTGTGTGTGACAGAGAGAGAGAGAGAGAGAGAGAGAGAGAGAGAGAGAGAGAGAGACTGGATGTGCAGCTAAGCCAGGTTTGCCAGTCGAGTTAGAGTTTGTGGCTTCATGGACGGACACCCTTAAGGACCCCAAAAGTCTGTGGAGTCTGAATGGGCTCCCCTGTGTCATTGTGAGAGTATAAAGTCGAGGGCGGTTTCGGATCAGATTCCCTTCACAAGTCACAAAGCCGAGTCCACTATAATCAAACCTCTCCTAAACTTTCCCTCAGGAATGCGACCAGAGGAGTATCTGAATAGTCCTCTCATCTGGCGGTATATCCTAACTTTGTCCGTCTTTGTGACACCAAATATGAGAAAGAAATTAATAATGGGATGAAAACAGAGTAAGCCTACGATTTTAGAGGTCGTGATCAAAAATTGTTAAAAGGGGTTTTCAGGTTACCATGGGGTGACAACGACACCCAAGAAGTTAAGGAAATTTTGTGAACTAGAATGGCGCACATTCAATGTAGGATGGCCTCTAGAGGGGACGTTAGATGCTCAAATACTGCAGCAGGTTTGGCTAATAGACACTGGGAAACCAGGCCACCCTGATCAATTTCCGTACATCAACTCCTGGCTTGAAATTGCCCCAAATCTACTGCCTTGAAGGTGATCATCATTAGCAAGCAGAGCCAGGCAAAGATTTAGCCACCTTATCTGGAGGCTCCCCCAGGGAGCCAAAGAAGCGACCCACTACTGCTCTAATATTTGAAGGAGTTATGGAGGAAGATATTGTCTTTCCACCTCCTCATGACTCTTCAAGCTCCCTCCCCCCTCCCCCGGAACTTGAGACACCTCCTGCATCTGTCTCTCCAGGCACAGCCAGAGTCAGTGCGTTGCCACCGCAGTCAGTGCCGCCCATCTCCCCGCAGCTCTCAGACCCAGATAACCCACCCCACATGGGCTATCAGCCAGACTGCGCCCCAGACCCAGACCTAAAACTCTCCAAATGTATGTAACGGAGACGAGAGAGCCTGAAAGACAGAATCAGGATGGACCAGTCCAGACCAGCCATTCCATGATGTGTTATCTACCTTTCTCTACAACCGACCTCCTCAATTGGAAACACAACACTCCACCATACTCCGAAAAGGCACAAGCAATGGTTGACTTGATGGAGTCCCTCTTCCAGACCTACTGACAGACTTGGGAAGATTGTAAACAGTTACTCCATACTTTGTCGAATTAAAAATAAGGATGACAGAAACATGACAGTACCTAGAAGATCACACATCTCCAGGAATCAATGATCCTATATCTGGGCTCAAGGTGCATGCCTGAAGAACACCCAACATGGTATTTCACCACAGAAGGAGGACAGGACCACGTCTGAGGATACCAGAAAGCCCTCCTTCAGGGAGTCTGAGCTGGAGTCAACAATCCCATGAACATGACTAAAATATCATCAGTCACACAGCACCCTGGGGAGTCTCCCGGAGACCACTATGAAAGATTCTGTGAGGCGTACCGTGTATACGTCCCGTTTGACCCCGTGGCACCAAATAGTCAACAGATGGCAAATACCTCTTTAGTGGCACAGTCTGCCCCAGATACCCGACGAAATCTCCAGAGGTTGGAGGGCTTTGCCAGATGAATATCACTCAGCTGTTAGAGGTCGTCAATGCAGTTTTCATGAACAGAAATTTGCAGCTGAAAGAGAAGGGAATAGTAAAAAAGAAGGCCACCTTTCTCACAGCAGAACTAAAGAACAGATGCTGCTGTTTTTTAGCAGCATCGAAAAACCCCAACCACAAAAAGGGGGGAAGCCCATAGCCCCCTTCGCAAGGGACCAGTGTGCATACTGCAAAGGCAAGGGAAACTGTAAGAATGTCCGAATTGGATGGGGACCTCAAAACCCAGCCAATATCTGGAGGAACCTCGAGGTGAGAACCTTCTTGATCTGGCCGGGGTAGAAATGGACTGAGGGGGACCGGACTCTTTCTTTCTTGGCCCCCATGAACCCACGGCTGAAATGAGGTGGAGGGCTGAACAATAACTGTCATGGTTGAAAATCTCTTCAACTGGGGCTGAATACTCCTTGGTTACTTCCCTGGTAGCGCCCATAGGCCAAAAGACAGCAAGCATACTTGTTGCGACTGGGAAACAGGTAATTAAACAGCCCTTCTGTCAAGATCAACAAGGTGCACTTGGGGGTCACAAGGCCCGGCATGAGTTCCTCTACTTACTTGACTGGCCGATCCTCTCCTGGGCCGCGATCTACTCTCCAAACTTGGGGCCCAGATACCTTTTGAACCCACTGGACACACTAGCCTCCAATTAAACCCAAGGCAGAAGGAAACCCTGGTCTTGGCTATACCACTGCCAAGGGAAGAAGAATGGAGACGGTTCTGTGCCCAGGTCTTACCTTGTCGCCCCTAAGAATTCAGGCTTACGTTCCCCTCCCTATGGGATGATGATAACCCGCCTGAAATAGCTTGGAAACGGGTCCCAATCATTGTTGACCTGATCCCTGCAGCGCAACCTCAGACACCAAGGCAGTACCCCCTTCCACTAGAGGCCTGAATGGGCATACAGGAGCACCTGACCAAGCTCAGAGAAAGAGGTATTCTAACTGAGTGTCAATCAGTTTGGAATACCTCACTCTTGCCAAGCAAGAAGCCAGGAGGAGGACACCAACTAGTACAGGATTTGAGGGCCATTAGCAAAGTGACTCTTTCCTTACACCCAGTCATTCCGAACCCTCAGTATACTCTCCTCAGCCAAATTCCATGGTCAGCCGGAAGGGTTGCGTGCTTTTACCAGAAGGATGCTTTCTACTGCCTCTGCCTGGCTCCACAAAGGCAATCATTGTTTGCCTTTGAATGGACTGAGCCCGTTACAGAGTGCCAGATGCAGCTGTCCTGGACACTACTTTCCCAAGGTTTCAACAACTCGCCCATTCTTCTGGGGGAATCCCTAGGTTCAGATCTCGCTGACATTCTGAAGGTAACCGCAGGATATGCCCTTCTCCAATATATAGAAGACCTCATTTCCAGTGACACCCAGGAAGACTGTATGAAAGGTACACAGGCCCTCCTACAGCTCTGATCCTACTTTGGGTACCAGGCCTCTTGGAAAAAGGCACAGATTCATCAGCAGCAGGTCCAATACTTAGTCTCCATCCTCACAAAAGGAAAAAGAGAACGAGGACCGGAAAGGAAGAAAGTGTGGCACCACACTGCCCCAGCCCCAAACAAAACGAGGCTTGTGTGAATGTTTAGGGGCCAGGGGGTTCTGTCGCATTGGGAATCCTCAGATGCTCAGCCATAGTGAGTTCCCTCTATGACCTTTTGGAAGGACCAAACTGGGAGCTCCTCGCATGGACTGAGGAGGTGAGGGCTGCTTTCACAGAAATAAAGTTGGCTCTGGGATAAGCCCCAGCCCTTGGTTTGCCTGACATAGACAGACCCTTTAACTTCTTTACACACGAAAAGGAGTGCTCACTCAGAGCATGGTGCCTCGGCAATGGCTAGTGTTCTAACTGTCAAAAAAAAAAAAATTGATCCTGTGGCTGGAGGATGGCCCCTTTGCCTCAGACTTCAGAGCCACAGTCCTGCTCATCAAGGATGCAGACAAGCTCACACTGGGCCAAACATTTAATGTTAACGTCCCACACATGGTCGTGTGGCTCACAAGCAACCAAGGATATCATTTCCTCTCCATTTCTCAGCTGACACAATCCCAAGGCCTTCTCTATGAGAACCCAAGGCTCACTCTCAAAACAGTGTAAGAACACTAAACCTGGCCCCTTCCTTCCCACAGAGGAGGGAGAACCTGACCATGACTGTTCTGGAGTAGTGGATGAAGTCTACGCCAGGTTCCCAGACTTCCAAGACCAGGGTATAACAAGCCCAGGGATCACCCTGTTCAGCGATGGGAGCAGGTTTTTAGAGGAGTGCAGCCAAAGAGCAGGGTATGCGGTCATCACTACCACGGAAGTTCAGGAAGCTAAGGCCTTGTCGGAAGGATGGTCGGCACAATGGGCTGGACTCAGTACGCCTTAACCTGAGCCATCATCCTTACAAAAGTAAATGAGTTAACATCTACATCAATTCCATGTATGGCTTTGCTACTGTGATGTACATGGGGCCATCTATAGAGAAAAAGGCCTCCTTACCGCTTCAGAGAAAACTATCAAAAACGAGGAAGAAATACTAAAGCTTCTTGAGACCATATGGCTACCAGTCAAAGTAGCTATCCTACACTGTAAGGGACCTCAGAAATGAGATGACCCCATAAATCAAGGAAATCACCAGGCCGAAAAAACAGCCAGAGTGGCTGCATGAGGTGACCTAGGTGAAGCTCCTACCTACACTCTGACTCTTGCGCCCCAGAAGGAAGCCTCCCCACCCATGGACACAAGTGAAGAAAGAAGTTGGGCTTCCACAGAAGGGGACACACTAAGCAAAGACGGATGGTGAGTCTTGTCCCATCATCTATGTGAAAGCAGCTAGTGAAGGAAGATAACTCACTCACCCTCTTAGGAAAACTGCTCTAGAGGTCCTCTTCAAAAATAACTACGGTATCAGCCAACTGCCGGCATTACGCCAGGCTGTCAGTGAATGATGTGTAACCTGTGCCAAAAACAATGCTTGCTCGGCCCCACAGCCCCTGCCTGGTTCACAAAGGATGGACTTAGGGGTGGACTTTACCAACATACAACCAAATAAAGGGTTGAGGTACCTCCTTGTAATAATCTGCACCAATTTGGGATGCGTCCAAGCTTTCCAGACCAGAATGGGATGAATTCACGAGGTGGCCAAAGCTCTTCTATGGGAGATTGGGCTTAAACACACAGTAATAATGGACCTGCGTTTGGAGCGGACATTATACGAACCCTAACAAAGTCCCTTAACATTGCCTGGAAACTGCACACTGCTTAACGCCCCCAGGGCTCAGGGAAAGGTAGAGCAGATGAACTGCACCCTCAAGGAAACCCTGGCCAAGTTCCACCAAGAGACTAGCCCCCATGGTCAGATTTGATTCGGCTGGTCCTCCTGTGTGCCCAATGCCCGCCTGGGGCACTGGGATTCTCCCCTTTGGAGTTATTATATGGGCGATCCTCCACCCGACCCCTACGCACACACACACATTTAGGAAAGCTCCAGGAGATGTACACCAGATTGCACGCAAGGAAATAAGATAACAGCTCCAGAACTTGGGGGCAGTCCTAAACAAGTTAGAGACACACCATAGAGAGGGTCACCATTTCCTTAAGGACCCCCGTTCACTTCTTTCAGCCAGAAGACTCTGTGTGGGTCAAAGATTGGAAGAAGGAACCTCTTATACCATGGTGGACTGGGCCTCACACTGTTATTCTAACAACTCCTACAGCCCCCAAAACTTCAGGTATCACCCCATGGGTCCATCACTCCACAGTTAAGAAGTCCAACTCAGAAGAACCCACAACCTGGCGAAGTGATCCAGATCCAGTCATCCCGCTTAACCTTCCCTCAAAAGGGAACTGACCCCTGACGTGTCCAGCCGTGCTCCAGCCACACCATGGGAGATGACTGGTCTGCACACAGCAGAAGCTTGAGGAACAAATGCATGAACCAAGCCCAGGGATTTGAATGCAACTCTGGCAACACTTGCGCCTTACTGGTGTCATAAGCCTGGTCTTACTTCTTACTGTTGGGCTGATAGAGACTCCGCCAACAAACTGCACATGGTGCAAAAGATGCATCCTGAGCCTCACGTACCTCCTCTGGATGGGAGGGTTCCAAGTATTGCCTGTATATTATGATAACCGCTCTCACCCTCACAACTGCAACTTATCCACTTTGCCCCCACAATTGTTTTAGGACAATAAGGGTGTCCAGGGTGTTCAGTACATTTCCCTCCCTCCACAAAGATTGCTACGCGGGAAAAAACACCCACTCTGTATCAGTCACCTGGTGCCCCAAGTGCTAAGTATTGGACCGAGGATATAATCAAAACTATCACTAACCCATGTCACAACAAGGGCCTGCAGAGAGGGAAGCAAACTTGCTACACTTACCTTTCTCAATGGGGAATCTCGCACAGGGGAGGGCTGCACTACAGGGCCCTTCAAAAAGTTATAAAGCATACCCAGGATAGCGTAATACAAGCCATAAAGGCGACCACTCTGCCAGAAGCCTACCAACGTTTGAAACTTCAGCCGTCAATCAGATGCCTACCAATTCCCTACTCCAGCATTGGGCTGACACTGCTCTACTAGTCCTCCATAAGATAGATAATCACATGCAAACCTGCTGGATGTGCTTGCCCCTCAGCCAGAGGACTTACTTAGCTACTCCAATCCGTTTGACCTAGGAATCTCCTGAAAACCTCAAAACCAACACCTCTGTCTTAATTGGACCCCTGGGCACTAGGGGTGCCAATGCCGACAATCTAATCCATACAGTCCCTGAATTCCCTCTCTAGGAGGAAGAGATAGAACCTTAATGAGGACTACAACCCTATGTTGCACCCTTGGGGTGTTCTATCTGTGTTCTAATTCGGCCTATCGATGCTTAGAAGCCAACTGGACTCCGAAATGTTATTCCATCTTCCGGACCCCAGAGATATTTGTATACACTGAAGATCAGTTCCTAACAACCTTTAGCCCCAAGTCTCAGGCTAAACGGGCAGTCCCGCTACCCATTCTGATAGGGTCAGAAATTGTGACAGGAATAGGAACTGGATAAGGGGGCATAGTTTTATGCATAGGACTGTACCATAGACTATCTCAAGAGCTAAATGAAGACATAGAACGGGTGGCCAATTTTCTGGTAAATTTACAAAACCAAATAAACTCTCTGGTGGCAGTAATCCCCCAAAATAGAAAAGCCCCCGACCTCCTCACTTCAGAAAATGGAGGGACTTGCAAATTTTCGGGGGAGGAATGTTGCTATTTTGAAACCGTCAGAAATACTCACAACTAAGGTTAAGGAACTAAAACAGAAAATAATTAATAATAAAAATAATAATAATAATAATAATAATAATAATAATAATAATAATAATAATAATAATAATTCAACATAGACAACAGGAAAGTATCAATCAATGGAACAAATGAGATCTCACGGATTGGGATCCTGGCTTCCTGCCCTGGCAGGGCCCCTCTTCTCCATAATTTTACTTGTACCCTTTGGCCCCTGTATACTGAATAACATAATACATTTTATTGAAAACACTGTTGCTCGCCAAACTACTGCAGGCATCTTAGCCTTCTGAGGGTACCAACCTAAAAAACTGAAAGGTGATACCTACTAAAAAGGTTTCTTAAAAGGCATAAAATGGGATAATGTTGGAGAAGTGAATAAAATACTGCACCAAAGATGGCCGCTGGGACTAAAACGAACTCTGGTCTCTGTCTTAGAGACCCCACCTCCTGGTTCTTCTTCCTTTGATTCCTGTGTGCAGGAAAACCATCACAGATATGGCAGCTGATGACTGTAAATTTCCTGCCCCACTTGCATTCAGCGCTCAGACGTTTGGAGAAACAGGGTCCTCTGAGCCCGCCGTTCCACCAAGATCTACAATCCAAAGAAGATCTCCGAGCGCCATTTGGTTTTTCCACCAGCGTTCCAGCCTGGTTCTGGATCATTATAAACACAGAAGTGAGCAAGACAGACCAAGTCCCTTCGTATACAGTATAAGGAGGTAGAGGACCATTAACTCGTAAACAAGTAATTAACAAGTGCACAAGGGTAATGGGGTGCTGGGACTCAACCAGCTCCAAGTTGTCGAAAGCAAACATATGCTATATCACCCATCTCATGTATGGATCATAGTTCTAAGTGTTGTGACATTTATAATTGATACACGTGATAACTGCCAGGGGATTTCCCCTTTTCCCAACTTACATTTATTTTGAAGAACTTAAGTGAGTTAATGAAAGATACTGGGGATTCCGAGAATCAGTAGATGCTGGTGGACCAGGTTTGAAATAGCAGCCCCAGAGGTCAAAAGACACAATATCCAATCATGTTTTGTTTGTTTGTTTGTTTGTTTGTTTGTTTTTACCAACTTCATTAATGTTTAACTGATATACACAAACTGTACATATTTAAAGTACGTAGTTGGTGGAGCACCTGGATGGCTGTCATTTGAGCATGAGACTCTTGATTTTGGCTCAGGTCATGATCCCAGGTTCGATTAAGCCCTTTATTGGGCTCCATGCTAAGCATGGAGTCTGCTTAAGATTCTCTCTTTCTCCCTTGCCTCTCTACCCCAGATATGAAGGCTTCCTCTCTGTCTCTGAAAAAAAAGGCCCTAATAAATAAATTATTTAATTAATAATTAATACTAATACTAATAAATACAATTGCATAATATGGTAAATTTTGGTCACATATCAACCAATGTATACATAACAAGGAAAAGAATATGTCTGTCACCACTAAAAATGTCCTTGTATCCCTTAGATATCCCTCCATCCCCCACGTCTTCCGGATTCCCATTCCTAGGCAATCTCTGCTCTGTTTTCTGTCCCTACATATTATCTTGCATTTTCTAGAATACTATACAAATAAAATTATATAAGACATAATCCTTATTATTTAGGAGTGGGGAGTTGACTTCTTTTACTTAGTATTTTGAAGATTATCCATAGTGTTGTGTGTATCAATAGTCTGTTACTACTTTGTTTATCCGTTCACATGTCAGTGGACATTTGTATTATTTCCACATGTGGCGTATTTATTTCTTTTTCTGAGAGAGAGAGAGTGAGAGAGAGGGAGTGAGAAGGAGAGGGGAGTGTGGAAGGAGAGGTGGGGGAGAGATAGGGAAAAGGAGAGGGAGAGAGAGAGGGAGATAGAGAGGGAGAGGCAGAGGGGGAGGGAGAGAGAAAGAGAAAGAGAGAGTAGAGGGAAAGAGAAAAAGAATCTTAAGCAGCCTCCATGCTTAGTGTGGAGCTCCATGTGAGTCTCAATATCACGGCCCTGGGATAATGACCCAAGCAGAAATCAAGAAATCTACCAACTGAGGCACCAGGTGCTCCTTAGCCTATTGAAAACAAAGCTTCTATAAACATTCATTATTTCTATTCTTTTCTTTTTGTTTCTTTTGTTTTCATTTCTTTTTTTCTCTGTTCTTTATTTTATTTATTTATTTTTTGTAGGATCGTATACTTTGATCGCTCTAGGGAAAATATTTGAGAGTAGATTTGGCTGAGTCATAGAATAGGTTGCATGTTCAGCGTTTTAGGATACTGTCAAACTGTTTGCCCGGGTAGTTTTATCACTTTGACATTCTCATCAGCAGTGTGTGAGAATTCCAGTTCTTTCATATCCTAGCTAACACTTCAGAGCCCTGTCTTTTGATTTTAGACATCTTGTAGGCATGAAGTAGTAGTTTATCTCATTGTATCTCATTTATCTCATTGTAGTTTATATTTCCATTTCCCCTCATGATGCCGAACACATTTTCTTTTTTTTTTTTTTAATTTTTTTTTCAACATTTATTTATTTTTGGGACAGAGAGAGACAGAGCATGAACGGGGGAGGGGCAGAGAGAGAGGGAGACACAGAATCAGAAACAGGCTCCAGGCTCTGAGCCATCAGCCCAGAGCCTGACGCGGGGCTCGAACTCACAGAACGCGAGATGGTGACCTGGCTGAAGTCGGACGCTTAACCGACTGCGCCACCCAGGCGCCCCCCGAACACATTTTCATGTGTGTATCTGCTGTACATATATCTTTTTTGGTAATGTGTCTTCTCAAATCTTTTGCCTTTTTTTGGATTATTTCCCTTCAGATTATTGAATTTTGCGGATTGCCCATATGTTCTAGATAAAAGTCCCATTTCACATAGATGATTGGTAAATATATTCTCCCAGTCTCAGTCTTGTGATTTCAAAGTCTTTGTTCGTTGAAAAGCAAAAGTTTTAGTGTGATAAAATCCAATCATATTTTTTTCTTGTAATGAATCATATTGTTGGTGGTGTAGCTACGAAATGTTTGCCTAAGCCCGGGTCATAATGGTTTCCTACTTTAGGTACTTTAAAAATGTTATCCTACTGTATTCTAGATTGCATGGGTTCTGATGAGAAATCATTTCCCTCCCTTTCCCTGGATGAAAGCAATTTGATTGTGGGGTGCCTTGGTGTAATTTTCCTCATATTTCCTGTCCTTGAGGTTCATTGTCCTTATTGGAACTATATATTTTTAGTTTGCATCAACCTTAACAACTATAAATTCAAATTCGTTTCATTATTTACTCAAATTAGTTTTCTTGTCTGTGTTCCTTGGAGATACAATTACATGTATGTTGGATGGTTTGCAGGCATATTTTGTCTGTGTGTTTCATTTCAGACGATTTCCATTGCTATGTCTTTAGGTTCATCAACCTTTTTTTTTCTGCACTGTCTATATGCCTTTAATTCCATTCAGTAATCATAGACCAGATTTCTTATTTTAGTCATTGCTTTTGTCATGCGAAGTTTGGTTTAGGTCTTACATACCACTTGCATGTCTCTATTTAACATGCTCATTCTGCCCTATAATTTCTTCGATATACTGATAATAGTTATAATAACTATTTGAGTGTTCGGATGTATAAATTATATCATTTGTGTAATTTCTGGGTCAGTGTCAGTTGAGTTCCCCTTCCTTATGTGTCTTATTTTCCTGCTTCTTTGCATACCCGAGAATTTTTTGTGGGTTGCCAAACATGGTCAGTTTAAGCCTGTCAGTTGCTGGATACTTTTAGATTCCTAAAAATATCCTTGGTTTTTGTTTTGGACAAAATTTAGTTACTTATAAATAGCTTGATCCTTTCAGGTCTTTCTTTAAAGATATTTTGGGCAAGGCACAGGCAGCACTTAGTTTAGCGATAATTTTTGTCCAGTACTGACACAAATTTCAAGTATTTTACAAATGGCATGTACATTGTGAGGTCTTCCACACTGGCTGTCAGGCATTATTCCTGACCCTGTATGGCAGTGGGTATTATTCCTTCCCCTGGTCTCAGTGTCCTCAAACACAAGAGTTTATCAATATTCCATTGAATACCAAGGCAGACCAGTGTTGATCTCTCGAGTTCTCTCTGTGAACAACTTTCTCTTCTTTGGTACTCTGCTCTGTGAAATATAGCAGTCTTCCTGAATCTGTGACTACCCCCTCCACAATGCAGGGAAAATGTTGGGCTATGCCAGCTATCTCCTCTCTATACCACAGACTCAAAACCCAGCCTAGTCAATAAGCTAGGGCACTATAGGAACCATTTCACTTATTTCCCAATATCAGGGATCACTGCCCTTCACTGCCTCATCTCTGATATTTTGAGAACAGCTTCTTATATATTTTGTCTACGCTTTTAGCTGCTTCCATAGGAGTATAAATCTAGTGTTTGTTATTACATTTGGCTGGAAGTAGAAGTGTTAACACCAATTTACATTTTAGTATTGAGTCTTACTTCTCTGGCTTTGTTCTTTTATCTTTTTATTCTCCTTTGATGATAGATTTAATGTGGACATATGGAGAATGGCCATTGCTAGACATAGGGAGAAACTAGGGATGAGCTGGCAGATTGGAAGTATACTTAGAAAAGAGAAAAAAAGGAAAGAAAGAGAATATGCAGTCAAATCTTGAAGAAAGGAATTGATGGCGATTGTCAAAGCCATGTGAAATCCCAGCGCCCACTTTAACAGACATAATATGAGAATTGAAAATAATGTTTCCGACTTGGAAACCTTAATCTGCCAGTGAGCTTTACTAATTTTTACTAGTCTTCATAACTCCGTAACAAAGGCCGAGGTTTGGAATTTCTCACCTTTGTTTCTCAGAGAGAAAACACACCAATGTCACCCAGAAATCAGTGCTTGGGTGAAAACTAGACCTTTTAAATCATTTTTTTTTTACTGCTTTCTTCCCATGTTTCTTTAGCAGTGTTCGCCTTTCAAGATAAACTGTGGCACAGAAGAAAACACACTGGACATGGAGGAGGAGTCTAGGGTTGTTGTCTAACACGGTCATAAACAAGTTATGGGGAAGGCACTTGACTTTCCTAGGTCTCAATTTCCTCACCTGTAAATTGGAATAAGGACTGCCATATGAAGGGCCATTGTGAGATTAAATGAGATGAGGCATGTGCCAGTTTTACAGAGCCTAACACTTAATATTACATGCAAGGGTCTGTGTATTATTTATTCTAGAGGGAGGGATTTGCATTTTTTTTCAGTGGAAGGAAAGAGATGAATATACAACTGGACTATCAAATAAGAGGTGGATAGAGGACTGGCTTACTGGTCTACCTCCTTGTACTCTTTCAGCCATCCTGGCCTTAGGCTCCCTCCAAATTAAAGCATCAGTGTCAGAAGACCTGAGATTCCCCCGGAGATATCTGACCCCAGACAGAATATTAGCCTGTCTTAGCTGTTCAAATGAGGATAATGATGGCTATCATCTGTGGAGCACTTGTTCCGTGTTGTCAGGTGTTGGATTAAGCACCTTGCCAATAGTGTCATTTAATCTTTTTGACCCTTTGTTATTATTTCCATTTTATAAATTAGGCAACTGAGTTCCAGTTATGTTAAGTAATTGGTCCAAGATAACACACACACGAGTGGGGTGGCTGGGATGGGCACCAACTCTGCTCCTATGCCAACATGCATGCTCTCACCCATGTTACACTGCCTTCCCATGAGCGTGTTAAGGGTTTGGAAAGCCACCTCTGATAAAGTAACATGGAGTATGTTGGTGTCCTAGCTAAGATCGTTTTCCCTTACCTTACCGAAAACATTTTCATATTAACTGAAACACTAGTCCCTGCACAAGACACCTTTCCTCGAATTTCTCTTAACGCTATACACTGGTCAGAATATAAAAAGCAACGACTTCAGAACTTGAAAGTTAGCAATAGGAGGTGAATGAGGGAAGGGAAGAAAAACAAGAATAACCCTGTGATGGTTATTATTACGTGTCTACTTGAGTTGGCCGTGGGGTGCCCAAGACTAAACATTTTTTCTCGGGGTATTTGTAGAGTGTTTCTGGGTGAGATTAGCGTTTGATTTGGTGGACTCAGTAAAGCACTATCGTCCCCAGTGAGTGTGGGCAGCATTCAATATTCTGAGGTCCCGAAGAGAACACAGGGTAGAAAAAGGAGGAATCCATGTCCCACCGCTTCTTTTCTCAGCCTTAGAGGTTGATCCCGCTTAGAGGCAGAGCATTGGGTAGGGGTAGGTTGGTTCCCCGGAAGTACCTTCGGTCCAACCACCCACAGTGATGTGATTTCCCTCCAAGACTGAAATGAGGGCCCATGTGCGGTTATGGGTCAGGGCTAGCGTTGGAAGGGCGGAGCCAAACATATGTGTGGGCCAGACTGAAACTGGCTCTGGATCTCTTCCTCCAACTCCATCACGGAAGTGGAAATGTCATGGAGAGAGTGTGACTTCCACTCAGGATTTTCCCCAATGGTAATTGGCCCCAATCCATTATTTCTTTTAGACGTCCATGCTAGGTGCCTTTAGGGCCAGAGCCCAGGCCAGCGTTAAGGTTAGGTCCCAGCTACCTGCATGTAGATTTCCTGGTTTCCCAATACCATTTGTTGAAGAGACTGTCTTTCCCCCATTGTTTATTCTTGCCTCCTTTGTTATAGGTTAATTTACCACATAAGCATGGGTTTATTTCTGGGCTTTCTATTCTGTCCCATCGACCTATGTGGCTGTTTCTGTGTCACTACCCATACTAATTGGTTTACTTGAAGCTGTGTAGTACATCTTGAAATCTGGGATTTTGATACCTCCATCTATGTTTTTGTCCTTCAAGAATATTTTCACGATTCAGGGTCTTTTGTGGTCCCATACAAATTTTAGTATTAGTTGTTTCAGTTCTGTGAAAAGTGCCTTTGGTATCTTGATAGCGATTGCATTGAAACTGTAGATAGTTATGAGTAATATGGACATTGTAATGATATTAATTCTTCCAGTCCATGATCATGGGATATCTTTCCATTTGTTTGTGTCATCTTCAATTTCATCATTGACTTATAGTTTTCACACTACAGGTCTTTCACTTCTTTGGATAAGTTGAATTGTAGCTATTTTACTCTCCTTCTCTTTTTGGTGCAATTATGAACGGTGTTGTTTTCTTAATTTCTCTTTCTGTGACTTCATTATTATTATATAGAAACCCTACCAATTTCTGTGTATCAGTTCCGTATCTGCAACTTTCCTGAATTCCTTTATTACTTCTTCTGGTTTTGGGGGTAAGTTTTAGGGTTTTCTATGCATATTCTTATGTCATCTGCGGATAGTGACAGTTTAGCTTGTTTACAAATGTAGATGACTTTAATTTCTTTTCTCTTATCTGATTCCTGTGGCTAGGACTTCTAGTGTTATATGAAACAAGAGTGGCAAAAGTAGACATATTTATCTTGTTCTTGATCTTAGATGGAAAGCTCTCAGTTTTTCACCATTGAGATGTTAGGTGTGAACTTTTTAATATAAACAATATAAAAATAATATTTTCATGTATTGAGGCATGTCCGCCCGCCCCCGACTTTGTTGAGACTTTTACCATGCATACATGTTAAATTTTGTCATATGCTTTTTCTGCATTTATTGGTATAATCATATGATATTTACCCTTCGTTTTGTTGAGGTGGGATATTATGTTGATTGATTTGATGAGCCATCTTTTTTTCCCTGGAATAAAAGCCACGTAATCATTTTAGTGTGTTGTTGAGTGGAGTTTGGTAATATTTTATTGAGGAATTTAAAGTCTATTTGGTTTGATATAGGTGTTGCTACCTGGTTCTGAGTTGTTGTTGTTGTTTGATGTTATTTTTGTTGTCCTTGTTGTTGTTTGCTTTCATTTGCATGGGAAATCTATCTCCATCCCTTCACTTTCAGTCTGTATGTGTCTAGGTCTGAAGTGGGTCTGTGCTAGGGAGCATATGGATGAGTGTTGTTTTTTATCCATCCTGTTACCCTATATATTTTGACTGGAGCACTTCAGCCGTTTATATTTAAAGTAATTGTTGACCGTTATGTACTAATTGTAATTTTGTTCTTTGTTTTCCGGTTGCTTTTGTAGTTCTCTGTTTCTTTTTTTCCGTACTCTCTTTCTTTCTCATAGATTAATTGTTGTTGTGCTTTACTTGGGTTTCTTTTTCCTGATTTTTCATGTATTTTGTGTTTTGAGTTTGTTATCACAAGGCTTACATATAACATCCCAAGGAACAGCAGTCTATGTTATTTTGGTGGTCTCTTAAATATACACACATTCGAGAAATTTAAGAAGACTAACCTTTGGGGCAACTGGGTGGAGCAGTCAGTTAAGTGTGCGATTTCGAGCTCAGGTCATGATCTCACAATACGTGAGTTTGAACCGCATGTTGGACTCTGTGCTGACACCTCAGAGCCTGGAGCCTGCTTCAGATTCTCTGCCTCCCCCACTCTCTGTCCCTCCCTGTTAACACTCTGTCTCTCTCTCTCTCTCTCTCTCAAACATGAAATAAAACATATATTTTTTAGTAAAATAAAATACGAAGTGACTTTTTAAAGTCCCTCCTCCATATTTTATGTGTATGTTGTCATTATTTACATCTTTTTATTCATAATTCTGTAATATCTAATTATGATTTTCCCGGTGAACAATTCTTGCATTGCTGATTAGTGGTGATAAACTTCTTTATCTTCTGTTTGAGAAACTCTTTATCTCTTTTTTTTTCAAATGTTAATGATAATCTTTCCAGGTAAAGTTTTCTTGGTCGTGGGATTATCCTTTCAGGCCTTTGAAGATACCTTGTCACTCTTTCCCAGCATGCCAACTTTCTGCTGAAAAATCAGCTGACAACTTTAGGTGTTTGTTTGTTGAGATCTGTTTTTCAAATCATAGGTAACTTTTGCTTCTCTCTTAAAACTTTGGAAATTCTTTATCAATTTTACACCTTGACATTTTAATTATTATGTGTCAACTCTCCCCAGGAGAACAGAGGGAAGATGGCGGCGTAGGAGGACACTGGAATCACTGCGCGTCCTGCTGATCACTTAGATTCCACCCACACCTGCCTAAATAACCCAGAAAACCGCCAGAGGATTAGCAGAGTGGAGTCGCCAGAGCCAAGTGTAGACGAGAGGCCCATGGAAGAGGGTAGGAAGGGCAGCGAGGCGGTGCGCGCTCCAGGAACTGGCGGGAGGGAGCCGGGCGGACAGGCGGCTCACTGGCCAAGCAGAGCCCCTGAGTCTGGCTTGCAAAAGCGGAGGGGCCTGACGGACTGTGTTCCGACAGCAAGCGCGACTTACCTTCTGGGAGGTCATAAGTTAACAGCTCTGCTCCGAAAGCAGGAAGGCTGGAGGACAAAGGAAGGGAGAGATGCTGAGCCCCCGGATGACAGAGCTCAGTTTGGTAGGGAACAAAGGCGCTCGCCAGCGCCATCTCCCCCACCCATTCCCCAGCCAAAATCCCAAAGGGAACCAGTTCCTGCCAGGGAACTTGCTAGCTCAGCGCAAACACCCAACTCTGCACTTCTGCAGAGCCAAACCTCTGGCAGTGGATCTGACTCCCTCCCGCTGCCACAGGGCCCCTCCTGAAGTGGATCACCTAAGGAGAAGCGAGCTAATCCTGCCCCTCCTGCCCCTGTGCACCTTGTCTACCCACTCCAGCTAATATGCCAGAAACCCAGCATCACAAGCCTGGCAGTGTGCAAGTAGCCCAGACAGGCCATGCCACTCTACAGTGAATCCCTCCCCTAGTTGAGGGGAAGAGAAGGCACACACCAGTCTGACTGTGGCCCCAGCCGTGGGCTGGGGGCAGTGGTCAGGTCTGACTGCGGCTCCACCCACCAACTCCAGTTATACACCACAGCACAGGGGAAGTGCCCTGCAGGTCCCCACCATGCCAGGGACTATCCAAAATGACCAAGCAGAAGAATTCCCCTCAGAAGAATCTCCAGGAAATAACAACAGCTAATGAGCTGATCAAAAAGGATATAAATAATATACAGGAAGTGAATTTAGAATAATAGTCATAAAATTAATCGCTGGGCTTGAAAACAGTATAGAGGACAGCAGAGAATCTCTTGCTACAGAGATCAAGGGACTAAGGAACAGTCACGAGGAGCTGAAAGACGCTTTATACGAAATGCATAATGAAATGGAAAACATCAGGGCTCGGATTGAAGAGGCAGAGGAGAGAATAGGTGAACTAGAAGATAAAGTTATGGAAAAAGAGGAAGCTGAGAAAAAGAGAGATAAAAAAATCCAGGAGTATGAGGGGAAAATTAGAGAACTAAGTGATACACTAAAAAGAAATAATATACACATAATTGGTATCCCAGAGGAGGAAGAGAGAGGGAAAGGTGTTGAAGGGGTACTCGAATAAATAAGAGCTGAGAACTTCCCGGATCTGGGGAAGGAAAAAGCATTGAAATCCAAGAGGCACAGAGAACTCCCTTCAGACGTAACTTGAATCGATCTTCTGCACGACATATCATAGAGAAACTGGCAAAATACAAGGATAAAGAGAAAATTCTGAAAGCAGCAAGGGGTAAACGTGCCCTCACATATAAAGGGAGACCTATAAGACTCGTGACTGATCTGTCTTTTGAAACTTGGCAGACCAGAAAGAATTGGCACGAGATTTTCAGTGTGCTAGACAGAAAAAAATATGCAGCCGAGAATCCTTTCTCCAGCAAGTCTGTCATTTAGAATAGAAGGAGAGATAAAGGTCTTCCAAACAAACAAAAACTGAAGGAATTTGTCACCACTAAACCAGCCCTACAAGAGATCCTAAGGGGGACCCTGTGAGACAAAGTACCAGAGACATCACTACAAGCATAAAACATACAGACATCACAATGACTCTAAACCCGTATCTTTCTATAATAACACTGAATGTAAATGGATTAAATGCGCCAATCAGAAGACATAGGGTATCAGAATGGATAAAAAAACAAGACCCATCTATTTGCTGTCTACAGGAGACTCATTTTAGACCTGAGGACACCTTTAGATTGAGAGTGAGGGGATGGAGAACTATTTATCATGCTACTGGAAGCCAAAAGAAAGCTGGAGTAGCCATAATTCTATCAGACAAACTAGACTTTCAATTAAAGACTGTAACAGGAGATGAAAAAGGACATTATATAATAGTGACAGGGTCTATCCATCAGGAAGAGCTAACAATTACAAATGTCTATGTGCCGAATACCGGAGCCCCCAAATATATAAAGCAATTACTCATAAACATAAGCAACCTTATTGATAAGAATGTGGTAATTTCAGGGGACTTTAACACCCCACTTACAGAAATGGATAGATCATCTAGACACACGGTCAATAAAGAAACAAGGGCCTTGAATGAGACATTGGATCAGATGGACTTGACAGATATATTTAGAACTCTGCATCCCAAAGCAACAGAATATACATTCTTCTCGAGTGTACATGGACCATTCCCCAAGATAGATCATATACTGGGTTACAAAACAGCCCTTCATAAGCTTACAAGAATTGAAATTATACCATGCATACCTTCAGACCACAATGTTATGAAGCTTGAAATCAACCACAGAAAAAAGTCTGGAAAACCTCCAAAGGCGTGGAGGTTAAAGAACACCCTACTAACGAATGAGTGGGTCAACCAGGCAATTAGAGGAGAAATTAAAAAATATATGGAAACAAACGAAAATGAAAATACAACAATCCAAACGCTTTGGGACGCAGCAAAGGCAGTCCTGAGAGGAAAATACATTGCAATCCAGGCCTATCTCAAGAAACAAGAAAACTCCCAAATACAAAATCTAACAGCGCACCTAAAGGAAATAGAAGCAGAACAGCAAAGGCAGCCTAAACCCAGCAGAAGAAGAGAAATAATAAAGATCAGAGCAGAAATGAACAATATAGAATCTAAAAAAACTGTAGAGCAGATCAACGAAACCAAGAGTTGGTTTTTTGAAAAAACAAACAAAATTGACAAACCTCTAGCCAGGCTTCTCAAAAAGAAAAGGGAGATGACCCAAATAGATAAAATCATGAATGAAAATGGAATTATTACAACCAATCCTTCAGAGATACAAACAATTATCAGGGAATACTATGAAAAATTATACGCCAAAAAACTGGACAACCTGGAAGAATTGGAGAAATTCCTGAACACCCACACTCTTCCAAACTCAATCTGGAGGAAATAGAAAGCTTGAACAGACCCTTAACCAGCGAAGAAATTGAATCGGTTATCAAAAATCTCCCAAGAAATAAGAGTCCAGGACCAGATGGCTTCCCAGGGGAGTTCTACCAGACGTTTAAAGCAGAGATAATACTTATCCTTCTCAAGCTATTCCAAGAAATAGAGAAGGAGGGAAAACTTCCAGACTCATTCTATGAAGCCAGTATTGCTTTGATTCCTAAACCAGACAGAGACCCAGTAAAAAAAGAGAACTACAGGCCAATATCCCTGATGAATATGGATGCCAAAATTCTCAATAAGATACTAGCAAATCGAATTCAATGGCATATAAAAAGAATTATTCACCATGATCAAGTGAGATTCATTCCTGGGATGCAGGGCTGGTTCAACATTCGCAAATCAATCAACGTGATACATCACATTAACAAAAAAAAAAAAAAAAAAAAGAGAGAAGAAACATACGATCCTGTCAATTCAATCGATGCAGAAAAGGCCTTTGACAAAATCCAGCACCCTTTCTTAATAAAAACCCTTGAGAAAGTCGGGATAGAAGGAACATACTTAAAGATCATAAAAGCCATTTATGAAAAGCCCACAGCTAACATCATCCTCAACGGGGACAAACTGAGAGCTTTTCCCCTGATCAGGAACACGACAGGGATGCCCACTCTCACCGCTGTTGTTTAACATAGTGCTGGAAGTTCTAGCATCAGCAATCAGACAACAAAAGGAAATCAAAGGCATCAAACTTGGCAAATATGAAGTCAAGCTTTCGCTTTTTGCAGATGACATGATATTATACATGGAAAATCCGATAGTCTCCACCAAAAGTCTGCAAAAACTGATACATGAATTCAGCAAAGTTGCAGGATACAAAATCAATGTCCAGAAATCAGTTGCATTCTTATACACTAACAATGAAGCAACAGAAAGACAAATAAAGAAACTGATCCCGTTCACAATTGCACCAAGAAGCATAAAATCCCTAGGAATATATCTAACCAAAGATGTAAAGGATCTGTATGCTGAAAACTATAGAAAGCTTATGAAGGTTATTGAAGAAGATTTAAAGAAATGGAAAGACATTCCCTGCTCATTGATTTGAAAAATAACTATTGTCAAAATGTCAATACTACCCAAAGCTATCTACACATTCAATGCAATCCCAATCAAAATTGCACCAGCATTCTTCTCGAAACTAGAACAAGCAATCCTAAAATTCATATGGAACCACAAAATGCCCTGAATAGCCAAAGGAATTTTGAAGACGAAGAACAAAGCAGGAGGCATCACAATCCCAGATTTTAGCCTCTACTACAAAGCTGTAATCAACAAGACAGCATGGTATTGGCACAAAAACAGACACATAGACCAATGGAATAGAATAGAAACCCCAGAACTAGACCCACAAACGTATGGCCAACTCATCTTTGACAAAGAAGGAATGAACATCCAATGGAAAAAAGACAGTCTCTTTAACAAACGGTGCTGAGAGAACTGGACAGCAACATGCAGAAGGTTGAAACTAGACCACTTTCTCACACCATTCACAAAAATAAACTCAAACTGGATAAAGGACCTGAATGTGAGACAGGAAACCATCAAACCTTAGAGGAGAAAGCAGGAAAAGACCTCTCTGACCTCAACCGTAGCAATCTCTTACTCGACACATCCCCAAAGGCAAGGGAATTAAAAGCAAAAGTGAATTACTGGGACCTTATGAAGATAAAAATCTTCTGCACAGCAAAGGAAACAACCAACAAAACTAAAAGGCAACCAACGGAATGGGAAAAGATATTTGCAAATGACATATCAGACAAAGGGCTAGTATACAAAATCTATAAAGAGCTCACCAAACTCCACACCCGAAAAACAAATAAGCCAGTGAAGAAATGGGCAGAAAACATGAATAGACACTTCTGTAAAGAAGACGTCCGGATGACCAACAGGCACATGAAAAGAAGTTCAGCGTCGCTCCTTATCAGGGAAATACAAATCAAAACCACACTCAGGTATCACCTCACGCCAGTCAGAGTGGTCAAAATGAACAAATCAGGAGGATATAGATGCTGGAAAGGATGTGGAGAAACGGGAACCCTCTTGCACTGTTGGTGGGAATGCAAATGGGTGCAGCCACTCTGGAAAGCAGTGTGGAGGTTCCTCAGAAATTTAAAAATAGACCTACCCTATGACCCAGCAATAGCACTGCTAGGAATTTACCCAAGGGATACAGGAGAGCTGATGCATAGGGGCACTTGTACCCCAATGTTCATAGCAGCACTGTCAACAATAGCCAAATTATGGAAAAAGCCTAAATGTCCATCAACTGAGGAATGGATAAAGAAATTGTGGTTTATATACACAATGGAGGGGCGCCTGGGTGGCGCAGTCGGTTAAGCGTCCGACTTCAGCCAGGTCACGATCTCGCGGTCCGTGAGTTCGAGCCCCGCGTCGGGCTCTGGGCTGATGGCTCAGAGCCTGGAGCCTGTTTCCGATTCTGTGTCTCCCTCTCTCTCTGCCCCTCCCCCGTTCATGCTCTGTCTCTCTCTGTCTCAAAAATAAATACACATTAAAAAAATTTTTTAATAAGTTATGGCATGCTATGTGGCCTTTACAATTCATAGCCCTGCAGAACATTTATGACCTTGCGAAATGCTCCTATCACTAGAGGACCAAAAATGGGATTCACAGCTACATAGCTAATTTTGGTAAATGCATGTACATATACCTCTTCCCTGACGATTATAGCACAGTGTTAGAGGTGCTTACCTCCAGGGGCGCCTGAATGGCTCAGTCGGTTAAGCATGTGGCTCTTGATTTCAGCCCAGTTATGATTCCACAGAGTGTGCGATCAAGCTCCACATTGAGCTCTGCACTGACAGCGTGGAGCCTGCTTATGATTCTCTCTATCTCTCTCTCTCCTCCCATCCTCCACTTGTGCTCATCTCTCCCTCGTTCTCTCTCTCTGCCAAACATACATAAACATAAAAAAGGTGTTTAGATATGCTTATCTCCAGGTGTTTGACTTATGACCATTTTTCTTTCTTTCTTGTTTGTTTGCTAAATTTTCTGCAATAAACTTTAAGACCTCCATAATCATAAAGTAACGTTTCAAATAAATGATTTAGTCTAGTATCAGTTAAATAAATAAAATGTGTCAATTCATAAATTTATTAGGTCCATTCAACATATCAAGGATAGTTTCAAACGGTCCAGTGTTATTCCTTCAGCAGACTCCCTTCCCATCTGATTTGACGTTGACTCAACCACTTCACCAAGAAAGATTTCTAAACATTCACCATGTTTGAGTGTTTATAAAAGTTTCTGAAAGCATGCAAGACCGCATCCTTGCCTTCAAGAAACTTTCAATATTTGACGGTACAAAAAACCCAAACACGATACAAAGCACAGTGAGATTTCAAGGTCAAGTTTCATGTAGCAGGAGAAGTCCACTGAGCCGGGTTGATCAGTAAAGGCGTCTCAGAGGCATAGCACAAAGAATCTTAAAGGATGACCAAATTTCTAGTTGGCAGGCAGAAAGGAGGAGGACAAAGGCGACAAAAGCAAATGTGCGGGAATAAAGGAGGGGCAGGCATTCTGAGAACAGTGAGAACAACCCTCTTGGAGCTTGAGGTTCTTCTACAACAGTGGCCATTAAGTATTTGTGACGATGACAAAGACTGGGTAGAAGATGATGGACCTACATAACCCATCACGTCCATACTCTTGTGGAAGAAGGTCTTGGTGACAGCGAAGAATTGGAGACCATCCGTTAGAACCTCAAGATGGTAATAACGAAGCAATTTGTAGAAACAAAACAATGAAAAGATAAAATTCTAAGCAAACTTCTCTAAGCCTATGAATTAATACCCAATCAACAATCAATTGAAATCCATGACCAACTCAAGACCCCTCTTGTGTTCCTCTCTTAATGGGGCTTTGTCTTCAGTTGCTCATGAGGGGAAGAGACTCATTGTCAGTCCTCCCCTCCTCAACGTCTTTCCTGTGATCCACTCAGTAGTAGGGGCTCTCAACTCCACCTCCAACGTATGCCAAGCCAGCTAGTCTCTCACCACCTTCTGCCTACTCTCCATTTTCGTTCTTAGCCCCATTCTGCCTTTCCCTTCCCACCAAAATCCCAGTTCGTTCTTTTCACTGCATCCGGAATGCAATGCAAAAATCCTGAGTCTGAGCACTTCATTCCTCTGCTTAAGAGAACCCTCTAATCTCCACTGTACTCAAAATGACACATAGAATCTGTAACATGACCACAAGATGTTGGCAGTCCTGTCTTGTCACCCCTCTAATGCCATCTTTCCTCATTCTCCTTTCATTAGGTGAACGGGACGGTCTGTTCTCCTGGTTGCTCAAATTAGACCTACGTAGTTTCTGCTTAGAATGCATTTTGTGTTCGCTAGGTTCCTTACCAGTACTTGCTATGGGTCCAAGTTTGAAAAAAGGACTTTTCTCCCCAAGAACTTTGTTGGCCAATCCTCTCATCTACACTTTGTCCCCTGTGCCATTCCTTCTCAGAACATTTAGTCTTTTTTTTAACAGCATTTGCCACACGTTGTAATTACACCTGTACCATTTGTGGCTAAGGTTTGAAACATCCTGAATATATGGAGCGTGCATGTTGGATTCTCACTGTGTACTTGAACCTAATTGCACCTGACACGTAAGGTGTTCAATATGCCTATCCACGATGCCTGAAATAGGGGATGTTTAACTATCTCCCGGGGTGCCAGACTGCAATATACATTCAAGTCTTCAATAATCTCTACCACCAAATTTTGTCTACATATACAAAAAAGGGAAGGGTCACATCCTCACGGATAGGAGAAACATTTTGCCTCGTTGATAGCTTCTATGGTGTAGCTTACATTTTGACCTACAAAAGACCCCATCCTGGAGATACAGTTTGTATGGATGCAGTGACAATTATGAGGAAATCAAAACAAAATACAGTCTTTATGGAGTGTAATGTGCCAGGAGTTTTTCCACACGTTTTACAGGCATTACCTGTAATCTCACCACTATACTGAACATAGGCGTTATACTTCCCTTTTACAAATTGGAAAAGCAAACTCGGAGGTATCATTTGCCTACAATCTAAGATCTGGCTGGTAGAAGAAATAGATGGGGTCAGGTAATTTACAAAATCCACATTTTGCCCAAGGTAACCTCTGGGAAATCAGAAAATGAGCGGCTTTCATAAGTGCAGCTGCCTAGAGCTTTTCAGAGGAGCTGTCTGTGTGGCGCCGGGGCTTTGGATCTCACTACCAGGAGTAACCCCCATTGTTGGGAAGGGCAAGAACACCCATCCATGGCAACTTAAGGTGTTTTAACCCCTGTCAAGATAGTGCAAGCCTCCAATTACTACATTTGGTACTTCAAGGAACACATCAAATCACACCTCGTGGGATTTTCAAAAATCACTCTGAGATGAGAAATCAAACAACAAAAGTCATAGCAACACGAAGCAAGTAACACTTTGCAAAACACACCTCCTGAAGGGCCAGGCCATGGAGAGGGTATGAGCCCACTTTAAAGTAGCAGTGCTCTCAGGTGCATAGCACATAAAAGAAAAGAAACAAAAAACAAAACAAAACAAAACAAAACAAAACAACAACAACAACAACAACAACGTTAAAACTCATAAGGGATAGAAAACTATCCAAACTGATGAAACAGAAGAATTCCCCTGAGACGAATTTCCAGGAAGACGTGACTGTTAAAGAATCGATCAAAATAGACAAAAGCAGTATAACAACAAGAATGTAGAATCATACTCATAAGATTAATCACTGGGCTTCAAAAAAGGCATAGAAGACAACAGAATTTATTATTGCAGTGATAAAAGAACTAAAACATAGCCATGGTTAATTGAAAAGGCAATGACATTGCGATTGATTTTCATCACTGATACAAAAACAGGTAAGCTGGAACCTTGGATGTCCATTACCCAAGTTAGTAGTTATGCGATTGTAGCAAAAGCTAATTCTAAAAAAAAAAAGATTAACTAATGAAAAACAGAAAGATAAAATATGTCAAAGTTCAAATACCTAGCATGAGCCGTGCAGCTGAATAGTTGTTTAAAATTCTAGGATATCAAATAATATTATGTGATAACCATTGTAACACGTGCAAAGTTCACCATGTCGATCTTTGCTCTTCTAAATGTGGAGTCATACGGTATTAGACGTTATAGTATGTCTGAAAAATGAATATTAAAAAGTTTTTGAAAGTATATGTTTCTAGTGAGTTTGGTCATGTCAAATAAAGTGTGTCATTTCCAACACCTATTCACGTGCACTCTTAGTATGGCTAGAGTCCATAAAAAGTTAATGCACAATTGCAATAAACATGATTACCAGTGCAATGTATTTTTTTAGTTCCATTTGTTCATTTATTTGTAAGCCAGTATAGAGCATGGAGAATGTACCCTGTAGGTTCGGAATTCTCTCGTTGATTTCAAATGTCTTATTCGGGCTGCTACCAAAAAGACGGTAAAACAATATTATCTGCACCATGAACATGTAAAATTTGACACACCTCACTAGTATTACAATTTTGCTGTTTAGCATATGTGTTTACAAATACACACGTGTGCACTGGGTGAAGTTAGATGTTTCATACTCCTATCCATATCATGAGAGATTCAATATGTTTTAAAGAGTTAAATTCCAGTTACCAATTCTAATGTGGGATAACATGCACAGTTTTTTGCTATTTGTCACTTATTGTGCAATTATCAAGTTAACATAGAGCCCAAAGGGTAAATTCTTTTTTAACTACACTTAACTTAACGTATATCATTGAAAGTCAAACTTTGGCCTTTCGAAGATGACATGAGACTGAATGCGGAGAACCCAAAAACTCCATGAAAACGTTGCTAGATCTGATCCATGCATTGACCAAACTCACAGGATACAAAATGGTGTAAAGAAACTGGTTGCCTTTCTATACACCAATAAGGAAGCAACAGAAAGAGAAGTCAAGAAATCAATGCCAGTTACAATTTCACCAAGAACCGTAAAATACCTAGCAAGAAACCTAACCAAAGATGTAAAAGATCTGTACAGTGAAAAGTACAGAAAATATATGAAGGAAAATGATGAAGACACATCAAATACAGAAAAAAAAAAATCCATGCCAAAGAGTGGAAGAATGAATACTGTTAAAATGTCAATAGTACTGAACGCAATCTACACATTTAATGCAATACCAATCAAAATTGTACCAACATTCTTCTCCAGACTAGAGCAAGCAATCTGAAACTTTGCACGGAACAACCAAAGAACCTGAGTAGTCAAAGTTATGTGGAAAAAAGAAACCCAAAGTGGGAGGCAGCTCAGACTTTTGCCTCTCCTACAAAGCTGTCATCATTAAGATAGTATGACATTGGCCCCAAAACAGGCACATGAATCAATGAAACAGCATAGAGAACCCAGAAGGGGCCCCACAATTGTATGGTGAACTAATCTTTGACAAAACGGGAAAGACAATCCAATGGAGAGAAGACAGCCTCTTTACAAAGGGTGCTGGGAGAACAGAACAGTAACATGATGAAGAATAACCTAGATGACTTTCTTACAATGTGCATAAAAATAAATGCAAAATGGATGAAAGCCTTAAATGTGAGACAGGAAACCATCAAAACACTAGAGGAGAAAAGATGAAAAAAAACCCTTTGACTTCCACTACAGCAATTTCTTCCTTGGCATGTCTCAAAAGACAAGGGAATGCAAAGCAAAACTGAATGATCAGGACCTGGTCAGGATAAAATTCTCCAGCACTGCAAAGGAAACAATCAGCAAAATTAAAAGGCAACCGATGGAAGGAGTGAAGATATTTGCGAATGACATATTGGATAAAGGGTTACTACACAAAATGTATAAAGAACTTACCCAAGTCACACCTGGAAAATGTAATACAGTGAAACAATGGGCAGACGACATGAATAGACACTTTTCCAAAAGAGACATCCAGATGGCCCAAAAACACATGAAAGGATGCTCAACATGAATCATCATCAGGAAAATACACATCAAAGCCACACTGAGATACCACCTCACACTAGTCAGTGTGGCTAAAATGAACAACTTAGGAAACACAGATGCTGGTGAGGATATGGAGAAAGAGTAACCCTCTCTAACTGTTGGTGGGAAAGGAAACTGGTGCATCACTGCAAGCATGAAACCTACAGACATCACAATGACTCTAAACGCATATGTTTCCATAATAACACTGAATTTCAATGGACTAAATGCTCCAACCGAACAACATAGTGTATCAGAATGGAAAGAAAAAACAAAAACAAAAAACAGAACAAGACCCATCTATTTGCTGTCTACAAGAGACTGCTTATAGACATGAGGACACCTTCAGATTGAAAATGAGGGGATGGAGAAGTATCTATCATGCTACTGGAGGTCAAAAGAAACCTGGAGTAGCCAACTTATATCATACAAAGTAGAGTTTAAATCAAAGGCTGTAACAAAAGATGACGAAGGGCTTTCTATATTAATTCCAGGGTCTTTCCATCAGGAAGAGCTAAAAATTTTAAATGCCTACACACCAAATTCGGAGACACACAAATATATAAACAATTAATTAAAAACATACAGAACCTTGTTGATAAGAATGTGGTAATTGCAGGGGACATTAAATTAAACACAGAAAAAAGATGGAAAATCTCCAAAAGCATGGAGGTTAAAAAACATCCCACTATGGAATAAATGGGTCAACCAGGCAATTTGAGAAGAAATTAAAAGATATAAGGAAACATGGGGCGCCTGGGTGGCGCAGTTGGTTAAGCGTCCGGCTTCAGCCAGGTCACGATCTCGTGGTCCGTGAGTTTGAGCCCCGCGTCAGGCTCTGGGCTGATGGCTCGGAGCCTGGAGCCTGTTTCAGATTCTCTGTCTCCCTCTCTCTCTGCCCCTCCCCCGTTCATGCTCTGTCTCTCTCTGTCCCAAAAATAAATAAAAACGTTGAAAAAAAAATAAAAAAAAAAAAAGATATAAGGAAACGAATAAAAATGAAACACCACAATGCAAACCCTTCGGGATACAGCAAGGGCAGTCCTGACAAAAAAAAACACAACAACAACAACAACAACAACAAACAATGCTATCCAGGCCTATCTCAAGAAACAAGAAAAATTCCCAATACAAAATCCAACAGCACACCTAAAGGAATTAGAAACAGGACAGCAAAGACACCCCAAAGCCAGGAGAGGAAGAAAAATAATAAAGATCAGAGCAGAAATAAACAATATGGAGTCTAAAGGAAAACAGTAGAGCACATCAATGAAACCAAGAGTTGTGTTTTTGAGAAAATACACAAAATTGATAAACTTCTAGCCTGGCTTCTCAAAAAGAAAAGAGAGGGGACCCAAATAGGTCAAATCACGAATGAAAATGGAATTATTACAAAGAATCCCTCAGAAATTCAAGCATTCATCAGGAAACACTATAAAATCTTCTATGCCAACAAACTGGACAACCTGGAAGAAATGGACAAATGCCTCCATCCCCACACACTTCCAAAGCTCAAACGGGAAGAAATAGAAAATGTGAACGGACCCATAACTAGTGAGGAAATTGATTCAGTTATCAAACAACTCCCAATAAATAAGAGTCCTGGTCCAGGTGGCTTCCCTGGCGATTTCTAGCAGACATTTAAAGTAGAGGTAATAGCCATCCTTCCCAAGGTGTTTCAAAATTTGGAAATGAAAGGAAAACTTCCAGACGCATTTTATGAAGCCAGCATTACGGTGATTCAAAACCAGACAGAGACACAGAAAAAAAGGAAAATCACAGGTCAATATCCCTGATGAATAGGGGTGCAGAAATTCTCAACAAGATACTAGCAAATCACATTCAATAGCATATAGAAAATATTATGCAACACGATCAAGTGGGATTCATTCCTGGCCTGCAGGGCTAGTGCCATATTCACAAATCAATCATTGTGCTACATCACATTAAGAAAAGAAAAGATAAGAACCATAGTACACTGTCAATAGATGCAGAAAAAAAGTATTTGAGAAAATACTGGATCCTTACTTATTACAAACCCTCAAGAAAGTTGGGATTGAAGGAAACTACTTTAAACATCATAAAATCCATTAATCAGAAGCCCACAGTAAATATCGTCCTCAATGGGGAAAAACTGAGAGCATTCCCCCTGAGATCAGGAACAAGACAGAGATGTCCACTCTCACCCCGGTTGTTGAACATAGTGTTGGAAGTCTTAGCATCAGTAATCAGACAGTAAATGAAATTAAAGGTATCATCATTTGCAAAGAAGAAGTCAAACTTCCACTTTTTGCCGATGACATGACACTATACATGGAATTTCCGCCAGACTCCATCAAAAGTCCGCTAGCACTGATACATGCATTTGGCAAAGTTGCAGGGTACAAATCAATGTACAGAAAATGATTGCGTTTTATACACCAATAATGAAGCAACAGAAAGAGAAATAAGGAAACGGATACAATATACAATGCACCAAGAGTCATAAAATACCTAGGAATAAACTTAACCAAAGAGGTAAATGATCTGTATGCTGAAAACTATAGAAGGCTTATGAAGGAAATTGACGAAGATACAGAGAAAGCGAAAAACATTCCATGCTCGTGGATTGGAAGAATAAATATTGGCGAAATGTCAATACGACCCAACGCAGTCCTCACATTATAGGCAGCCCCAATCACATTGCACCAGCATCCTTCTCCAAGCTGGAACAAGCAATCATAAAATGTGTATGGAAACACAAAAGACCCTGAAAAGCCAAAGTAATACTAAAAATGAAAACCAAAGTGAGAGCCACCACAATGCCAGACTTTAGCCTCTACCGCAAAGCTATAACCATCAAGACAGCATGGTATTGGCACAGAAACAAATACATAGACTTAATGGCATAGTTTAGGGACCCAAGAATTGGACCCACATACGTATGGCCAACTAATCTTTGACAAAGCAGAAAAGAATATCCAATGGAAAAAAAGACAGTCTCTTCAACAATTGGTGCTAAGAGAAGTGGACAGCAACATGCAGAAGAATGAAACTAGACCAGTTTCTTACACCACTCACAAAAATAAACTCACAATGGATGAAGGGCCTGAATGTGAGACAGGAAACCATCAAACCCTGGAGGAGAAAGCAGGAAACATCCTCTTTGACCTCCGCGTCAGCAAGTTCTTAGCTGACACATCTCCAAAGGCAAGGGAATTAAAAGCAAAATGAACTATTGGGACATCATCAAAATAAAAATCTTCTCCACAATGAAGGAAACAATCAACAAAACTAAAAGGCAACTGACTGAATGGGAAAAGATGTGTGCAAAAGTCATACTGGATAATTGGCTAGTATCCTAAACCTGTAAAATGAACTCACCAACTCCACACCCGGAAAACAAAAAATCCAGTGAAGAAATGGGCAGAAGACTTGCACAGACACTGTTCTAAAAAAGACATCCAGATTGTCAAGAGACACATGAAAAGATGCTCAACAGCACTCCTCGTCAGGGAAATCCAAAGAAAAACCGCACTGAGATGCCACCTCATGCCAGTCAGAGTGGCTACAATGAGCAAACTGGAAGACTATAGATGCTGGTGAGGATGTGGAGAAACGGGAACCCTCTTGCACTGTTGGTGGGAATGCATCCTGGTGCATCCGCTCTGGAAAACTGTGTGGAGGTTCCTCAAATCATTAAAAATAGATCTACCCTAAGACCCAGCAATAGCACTGCTAGGAATTTACCCAAGGGGTACAGGAGTGCTGAGACATAGGGGCGCATGTACCCCAATGTTTATAGCACTACTTTCAACAACACCCAAACTATGGAAAGAGCCCAGCTGTCCATCAACTGACAAGTGGATAAAGAAGTTGTGGTTTATGTATACCATGGAATACTACTTGGCAATGAGAAAGAACGAAATCTGGCCATTTGTAGCAACGTGGATGGAACTGGGGGGTATTATGCTATGTGAAATAAGTCAGGTGGAGAAAGACAGATACCATATGTTTTCATCCATGTGTGGATCCTGAGAAACTTAGCAGAAGACCATGGGGGAGGTGATGCGGGGAAAAAGTTATAGAGAGGGAGGGAGGCAAACCATAAGAGACTCTTAAATACTGACAACAGACTGAGGGTTGACGTGGGTTTGGGGAGAGGGGAAAGTGGGTGACGGGCATCGAGGAGGGCACCTGTTGGGATGAACACTGGGTGTTGCGTGGAAACCAATTTGAAAATAAATTACATTTAATGAAAAAGGAAATCCAGGGGTTGCTCTTACTGAATATGAGGATAGCTTTCCATTTTCAGCACTTTCTGAACGTGAGGTAGTACTGGCTTAAGCTGCGTAGATGAAAGTTTGGTTTGTGTGTTTAAGAAAAGGAGATGAGTAGGCCTCTCACATGTATCACGTTGGACTTGGCAAGTGTCTCTTCTGATTGTTACCATTCATTGTTTTATTCATTCACATAGTTTGGTGTCATCCTTTCCTGAGGAAGTGGATTTCAATTGATCATGGTAGGTGGTCCTTGTTATATTTTGTGAATTATTTGTGTATGTGGTGATGATGGATGGACCATGATGGTTGCTTTCAAAAGCACTTACACGGACGGTGTAACACGTTTTCTACTCTTGGAATCCCAGATGGTCTTTTACTACCTTGTGTATGACTTACCTGAAATATCATGAATTGGTAGGTACCGAATAGGTTTTAGTGGCACTGAATGCCCTCATGGCCACTCACGCAGAATTCGTTGACGCTTTGCACTTAAGCACACAATGACTCGGTCTTCCCTAAGCTGCGTGAAAGTGAACATGCATCCTAACTAGGCAAACTGTTTGCTGCTGCTGTGAAAAACAGCTTCCTGAAGTGTGAGCTATAGCCACAGACATATGGACCCCTAAGCAAGGCACAGTATATCTGTATTCTTTGAAAGAGTAGAGTAGTTACTTCAATTTGGCTTTCAGTGCGTTGCATGACAAGGCATTTAATTAGCTAAAACCTCTTACAGTCATGTGTGATTACAAGTTGTGTGTACTCTCCACCGCGAAGTGTCATCCCATGTTGGATGGAATTAATGGAGGCTGAGGCACCTGTGCATTCACGTCGAGAACAACCCTCTTGAACTCATCAAGAACTATGGGCCGTCTCAGGTAAGATTCGTGCAGGTCTTTCTCAAGGGCATAATCTTAAACACATCCCAACCTTTGGCAGCTTTGGGCAGCAGGCAGTGATAGGATAGGCAGACATTGTGACCTCACAAAGCGCCTGGTCTCCTAGCAACAGCGGTGTAACTCTCACAGCCTGCCGCGTGATTTGGCTTCCTGGTAGGAAATTCATCAGGGCCTGGCGGCGGCGGCGAGACCTGGCAAGCACGGGCGGCCCCTAACGGCCTCACCTCCTGAGCCTCATGAAGAGGCAGCGGCGCAGGCCCCGGGGAGCCTTGGCCCCGGCCGCCCGGGGAGGTGCCTCTAGCGCTGCAGGAGGGGCCGCGCTGGAGGCGCCTGAGGAGAAGTTGGTGTACACGCTGGGGCACCAGCCCCCCGAGGCCCGCGTCCAGACGCGCCTGCCAGCTGCCAGGAGGAGGCGCCACGGAGCCCGGAAGGTCGCCGCCGGCCAGAGGAAGGTGCCGCCCCCGCCGGCGCCGTCCCTCGAGGACAGCAGCCCCCTGGAGGAGAGTGGGAGGGCGGCCACTCCGACGCTGTCCACCTTGCCCACCATCCGCGTAGTCGGCGACGTCTGGGCCGAGAGCAGCGTGGCTGAAGCGCGGCGCCAAGCGTGCCAAGTCCTGGGAGTGAACCTGGCACCCGTGGTGATACTCTGCCGCTTCCCAGTGCCTGGGCGAGAGATGCGGGCCACCACCGCGCGACCTCTCAGCCCCAGGACGGCTTGTGCCTGGAGGGATGAACCAGTGAGAGCCGGGCCCGCGTCCCCTAGTGCACTGTACGGGCGAAGAAGCACCAGAGGATCCCGGCCCGCGCCCCCTGGATGCGGCGCCGCCTTCTGGGACTCCGGGGCAGCTGTGCCCTCTGCTGCTTCCCAGCACCGGGTCTGCGGAGGGAGGAGACCACTGGACCGCAAGGGAGGTCCCCTTTCTTCCTAACCCCACATTGAGAGGTCTCCAGGACTGTAGGGGCAGATCCATGATCTCTCTTGTTCCTTCATTGCTCTGAAGTCTTCCGAAGAAGCCATTCCACCCCCACCCTCTCCAAAGGAATTTGTTTCCATGCTTGTGTAATAAAGCTAGAGTTTCTTTGCCATTCACCCACCTCCCGGCTCCTCCCGCCAATTTCTTTCTTTCTTTGTGTGTATGTGTATGTATATATATCTTCTAGGATGATTTAAAGTACATATTCTTTAACTGTTTAGAAGAGGCAGTAGAGAAAAAAGGGTGTGACTTAGGGGTCTGCACTCAGATTAAAATAAGATTACTGAAGTATAGAGTATATTCAAAAGGACATATACTATTTTTGTCATGTTTGTTTATTTTTGAGAGAGAGATACCTTGTGAGCAGGTGAGGGCCAGATAGGGAGCCAAGGGTCCAAGCAGGCTCCAGGCTCGGAGCTGTCAGCACAGAACCTGATGCGGGGCTCGACCTCACAAACCATGAGATCATGACCTGAGCCAAAGTTGGACACTTAAGTGACTAGCCACCCAGGCACGCCAAAAAGAACATATATTATTAAAAGCATTCTGAGCACAGATTGAGGCAATTAAGTTCAATATACTTGTGGAATCAGCACTCAATAAAAAAGATACCAGGACCCCAAGGGACCACCTGTGCCTCTTTCAGTCACGGTCTATCTCTCTTTGGGACGGCAATTATTCTGACTTCTTACAGAATATACAACTTTTGCTTCTTTTTGGACTATATAGAAATGGAATTATGTGTCCTACACCTAGCTTCTTTCACTCAAACTTATGTTAGTGATAGTCATGTTATTGTATGTATAGATCCTTTCTGCTCATTGGTGTATAGAATTTCATTATTTGAATAGTTTACAATATTTCTGCAACTCTTGGTGGACATTTAGGTAGGTTCTGGCTTAGGGTAATTATGAATAAAGCTTCAGTGAACATTATAGGACACGTCGTTTGGTGAACATTTTTTACAATAGTATTTATTTATCTAGGAGAGAATTTGCTGGGTCACATGTCATCCAACTTATCAGCTTTGGTAAGATTCCTCCAAACTGTTTCCAAAATGATTATACCAATTTACACACACTTCTTTCTATAGTAGTGCCTGCGTAGTGCCTGTGAGCTCTGAATACTTGATAGCCTTGCCAACACTTGCTAATATGGTCTTTTTCATGTTATCTATTCTGGCAGGTGTACAGATTTTTTTTTTTTTGAGAAATATCAATCCAAGTATTGTATACAAATAGTTAAAAATGAAGCCCACAACATCCAAATTGCAGATCAGGACTTGCAATAAAAAATCAAAAGCTTTGTTTCCCCCATGAACACCTCTTCCCCAGAGGCAACACTTTCTTTTGTTTTGTTTTTTCTTTTTTTTAAAATCAGGTTTTTTTCAAAAGACCATTTTTTAAGGACAAATTTAGATTTAGAGACAAATTGCACAAAAAATACAGGTTCCTCACCCCCAGTAGTTTCTATAGTACCTTGCACTAATGTGGATACATTAATTATAAGTGGTGGATGAGCCATTCTTGTTGACACATTACCATTAGACACATTATCATTAACTAACAGTTAGGGTTTATTTTGTGTTATATAGATTCATAAGTTTTGAGAAATGTATAATGGTATGTATCTACTATTGCCGTATCATACAGAATAGTTACACCACCCTAAAGTGCCCTGTGCTCCGCCTATTACCACTTCCTCTCTCCCCCTAAACCCTAATAGCCACTGGTCTTTTTACTGTCTCCGAAGGTGTTTTGTTGTTGTTGTTGTTGTTGTTGTTGTTGTTGTTGTTGTTGTTGTCGTCCTTGTCGTTGTTTTGTTTTCTTTTGTTTTGTTTTTCCAGAACGTTATCATAATTGGAAACGTAAAGCAAATGGCTTTTTCGTATTGGATCCCTTCACTTAGTAATCCACACTTAAGTTTCCTCCATGACATTTAAGTAGCTCCCTTTCTCCCTCTTTCCTTCCCTCCTCTTCTGTCTCTCTGCCTCCCTTTCATTGAGGGAGTTTATTTTCTAAAACAGCTTTTAAAAAGCTGGTTTACGGAAAAAGACTGGAAAGTGCAGAGTTCCCCTGTTCTCCCTCCTACCCCCCAAAACATAGTTTTCCCTATTGTAAACTTCTTGTGTCAGTGTAGTGCATTTGTTACAACGGATGAGCCCATATGAAAACTATTATTAACTAAAGACCGAAGTGTACCTTAGCATTCACTGTGGTGTGCAGTTCGGTGAGTTTTGACAAACGCACAATGCCATGATCCAAAGCATTTCACTGTCTTACAAGATGTTTCACTGCTGTAAATATTCCCTGTGCTTCATCGATTATTCATCTCTCCCTTCCCCCCTGAGTCCCTGGCAACCACAGGTCTCTTTACTGTCTCCATTATTTGAGGCAACACTTTTAACTGTTCCAGGTTTATATTCTTTTGTGAGGAATCTTCATGAAGATAAGTAGTATACTATACTGCTGCTTATTGATTTGTCAGTTTTAAGCACCGTCTACTGACTTCCTATGTGACGTTGACATATAGGTCGCTTAAGCCACCTGTCTTCTCTCTCCTCACTTTCCGATATATTCCCGAACTTCTATCTGTATACTGTTTCAGTCAGGTCCAGCCAGCCGGTGAGTCACTATAGGTATTTTAAATAGTTACACACGTGATGGGAAATCCCAGAAGCCAAACAAAGGATGGCGAAGCAATCAGGAATTAGTATCATCAGAAAGCTGTTTCCACCTGCAGAGCTAGAGAAATTCAGAACCATACCTAGCAGGAACTGAGAACATGGGAGAAGAGGCTCTTGGAAAGAAGCTAGAATTTGGAGGAGATAAAATCACTGGTAGGAAGTGGAGCCGGAGAGAGAAAAACCTCTGGGCTTATACCTTCCTCCCTTTCTCCCATCAAACACCCATTGGTCAAACCCCTCTGGAAGCCAGTTGGCAAGGAACCAGGAAACACAGTCTGTAGGAGAAGTGCAGGAACTGGATCTGAGGGCAAAAAGACATAACGGATGAAGTTACATATAGGTACTAGTTAGGGTTCTCCAGAGACTCAGTATCAATAGGAATTGGTTCACAGGATTACGGAGGCTGAGAAGGGCAGACCTAGGAGATCGAGTAGTTCAGTTCCAGGCAGACTGCAAAAGCCTAAGAATCAGGAGAGCTGATGATGTATGTTCCATTCCAAGTCTGAGCCTGAAGTCAGGAGACCAATATCGCAGCTTGAAGACAGTCAGATAGACACAGTGGATTCTCTCTTACTCCGCCTTTTGTTCTATTCAAGTCTTCAATCGATTAGTTGAGGCCACCCAGTGTTTGGCAAGGCAATGTGTCTTGCTTACTCTCCTGATATACAGATGTTAATTGTACTAAGAAATGTCCTCACAGACTCACTAGAAATACTGTTTAGCCATATATCTGGGGACCCTGTGGCTTAGCCCAGTTAAAACATGAAATTAACCATCACACAATATAATTTTATGTTTGTATGTATATATGTATGTATGTATGTATGTACGTATGTATGTATGTATGTATGTATGTATGTATGTATGTATGTATGTATGTATGTATGAATGTATGTTATTTGAGAGAGAGAGAGGGAGAGAGAGTATGCTTAAGCAGGATAGGGGCAGAGAGAGAATTCTGAGCTGTCAGTGCAGAACCTAATGCTCATCTTAGTCTTATGAACTGTCAGATCATCATCTGAGCCAAAATCAAGAGTGGATTGTGAACTCACCGAGCCACTCAGGTACCCCATGAGATGTAATTTTAAAATAGAGACCTAGTTCCCTTACCTGTACTATCATTTTTCATTCCTTACATTGTACGAGAAAGGTCTTCCTTAAACTTGCTGCACTTTTTCTCCGTCTCCCATCAGCTTTGGGCTTCTGTTTGTCATTGTTGTTAACACTGCTGTTATGCTCTGCAATCAAGTCTCTTTAGAGAGTTCAAGGTTGATTCTAAAACTTGAAAACTAATAAATGGTTTAAATTATTGTGATTATTAAATAATATGCAAACATTAGAATTACTACTCTTTTGCTGGAGTCTTTGCACCTGCTGAATGAGGACATCTCTAGCATCAAGGTGAAATGGATCCTTTCTCTTTGTATTCCATCAGTGCTTTAAACCATGCCATGTTTCACTTGGCTCATTCAGACTAAGGCCGTCTTATGGATATTATCTGGTTCTCCTTAATTTTCTAATGCCCTTCTTTGTTTTATTGCACTCTTTCAGTGTTCTCAAATCATGCCACTTTATGACATCTTCCTGCTAACCTCTTAGCGGTCTCTCACTGGACCCTTCTCTTTTCCTGCCTCATTTAGGTGGTGACTCAGTAGGTCTGCTTCATAGCTTCCTTCCTGTGATTTTCCTCTGCTACGCTCCCAGTTTGTTTCCATGGTTTCATGGTAATATGGCTATCTGGGAAGTTAGGGAGCAATTAAAAGCCTGGACTCTTGAGCCAGACGGCCTGGCGTTAGACTTTACTTGTTCCACTTACCAGCTGTGTAAGTTGGATGTTGGATGAGTTATTTGGCTTCTTTATAACCCTCTTTTCTCCTCTCGAAGATAAGAACGGTAATTGTATATACTTTATAAGTTTGTTGTGTGGTTCATATGAAATAATATATGAAAATAACCCATAACAGAGTCTGGCACAAAAATAAACACTCTGTTAGTGTTGCCTGTTATTAAGAATAATTTGTCTTTATTTTTTCTCTCTTTGTTTTGCTGGAGTACACCTTCATATAACTTCCTAATGAAGAATGAGTAGAATCAAATATTCTGAGTCTTTGCACGTCTGAAGATATCTTGAGTCCACTCTCAAATTTAATTGATAATTTTGATAGGTGTAGAATTGTAGCTTCTTTTTTTTATTTGATTTATTTTTATTTTTTTAAAGTTTACCTCCTAATTAGTTAGCATGTAGTGCAACAATGATTTCAGGAATAGATTCCTCAGTGCCCCTTACCCATTTAGCCCATCCCCCCTCCCACAACCCCTCCAGTGACCCTCAGTTTGTTCTCCATACGTATGAGTCTCTTCTGTTTTGCCCCCTCCCTGATTTTATATAATTTTTGTTTCTCTTCGCTTATATTCATCTCTTCCACTCAGAATCCTTGCGTCTAATGGCCGGTTGCCCCTTCCATCGATTTTCCCCTAATCACAACGCCATTGGACTACAATATCTGCTCTTTGGAGTTTTTTAACTCACTATCACTTCCACCTTCTTCTGGTTTTCAAAATCATTCAGTAAATCTGGCCTATGCTTACGGAAAAGGGAATGAAGGTCCCCCTTTTGAAGGGCTTAAAAGAGAATTTATGAACATATTTTAGACTGCCACAGCCTGTCTGCTGGCCTCCTATTATTCACTCTCATCCTGCCTGAAAAATATCCTCACCTTTCCCCAAGAATCCTCCCTCTTAAAGACACAACCCTTGTAACATCAGCTCAAAGTCCAGGATATTTTTATCTAAATTAGGTCCAGGTGAGAATGAGTCTCCTTGGGCACACTAGTCCTCGAGTACATTTTCAATCTGAAGACCTATGAATGAAGACCTATGAATTCAGCATAGAGACAACACGGGCATGGTTATAACCAGAACACACACACAACACACACACACACACACACACACACACACAGAAAAAACAAACAAACAAACAAACAAACAAACAAAATACAAACATTGCTGTTTCAAAAGAAAGGAAGGAGGTAATCATGAATGAGTCACTGGTCCATAGCAATTCTGAAGTTCAGCTGGCACAGGTAGGCAGTTGTTTCATTGGGTCCTAAGGCCTGGGAATGATTTTCCATGGTCCTACCTCCTCCGGGGTTCTGGCTTTCAACCTCCAAGTCATTCTTCCCTTCTCATGAAAAGTAGCCTGTGTCTACAGCCTTATGGTTGTCTCGGCCTACTTACTGATTGGAGGAGGTTGTGGGTCCAAAGCCTTCTTTCATTTTACTCTCTGGGATTAAGTAAATCCTTCTCTACCATGGACTTTTTCAAACATTTATATGGAAAAACACTCCTAAACTTCAAGTGATATTGTAACAGAGAGAACCCTGTGCCCTACAGTTTACTCTGCGAGGGTATGCTTAGGAGATAGAACGCTGGTATTCTCCAAACCCTTCTTCCTTTAGGAAACTTCTCTAGCATCTTTTCCCCAACCTCATCTGCTGAGTGATGTTGGTAATAATTTCACCTTCAATAAGAGTGACATTATTGATGTTATCTGTGCTAACAAAACATGAAATTGTATTTGAATGGCATTGAGTAAGTGCAAGTAGTATCGGTTAGGGACGTGTTCAGCTGTCACAGAAAGGCTGCCACCAGTGGCATAATCAAAGAGCGTTTTACTCACAAAGAGGCTGTAGGCTGTGCTCCATTAAGGCAACAATGTCATCGGCAGCAGACTGCATGGAATGGCAGAGCTGCCAATTTCTTTATGACCTCCTACAAAATTTTGGAAAAAAGGGTAGCAGCCATTAATATAATACTACCAATGTCTTTACCACTTACCGTCTTCAAGATGCAGCACATGTGTGAGCATTTCAAGCTCACAGCACATCTGTGAGGTACAATTGTTGATGTCTTTTGGAGGTCATTCGGTTTCTTCTTAAGTCAAAAATTAGCTGTCATATTTCTAGGGCATGTGGCTTCACCAAATCCCCTCCTAGGTTTCCTTGGCTTATCAATGCATCAAGCAAACTCTATGGAATTCTAGAATTTAATCCTTGTGGGCCATGGAGAAACCAGTTCTGCCTTATCAAATCACATTACATACTCAGGCCATTCAGTATACTCTCAGATGAACCCTTGGAAGGTACTCCTGTATTAGTGTTGTATTTCTGTTGGCAAGAACCTTGCCTCCTAGAGGGACGGTAACTTTCATATCTATTAGTAATTGCCAACGAAGTACAAACCAAGATTTTTCTTTGCCTTCTTGTTGACACGTTATAACATATACTAAGTTACCACGTTTCCTTGTTTTAATCTTAGCATCATATACCAACTGCAATATCATCACGGAACAATGGTGGCCCCGCATGTAACATCATCACCTCTGGAAACTTCAGATATGGCCACGGTAACACATAGGGTGGACTCCATCTAGATCTTGGCCACTTGGGCTAGTCTGATTCTCTCCGTTTATCTACCTCCCACCCCACACCCCCAGCCCCAGCAGCAGTGAGAATCTGGTCAGTCAGGGAATCCCCAGCAGATACAGATGCAGATGCAGATCATTTCTCTGGATAATATTTATGGTTGACTGTGGCCTGGGTAGCAGGACTGGTTCAGACAGAAACACTGATTTGGGTGCCATCAAGCCGTATCTGTGCCCTCCCTGAGAAATGGGACAGTATGCATTTCAAACACTTCAAGTCTCCACTTCTCCCTGCACACTTCTGTGTTTTGTTGCTTTCATCCACCTACCAAAGCAACCAAAACTTTATGCTACAGAGAGTGGGGCTCGTGTGTCCTTTGCAGATTGGAATGCTGTTACTAGTTTGGGTTATCTTAACAAAAACTGGCACATTACCTAAAAATGTAGAATTCGGTGTGAATTCGGAATCCGCACCTGTAGTAAGCCCTCCATGATTCCATTGATTAGGGAGAGGTATCAGACCATACTGTAAGAAACCCTGCCTTCGAATGCTACAGCTCTATGGACTTTCAAAGCACTATTTTTAACCTGCTTATCCAAAGTCGGTAAGTCTTTGTGAGTATACATTCAGAGCTTTTTTAAGATCTGGATCGTAGTCTCCAATTTTTTCATGACCTTCCTAACCCATTGATTCCCAGAGTTCTCTTTATTTTTGAATCGTTCTCTTGGGCATTTGACCATACCTGTCAAATAAAAAATGTCCTCAATTTGAATATATTAACATTTAAGGGCAGTCACGTGTTCAGGGCCCAAATATTTTATTATTTCCGTTAGGAATTTATTCTGTCTCTGGACGGTGAAAAAACAAATGCCTTTTGTTTTGTTTTGTTTTGTTTTGTTTCATTTTCCCCACATAAGTAAGTAGATGTGCAAGGCAGAATGCTAGGTACCTGTCATGGGTAATAGGACATTCAGGAGTGTAAATGAGATTTCTGTCATCAAAAAAATAAAAGAAAATTATTTGACGAACTAAGATAAGCTAAGCTTTATTTTTTTTTTAATATATATGAAGTTTATTGTCAAATTGGTTTCCATACAACACCCAGTGCTCAGCCCAAAAGGTGCCCTCCTCAATACCCATCACCAACCCTCTCCTCCCTCCCACCCCCCATCAACCCTCAGTTTGTTCTCAGTTTTTAACAGTCTCTTATGCTTTGGCTCTCTCTCCCACTCTAACCTCTTTTTTTTTCCTTCCCCTCCCCCATGGGTCCTGCTAAGCCTCTCAGGATCCACATAAGAGTGAAACCATATGGTATCTGTCTTTCTCTGTATGGCTTATTTCACTTAGCATCACACTCTTCAGTTCCATCCACGTTGCTACAAAAGGCCATATTTCATTTTTTCTCATTGCCACGTAGTATTCCATTGTGTATATAAACTACAATTTCTTTATCCATTCATCAGTTGATGGACATTTAGGCTCTTTCCATAATTTGACTATTGTTGACAGTGCTGCTATGAACATTGGGGTACAAGTGCCCCTATGCATCAGTACTCCTGTACTGATCTCTTGGGTAAATTCCTAGCAGTGCTATTGCTGGGTCATAGGGTAGGTCTATTGTTTATTTTTCTGAGGACCCTCCACACTGCTTTCCAGAGCGGCTGCACCAATTTGCATTCCCACCAACAGTCCAAGAGGGTTCCCGTTTCTCCACATCCTCTCCAGCATCTATAGTCTCCTGATTTGTTCATTTTGGCCACTCTGACTGGCGTGAGGAGATACCTGAGGGTGGTTTTGATTTGTATTTCCCTGATAAGGAGCGACGCTGAACATCTTTTCATGTGCCTGTTGGCCATCCGGATGTCTTCTTTAGAGAAGTGTCTATTCATGTTTTCTGCCCATTTCTTCACTGGCTTATTTGTTTTTCGGGTGTGGAGTTTGGTGAGCTCTATAGATTTTGTATACTAGCCCTTTGTCCGATATGTGATTTGCAAATATCTTTTCCCATTCCGTTGGTTGCCTTTTAGTTTTGTTGGTTGTTTCCTTTGCTGTGCAGAAGCTTTTTATCTTCATAAGGTCCCAGTAATTCACTTTTGCTTTTAATTCCCTTGCCTTTGAGAATGTGTCGAGTAAGAGATTGTTACGGTTGAGGTAAGAGAGGTCTTTTCCTGCTTTCTCCTCTAAGGTTTTGATGGTTTCCTGTCTCACATTCAGGTCCTTTATCCAGTTTGAGTTTATTTTTGTGAATGGTGTGAGAAAGTGGTCTAGTTTCAACCTTCTGCATGTTGCTGTGCAGTTCTCCCAGCACCATTTGTTAAAGAGACGGTCTTTTTTCCATTGGATGTTCTTTCCTGCTTTGTCAAAGATGAGTTGGCCATACATTTGTGGGTCTAGTTCTGGGGTTTCTATTCTATTCCATTGGTCTATGTGTCTGTTTTTGTGCCAATACCATGCTGTCTTGTTGATTACAGCTTTGTAGTAGAGGCTAAAATCTGGGATTGTGATGCCTCCTGCTTTGGTCTTCTTCTTCAAAATTCCTTTGGCTATTCGAGGCCTTTTGTGGTTCCATATGAATTTTAGGATTGCTTGTTCTAGTTTCGAGAAGAATGCTGGTGCAATTTTGATTGGGATTGCATTGAATGTGTAGATAGCTTTGGGTAGTATTGACATTTTGACAATATTTATTTTTCCAATCCATGAGCAGGGATTGTCTTTCCATTTCTTTAAATCTTCTTCAATTACCTTCATAAGCTTTCTATAGTTTTTGGCATACAGATCCTTTACATCTTTGGTTAGATTCATTCCTAGGTATTTTATGCTTCTTGGTGCAATTGTGAACGGGATCAGTTTATTTGTCTTTCTGTTGCTTCATTGTTAGTGTATAAGAATGCAACTGATTTCTGGACATTGATTTTGTATCCTGCAACTTTGCTGAATTCATGTATCAGTTCTAGCAGACTTTTGGTGGAGTCTATCGGATTTTCCATGTATTATATCATGTCATCTGCAAAAAGCGAAAGCTTGACTTCATCTTTGCCAATTTTGATGCTTTGATTTCCTTTTGTTGTCTGATTGCTGATGCTAGAACTTCCAGCACTATGTTAAACAACAGCGGTGAGAGTGGGCATCTCTGTCGTGTTCCTGATCTCAGGGAAAAAGCTCTCAGTTTTTCCCCGTTGAGGATGATGTTAGCTGTGGGCTTTTCATATGGCTTGCATGATCTTTAAGTATGTTCCTTCTATCCCGACTTTCTCAAGGGTTTTTCTTAAGAAAGGGTGCTGGATTTTGTCAAAGGCCTTTTGTGCATCGATTGACAGGATCGTATGGTCCTTCTCTTTTTTTTTTTTTTTTTTTTTTGTTAATGTGATGTATCACGTTGATTGATTTGCGAATGTTGAACCAGCCCTGCAATCCAGGAATGAATCCCACTTGATCATTGTGAATAATTCTTTTTATATGCCATTGAATTCAATTTGCTAGTATCTTATTGAGAATTTTGGCATCCATATTCATCAGGGATATTGGCCTGTGGTTCTCTTTTTTTTACTGTGTCTCTGTCTGGTTAAGGAATCAAAGTAATACTGGCTTCATAGAATGAGTCTGGAAATTTTTCCTCCTTCTCTATTTCTGGAATAGCTTGAGAATGATAGGTATTATCTCTGCTTTAAACGTCTGGTAGAACTCCCCTGGGAAGCCATCTGGTCCTGGACTCTTATTTCTTGGGAGATTTTTGATAACCGATTCAATTTCTTCACTGGTAAGGGTCTGTTCAAGCTTTCTATTTCCTCCTGATTGAGTTTGGAAGAGTGTGGGTGTTCAGGAATTTCTCCATTTCTTCCAGGTTGTCCAGTTTTTTGGCGTATAATTTTTCATAGTATTCCCTGATAATTGTTTGTATCTCTGAGGGATTGGTTGTAATAATTCCATTTTCATTCATGATTTTATCTATTTGGGTCATCTCCCTTTTCTTTTTGAGAAGCCTGGCTAGAGGTTTGTCAATTTTGTTTGTTTTTTCAAAAAATCAACTCTTGGTTTCGTTGATCTGCTCTACAGTTTTTTTAGATTCTATATTGTTCATTTCTGCTCTGATCTTTATTATTTCTCTTCTTCTGCTGGGTTTAGGCTGCCTTTGCTGTTCTGCTTCTATTTCCTTTAGGTGCGCTGTTAGATTTTGTATTTGGGAGTTTTCTTGTTTCTTGAGATAGGCCTGGATTGCAATGTATTTTCCTCTCAGGACTGCCTTTGCTGCATCCCAAAGCGTTTGGATTGTCGTATTTTCATTTTCGTTTGTTTCCATATATTTTTTAATTTCTCCTCTAATTGCCTGGTTGACCCACTCATTCGTTAGTAGGGTGTTCTTTAACCTCCATGCTTTTGGAGGTTTTCCAGACTTTTTTCTGTGGTTGATTTCAAGCTTCATAGCATTGTGTTCTGAAAGTATGCATGGTATAATTTCAATTCTTGTAAACTTATGAAGGGCTGTTTTGTGACCCAGTATGTGATGTATCTTGGAGAATGTTCCATGTGCACTCGAGAAGAAAGTATAGTCCGTTGCTTTGGGATGCAGAGTTCTAAATAAATCTGTCAAGTCCATCTGATCCAATGTCTCATTCAAGGCCCTTGTTTCTTTATTGACCGTGTGTCTAGATGATCTATCCATTTCTGTAAGTGGGGTGTTAAAGTCCCCTGCAATTACCACATTCTTATCAATAAGGTTCTTATGTTTATTAGTAATTGCTTTATATATTTGGGGGCTCCGGTATTCGGCACATAGACATTGATAATTGTTAGCTCTTCCTGATGGATAGACCCTGTACTATTATATAATGTCCTTCTTCATCTCTTGTTACAGCCTTTAAGTGAAAGTCTAGTTTGTCTGATATAAGTATGGCTACTCCAGCTGTCTTTTGGCTTCCAGTAGCATGATAAATAGTTCTCTATCCCCTCACTCTCAATCTAAAGGTGTCCTCAGGTCTAAAATGAGTCTCTTGTAGACAGCTAATAGATGGGTCTTGTTTTTTTTATCCATTCTGATACCTATGTCTTTTGATTGGCGCATTTAATCCATTTACATTCAGTGTTATTATAGAAAGATACGGGTTTAGAGTCATTGTGATGTCTGTATGTTTTATGCTTGTAGTAATGTGTCTCCTACTTTGTCTCACAGGGTCCCCCTTAGGATCTCTTGTAGGGCTGGTTTAGTGGTGAGAAATTCCTTCAGTTTTTGTTTGTTTGGGAAGACCTTTATCTCTCCTTCTATTCTAAATGACAGACTTGCTGGAGAAAGGATTCTCGGCTGCATATTTTTTCTGTCTAGCACACTGAAATTCTCGTGCCAATTCTTTCTGGCCTGCCAAGTTTCAAAAGAGAGATCAGTCACGAGTCTTATAGGTCTCCCTTTATATGTGAGGGCACGTTTACCCCTTGCTGCTTTCAGAATTTTCTCTTTATCCTTGTATTTTGCCAGTTTCACTACGATATGTCGTGCAGAAGATCGATTCAAGTTACGTCTGAAGGGAGTTCTCTGTGCCTCTTGGATTTCAGTGCCTTTTTTCTTCCCCAGTTCAGGGAAGTTCTCAGCTATTATTTCTTCAAGTACCCCTTCAGCACCTTTCCCTCTCTCTTCCTCCTCTGGGATACCAATTATGCGTAGATTATTTCTTTTTAGTGTATCACTTAGTTCTCTAATTTTCCCCTCATACTCCTGGATTTTTTTATCTCTCTTTTTCTCAGCTTCCTCTTTTTCCATAACTTTATCTTCTAGTTCACTTATTCTCCTCTCTGCCTCTTCAATCCGAGCCGTGGATTTTCCATTTTGTTATGCATTTCGTTTAAAGCGTTTTTCAGCTCCTCGTGACTGTTCCTTAGTCCCTTGATCTCTGTAGCAAGAGATTCTCCGCTGTCCTCTATACTGTTTTCAAGCCCAGCGATTCATTTTATGACTATTATTCTAAATTCACTTTCTGTTATATTATTTAAATCCTTTTTGATCAGCTCATTAGCTGTTGTTATTTCCAGGAGATTCTTCTGAGGGGATTTCTTCCGCTTGGTCATTTTGGATAGTCCCTTGCGTGGTGAGGACCTGCAGGGCACTTCCCCTGTGCTGTGGTGTATAACTGGAGTTGGTGGGCGGGGCCGCATTCCGACATTATGTCTGCCCTCAGCCCACCGCTGGGACCATAGTCAGACTGGTGTGTGCCTTCTCTTCCCCTCTCCTAGGGGCGGGATTCACTGTGAGGTGGCATGGCCTGTCTGCGCTACTTGCAGGCTGCCAGGCTTGTGATGCTGGGGATCTGGCGTATTAGCTGGGGTGGGTAGGCATGTGCACAGGGGCAGGAGGGCAGGCTTAGCTCGTTTCTCGTTAGGTGATCCACTTCAGGAGGGGCCCTGTGGCAGCGGGAGGGAGTCAGATCCACTGCCAGAGGTTTGGCTCTGCAGAAGCGCAGAGTTGGGCGTTTGCGCTGAGCGAGCAAGTTCCCTGGCAGGAACTGGTTCTCTTTGGGATTTTGGCTGGGTTATGGGCGGGGGAGATGGCGCTGGCGAGCGCCTTCGTTCCCCACCAAACTGAGCTCTGTCGTCCGGGGGCTCAGCATCTCTCCCTCCCTTTGTCCTCCAGCCTACCCGCTTTCCGAGCAGAGCTGTTAACTTATGACCTCCCAGACGCTAAGTCGCGCTTGCTGTCAGAACACAGTCTGTCAGGCCCCTCCGCTTTTGCCAGCCAGACTGGGGGGCTCTGCTTGGCCGGCGAGCTGCCCCTCCGCCCTGGCTCACTCCCGGCAGTCCGTTGAGCGTCACCGCCTCGCCGCCCTTCCTACCCTCTTCCGTGGGCCTCTAGTCTGCGCTTCGCTCCTGCGACTCCGTTCTGCTAATCCTTTGGCGGTTTTCTGGGTTATTTAGGCAGGTGTAGGTGGAATCTAAGTGATCAGCAGGACGCGCGGTGAGCCCAGCGTCCTCCTACGCCGCCCTCTTCCCTCATCCTGATCTAAGCTAAGCTTTAAAAATGAAAGGAAAATAGCCATGAACTCAGATAAAAGTTAGGCATAGGCAATTAAGTACTTTTCCCTAGGGCAGCAAGGAGTTATGAGAAATACCATAATCGGTAGAGTTTGTAGTAAAAAGCTCTACTGACACGATGATAAAGCTCACCTTTAAAGCTTGCTTTGTGTACACTGATATTATTCCTTTCTTCTTGAAATCTAAAGAAGCTTTTTCTCTTTGGCTGTTAACATGAAATGAAAAGACACTCCCCCCCCCTTTCTTTTCTTCTGCCCTATTTAAGCTGAACTTCTTACAAAAGTCTTTTATGTATTCATTGCTTTTTATCTTCATCCTTTGTCCAAAACAAGCCTTGAGATTGGGAATGATGTGGACTATTTCTAACCCAAGCTCACAGGACTTAACTTCTCATAAAACCCATCATTTGAGGAGGCATTGAACTCGTATCATGGAGTTCCTTGTGCAGCCCATGGGCAGGATTCCACTGAAAGAATCAATAGCATCGTGGAGACCCTGTCTCTGGAAGGAACTAACACCAAATAAGGATTTGACCTTATAGGCTGATTTTCCTAGGAATCTAGGAATCGAGAGGGCCAGAAGTGGGATGGTGGGAGAGGGACACTGGAGAAGGGCTGAATACCCGGGTTCACTTGAAGCCAACTGAACAGAGGAAGGTTCTGTCCTGGAGGAGCTTGGCTCAGCAGGGATCAGCTCCCAATTGTTACGGACTTAGTGAAAATACACTCATGAGAGCCTACAAGAAGGATGCTTCCAGAACTCTAAGAGGTTTCATTCCTTTCTTATGTCTTTCTTTATGGAAAGTGTCTTGGGGGTGCTTACTTCCCCTTTGTGTGTCCACAGCTCTTCTTCCCACTAGTTGTATTGTCATGAACCTCCTTACGTAGCCCTTGCTCCCCTCCTAGACCATGTGTTCTTCATGGGCAGGACTCACTTTAGCCATCCGTGTGTCGTTACTACAGTGCCAGCCATGGGCAAAGGAATAAATGCCTACTGAATAAATGCAATGAGTTTATGGAGTTTCAGTTCCCAATTGTTACAGAACAAGTAGTTGTCTCACTTCAATTTGATGTGTAACAGCAGCAGTCTATACGGGGGATTCTCCCTCTCTCACATTCTCTCTTTTTACAAACACCTGCATCATCAACTTTTGATTAACTCTTACCCTTTTGTGATCAGATGGATTGGGTGGAACATTTGCCATCTCTTACAATCTTCTTTACAACTCAATACCACTTAAATTCCCTATCCTACAGTAAATTCTTGCTTAGCAAGAAGCAATAGAGTTCAGTGACTAAGGGGGTGGCCCCTGGAGCAAGGCTGCCTGGGATCTCAAATCCTATTTTGCTCTATTTCTAGCAGCGGACCTTTGGACAACTTACTTTTTCTCTGGGTTACTCAGTTTTCTCAGCTGTAAAATCACGCACAACCTAGCACCTTCACCATAGAGCTCTGAAATGAATTCAGTGAGGTAATGACGGTAAATAACTTGGAATAATGCATGGAACCCCCTTCACTGCGAGTCAGTAAACACTCGCTTCTACCAGTGATGTAATTCCGTTTTTGACAAAGTCGCTGCTTGCTTACTTAAAACCTTCACGTTGGCTGTGTTGAATGTACAGAACAGGTGAACTGTGGAAGGCACCATGTGAGAGTCAGGTTCCTTGGTAGAATGAGGCCCAATTCCCGGATGCTGGGGATTGCAAGAGGATCCTCAAGGGCACAGAGAGGCACAGAGAGGCACAAGGCCCTCGGAACAAACCCATAACGAGATGATCAGAAAGCCTGAGGAAAACAGAGGGAAAAAACTAATTTCACTTTAGTTCCCACCATACACCAGTACATTTCTCTGCAATTCACACATGTTTCCCTCTCAAGCAAACATAACAGGCCTGTGGGAAAGGTATTATTATTCCCACTTAACAGGCAACTAGGCTAATGCTTAGAAAGTTTAAATAACTTGCCAAATATCACATCTATGTGGCAGAGCTAGGATTTGAACCAGCATCGGTCACATCCCACTGCTTCTGCCAATCTTGAGAAACATCTTTGGAAGAAGTGAAATACGTTAATCTTAATCATGCGCTGAATCACATAGGACTGGATACTATAGGCCCATGAAATTCCAAGGCGGAAAAAAAAATTAATTTACGAAGGCTATTTTGCTTACTGTTATATTCCTCAGTGTGCACCGCGTAAGTGTTCGCTATTTGCGAAATGAGTGAGTTTATGAGGGAATGGACAGAGGTGTGAATACCTATGCTCATACGATTACACCGTGTAGTTTGGTTGAGGATCTCGGGACACTCTGCCTTACATCTTAACTCATCAGAGTAACGGGAATGTTAGAGCTGTCATAGCAGGTGAAAGAGAAGGTTAGTTATCATACCACTGGTCCCAAATTACTCCTAGGCCAGTTTAAAAAGCAGCACACAAACATAAGACAGTGAGAGACAGCCAGGAAAGCTCAGAGAGAGGGAGAGAGAGAATCCCAAGCAGGTTCTACGCTGTCCGCACAAAGCCTGATGCAGAACTGGAGCTCGTAAACCATGAGATCATGACCTGCGTCGAAAGCAATATAGTCACAGACCTAACTGACTGAGCCATCCAGGAGCTCAGCTTTGTTCAGATAGTAATTCCCAGGTTTTTACGTAGATAAATGACAGACCTAACCAGCAACAACAAAACAGATTAGAACGATGGTTCAAAACCAAGGATTGCAAGATTGCAGTAAGGACGTAATATGTGGGAGTAATCGGGGCGGGTGGGCGGAAGAAAGGGCCAGGGGGCAGATGGAGGGTTTGTAAATGGACGCCGGCATTCTAGGAAAGGTGGAGAGTTGTTACTTCCACTCCTTTCCTCCAGAACTTGTTGTCCCCAGCATGTGGTGTCCACTGGCCATATGCTTCAGAGCTGGAGGATGGATAAGCTGCCCATTGTAATCAGGGAAAACATTCCACCCACAGAATTCACTAATTCGCCTGTTCCATAATGTTTACCCTCTTACTGGCATTGCTAAAAGCACATACTTTCTCTACACCACCATGGAACAGGTGGATTTTCCCTTGTCAGCCTTTGCTCGCTTGCTTGTCCGTTTATTGGTCCACCTGTGGCTTTATTCACCACTCACCGAAAGAGATCCCCTTCTGCGGAGAGGCCAAAGTAAGAGAAAGATTGGCTGCGGAAGTGTAGGGCTGTATGTGGATAAGAGGAGTACCTGGGACTGGGACTGAGAGGGATCTTATCTCTAACTGTGGGGTTTTCTTGGGTCTGGGGCTAGGTTCCCTGTGCGAGCACCTGTGGGGAGAGGAGCCAGCATTGGTTTCAGGGGTAGAGCAGGGGCACCGTCCACAGAAGGAGACAGTAGCCCCTCCCTGGTGGGCTGTGCAATAGAACAAAGCCTGCCCGCATCAACCACCCCCCCCCCCGCCCGGATCAGTGGCTGGGTCTAGGGCGCAGTCTGGAGTAGGAGAAAGTGGCCCCTTCCCTGGGGGCGTTGGTGTGGGACAAAACAATGCCTGCTTGCATCCACCATGCCCAAGCTCAGCAGTGAGGTCAGCAGCGCAGTCCACAGCAGGGAAAGGCGGGGCTCCCTGAAGCACAGCAAAGCCAGGAAGACATTTGGAGCAGCACAGAGTGGCACTGCCCTAGCACACGGAACAGGTCTGTGAACCCTCAACAAGCGCTGTGCGAAAGGAGTCAGCGGAGCAAGAAGGACCACCCTGCGTGTGCTCTCCGCACAATGAGGACAACTGGAACGGAGTACACTAGGTCATGGACCCCAGGTCACATCAGCCCCAGGGTCCAGAGTGGAGGTGGGACCAGCCTACCCCAAACCACGCCCCTCTGTGCTGTGTATCCTGATGGAGCAGGATAGGCGCTGTGGAACCAGGCAGCTCTGTCATCCGGATCGGTGATGCTGCCTAGACTGGAGTAATTCCGGGACAATTCTTGTTCTTTAGACGTATTCTCCCTTCCTATCTCTTCCCTCCTTTAGTTTGATAAGTCTGTCTTGTTGGTTTGTTTAAGCAGACATTTATAATCCATTGCCTTGATACATTTCCTAACTATACCTGTATATTTTCGTTTCTCTCTCTCTCTGGGATAATCATGCCATCTAGTTTCTCTGTCTGGCTAAACGTATCTTTCTTTTGTTTCCCCACCTGCTTCCTTATTTTCCTTTCTCTCTGTCTGCATTAAGCCATTTGGCCTCCCAGCCTGGTATATATGTATGATTTTCCTTTTCCCCACTCCTGTCATTTCTCTCTTTATATGTGTTCTTCCAACAGCAACGCCTCTACCTTGTTCTTTACTTGTAGCTGGTGTTTCTGGTCTGTTTGTTTGTTTTGTTTTGTTTTGTTTTATTTCAGACTGTTTTTCTGTGTGTGTGTGAGCGTGTGTGTGTCCATTTATTTCTTTTATTTGCACGTTGCCTTACATGTCTCTGTTTCCTGTTTGTTGGTTTGTTTGTTTTCCTTCCCAGGGCTACTTCAAGGAACAAAGAAAAGCACACCTTGTGGAGGGTCAAACACATCACTACCAGGAGAGAACTCAAAGAGCTAATGTCACAACAACAGAGAGCAAGTAACACTCTCCAAGAAACAGTACCTGCAGGGCTGGAACCTGCACAGGGCGTGAGCCCCCTGTCGTATAGCAATTCTTGCAGGTGCAAAGCAAATAACAAGCTTGTAAACCTCCTAAGAGAGAGAAAACTAGCCAAAATAATGACACAGAAGAATTCCCCTCAAAAGAAATTCCGGGAAGAAGTAGACAGCTAACGACTTTATCCAAACAGATATAAGCTACATATCAGAATTTAGCATAACAGTCCAAAGATTAATCGTTGGGATTGGCAAAGGCGTAAAGACAGCATGGAATCAATTATTGCGGAGATCAAGGAAATAAAAAGTAGTCGTGATGAATTCCAATGCTATAAATGCGGTGCAAATTAAAATGGAGGCAGCCACAGCACGGATTGAAGAGACAGAGGGGAGACTAAATGAATCAGAAGGTAAAAATATGGGGAAAAGGAGGTGAGAAAAAGATAGAGCAAAAATTGAGGACTGAGATGGGAGAATTAGAGAACTAAGTGATGAAATCAAATGGAACAATATCCATATCACAGGATTTCCAGAAGAGACAGAAAAGGGGTGTGAAGATGACCTTGAACAAATCATAGCTGAGAACTTCCACAAGCTGGGGAAGGACACCGGCATTGAAACCCAACAGGCACAGAGAACTCCCTTCAGATGTAACCTGAGTTGATTTTCTGCACAACATAGCATGGGGAAACTGGCAAAATACAAGCATGAAGAGAGAATTCTGAAAGCAGCTAGGGATGAATGGACCTTCACATACACAGGTAGAGAAGTATTGGGATAGGAGCAGATCCATCTACTGAAATCAGACAAGCCATAAAGGAATAGGGGAATCTTCAATGTGATGAATAGGAAAAATATGCAACCAAGAATCCTTTATCCAGCCAGCCTGCCATTCAGAATCGAAGGAGAGGTAAAGGTCTTCCCAAACAAACCAAAACTGAAGGAATTCACCACCGCTAAACCATCCCTACAAGACATCCTAAGAGGGATTCCTTGAGGGAAATGTCGCAAATATCACAAAGTACCACAGACACCAGTACAAGCACGAAAACTACAGACATCACAATGCCTCGGAACCATCGCTTTCCATAATAACACTGCATGGAAGTGGAATAAATGCTCCAACCAAAAGACACAGGGTATCAGAATGGATAATACAAAACAAGACCCATCTGTTTGCTGTCGTACAGGAGACTCATTTCAGACCTGAGGACACCTTACTCTTGAAAGTGGGGGGATGGAGAACTACCTTTCATGCTACTGGGAGTCAAAAGGAAGCTGTAGTAGCCATACTTCTATCAGACAAACTTGACCTGAAATTAAAGTTGGCAGCAAGAGATGTTTAAGGGCATTATTAAATAATTACAGTGTCTGTCCATCAGGAAAAGCTAACGATTATAATGATTATGCACTGAATTCCGAAGCACACAAATATTTAAAACATTTAATCACAAACATGAACAATCTTATTGATAAGAATGTGGTAATTTCAGGGGGATTTAATACTCAACTTACAACAATGGACAGAAAATCTAGACAGAATCAGGAAAGAAACAATGGTCCTGAATGATACATTGGACCAGAAGGATGTGACAGATATTTTAGGACTCTACATGGAAAGAAGCAGAGCATACTTTCTTCTGGAGTGCACGTGGAACATTCTCCAAGAGAGACCACATACTGGGTCGCAAAAAGCCTTCAATAATTATAACAGCATTGAGATGACACCATGCACACTTTGAGATCACAATGTTTGGAGCTTGACATAAAGTACAGGAAAAAGTCTGCTCAACCTCTAACAGCATGCAGGTTAAAAAACATCCTAGTAAAGAACGAATGAGTCAACCAGACAATTAGAGAAGAAATTAAAAGACATAAGGAAACAAATAAAAATGAAAAGACAACAATCAACGCTTTTTGAAAAAAAATTAATTAAAAAGATGGAAAAAGGGTTACTGAAGCTGAGTTTTGCATACTTGAGAGAGCATGTTATGCACTAAGGAGTCCGAGTGCTTGGGGTAAAGGCCATTTCCATACCTTTCTTAGTTCTGTGACCTTGAGCAATTATAACATCTCCTTCAGCCTCAATTCCTTCTTCTGGACACAGGGTCAATTGAGATGCTTTATGAGGTAACGTGCCTGCCACAGGGAAGTGATTGGTAGCTGTAAGTTCATTGCTCTGCCCCTCGTATTCCCAGGACTCCTGCCAGGGAGCCTGGAGGCCTGCGTGCTGGCCTGAATCTGCAGCATTTTCAGGCAAATTGTTCACTTTGTGATTAAGGCTTCCCGTTTCACTGAGCCCTTGATTCACCCCATGTGTTCTGGCATCTACTGCACTGCGTGGGTTCCCTCCTCCTTTTTCAGACCCTTACTTGGTGTTGTGGGATACAGTGTTCACACCACCTGAGCATCAGTTATTAGCAATAAGCGTGACTCCTCTGAGTACCTATGGTATTCCGCTTATTCCCACATAAAGCTAGTGTTCTGCAGCTCTGATTATCTGCTAAATTATACCAAGGCATAGTTTAGAAGATTCTTTGTTGTTGTTGATTTTGTTGTTGCTGCCCTTGTTGTTGCTGCTCTTGTTGTTGTTGCTGCTGCTGCTGTTGTTTTTGTTGTGTAGAAATCATTTGCTTCAGGTTCATCTAGTCTATCCAGTAACACCTGCAATAACAGTGAGATGAACTTTGGGTTTACCTTTTTTCACTTTTTAACGCCAGTGGATTTTGTTTTTGTTTTTGTTTTTCAGCCTCCCTTTGGGAAGTTCTATTTCTTCCATCTTCTCGCTCATGTGTCCTAAATAGACAACTGATTGTTTACTAGTTGCTGTCTCTGGGAGGTTGTTGCTGTTTGCCAGGTGTTAGTATTGGCATGCCAGGCCTGGGGTGTTCATTCTTTCCAGATTTTTGTTCCAGGTCTTCATGACAAAGGCAACAGAATGAAGGAGGTACTGAGTTGAAGCAGTTAGAAATTCACTTCAACTAGGCCTGCCGGAGGAAGTGGGCACTGCATTTAGAGCAGGAGACACAGAAATGAACCACAAGTGGGCAAAATGAGTTGGGTATAAGAAAGAAAAATAATGCCAGCACGATAGTCCAGTTTTCTTTGCTTTTATGTGAACTATGGGATAAATGTGTAACATACTACAAACCCTTATGATTTGGGCTGCTTATTTTTATCTTAATGTTTGTTGGTTGGGTGGGTGGTTGATTGACAGCGTGTGTGAGGAAGGGGAGGGGATGAGAGAGGGGGAAGAGAAAATTCCAAGCAGGCTCTGTGCAGAGTGTGACCTGGGGCTTGAAACCACAAATGGCGAAATCGACCTGAACTGAAATGAAGAGTAGGTCACTCAACTAACTGAGCCACTCAGGCTCCCCTTGGAGTACATTGGGTCTTTGCACATTGGGTCTTCGTGTTGGAAATACCATAGGGAGTGGTGTGCATGCATGATCTAAGGAAGGTGCAGCTAGGTAGATCTGGCTTATTTTTTTTCCTTATGACACTTTAGTCAGGAGTAATATTTCGTAAGTTTATTAGAAAGACAGATTGAAGATTGTGATTGGGAGGAAATCAGGTAAGGAGTTATTGCAGTTGACCAGGAGAGGTGAACATGACAGCAATTAGTGTGGAAGCAGGAAATGGAGAGATGAGGACAGATGTGGTAGTTTTTTGAAAATGCTTTTTGTTGTGTAATTAACATTATAGAAAGTAACTATTTTGGTGCATAGGGCTTTGAGTTTTAAAGATTGTATCTACTCATGTAAATGTCACCCCAATGAGAATACAGAAGAGTTCTGTTCCTGGGGCACATAGGTGGCTTAGTCTCTTAAGCATCCCACTCTTGATTTCGGCTAAGGCATGAGTTCACTATTCTTGAGTTTGAGCCCCTGCTCACGAACTTCCCGGAGCCTACTTGGGATTATCCCTCTCTACCTCTTTTTCTGTGCCTCCCGCACTCCCACTCTCTGTCTCCCCCCTCCCAAAAAAAATTAGACAAGAAGAGAACAATGCCTTCAGCTCCCAGGATTCCTCATGTTGAATCACTGTCACCCCACTCCTGAGGCCTGGCAACCATCTATCTCCAATTTTTTTTTTATATATGAAATTTATTGTCAAATTGGTTTCCATACAACACCCAGTGCTCATCCCAAAACGTGTCCTCCTCAGTACCCATCACCCACCCTCACCTCCCCCCCACCCCCCATTATCCAAATTTAATATCATATAAATGGATCCTTATTGTAGGTCACTTTATGAGACTGGTTTCTTTCATTCAACCTCATGCCTTTATAATACATCTGTTTCTTAGTGTTTCCCTGTACGGATATACCAGGGTTTGTTTAACCATTCATTTCCTAAAGGACATTTGTGTTTGTCCATTTTTGTCAGTTATGACTAGAGTTGCTTTAAATATTTGCGTGCATGTTTTTTTTTTTTCTTTTAATAAGCATAAGTTTTCACTTCTCTAGAGAAAAGATCTAGGAGTCAGATTTATGGGTCACATGCAAGTATTAGGTATTGTCTTTAAAAATATATATATTTCATGGGCTCCTGGTTGGCTCAGTAGATTGAGTAGCTGACTTCAACTCAGGTCATGATCTCACAGTTTGTGAGTTCAAGCCACATATTTGGCTCTCTGCTGACAACTGGGAACCTGGAGCCTGCTTTGGATTCTGTATCTCCCTCTCTGTCTTCCCCTCCCTGCTCACACTCTGTCTCTCTTTATCCCTGAAAAATAAGTAAAGATGAAAAAAAAAACCATTTTCAATATGTGGATAGCAATATCTCAGTGCAGTTTTAATGTGTTTCCCTGAAGCCTAGTGTTGTGGAGCATCGTTTTGTGCACTTCAATATATGATATTCTGGACACAAGACCTTTGCTGGATATATGATTTGGCAATATTTTGTCCAAGTCCATAGATTGTCTTTTTGTTCTTTTAACAGAGTCTTTTACCAAGCAAAAGTTCTAGTACTAATGAAGTGCAATTTAGAGATTTTTTTTCTTTTGTATGCATCCAATTTATACACCTTATGACGTCAGACGTCGTTTGTACTCCTTGTTCATATATTTGCTATTCTATACCAGCATCGGAATGTTTTCAGTTTGTTGCTATTGGTTGCACAAGTTGTATACTGCACAGTTCTAGGAGGCATGATTTATATGAACTGCAGTGCGAATGGGAACCCTCAAATCTGTAAAATGTACAACTTGTACACACATGTATTATCTCTTAGAGGGTCTTTTCTACTGTACAGATTGCAGTCATTGCTGTGGTTCCGTTTTACTTTCCTTGTCATTTGTTTATTATGTGGAGAGTACACTGTAGCCGAATTTAAGAAGCTCCTGTTTGTGAGCTATCTAAAGGTAATTTATTCTCACTGATTCTCAACTAGCTGGGGCCTATCCTTGGGGTACAGCAACATCTGGCTTTCAGGCTTGTTCCCTTAATTGAATCTATTACTTTGCATTCATGGAAACTGGAAACTCTCTTCAGCCAGCCAGTTTTCGCTAGATACCCATGATTTTAAAATTCACCTCTAAACAAATGGCTAAAATTTAATATTTGTAGAATCATCTGGATTTGAAAAAAAAAAGGAACAATAGAAAAAAGCTGGAAAAAAATCAACAGAATATAATATAAAAACAACAATATCCTTTGCAGAGAATACTTTGGCTCCATGTAATTCTCGATTTAATCTGAGCAGCTCTAAGTTGGTGTATGATCTCCCTCTGACAATATGAATGTACATTCAGTGTTACAAATGTTTGTATTCTAAATACTTAGTTCCTCTAAAGATGGAATCACAAATTATTAACTGATCAACACTTAGTGTTGTAGCAGAATCAGGAACAATTCAACAGAACAGGCCTGTTCTGGGTGTGTTCTTATATAATTGTGTAATTATGTCCATTATTACTACAGGTGTCTTCACCTACCTGGCTTCTTCAGAATAAGCTACAGTAGGATTTCAGAAAGCATCCCATTCTTCCCCACTGAAATGGTGAAACATTTTTTTTTAATGTTTGTGTTTACATTTATTTATTTTTGAGAAACAGAGTGAGACAAAGTGTGCGTGGGGAGAGGCAGAGGGAGAAGGAGACAGAATATGAAGCAGGCCCCAGGCTCTGAGCAAGTGGTCAGCACAGAGCCTGATGCAGGGCTCAAACCCATGAACTGTGAGACCGTGACCTGAGCTGAAGTCGGACACTCAACCGACTGAGCCACCCAGGCGCCCCATGAAATGGTGAAACTTTTACGATGCTAGTTGTAGGCTTTTTTGGTGGGGTTTCGTTTTTGTTTGTTTTATAAAAGTCCTGTATCAAGTTGATGAAGTCTCCCTGGACTCAAAGTTTGCGGAGAGAGTGTTTTATTTATTATGAATGGAGGTAACAAATGCCTTCTCTGCATCTCTTTTTAAGAGCATCTGATCATTTCCCTGTCTTTCTTCTTTATCCTATTGTTGTGATGGGTTAAAATAATTGGTTTTTGAATATGGAACCAGTCTCCCATACTTGTACTAAACCCTCTTGGTTATGGATGTAGAATTCTTTTTACACATTGTTGGATTTGGTTTGCTAACATGTATTGGGTATTTTGTGTCTATGAAAATGCAAGACACTGGTCTCCAGTTTTCCTTTCTTCTAATGCCTTTACCTTGTTTTGTCAATGCTGGCCTCCTAGAATGAGGAAGTTTCCCCTCTGTTTTTATTTTCGGGAAGAGATTACAGGACATTAGCATCATTTTTTCCTGTGAATGTTTGCTAGAATTCTTCAGTGAAACCACCTGGGCCTGACGCTTTCTTTTGGGAAGGTTATTCGTCCTTGACTCTATTTACTTAATAAATATAGGCCTATCCAGATAATCCATGTCTCCTTATGTGGGTTTTAGTAGTGTGTGCCTTTTATTTGTTTTCTATATTTTTCTAAAATGTTTTCATTTATTTCTGAGAGAGAGCTGTAGAGTGGGAGGTGGGAAGGGGCAGAGAGAGAGGGAGACGCAGAATCTGAAGCAGGCCCCAGGCTCTGAGATGTTAGCACAAAGCGTGACACGGGGCTCAAACCCACGGACCAGGAGATTATGCCCTGAGCTGAAGTCAAACATTTACTGACTGAGCCACCCAGGTGCCCCATCGTGTGCGTCTTTTAAATAAACGATCTGTTTCATATAAGTTATGAAATTTGGGGGCATAGAGTCATTCATAATATTTTCCATTATCGTCTTCATGTTCATGGAATCGGGAGCGGTTATGTCTCTTTCATTTTGATATTAACCATTTGTGCCTACTTCTCTTCTTGGATAGCCTAGTTAGGGGTTCATTACCTTTATTGATATTTTCAAAGAACCATCTTTTGATTTCTCTATTGATTATCTCCAGTATTGGACTATCTTTTATTTTATTGATATCTGTTCTAATTATTATTTTGTAATTATTATTATTTCTTTTCTTCTACTTCAGCCTTCAACTGTACCTCCTCCCCTATTTTCCTAAGGTGGAAGTTTAGGCTACTAATTTAAGGTCTTTCTCCTTTCCGATTTTGTTACGTTTATTTACTTACTTTGAGAGAGAGAGAAAGCATGTACGTGAGCAGGGGCATGGCAGAGAGAGGGAGAGAGAGAATCCCAAGCAGGAACCCAATACAGGGGCTTGATCTCATGACCATGATAGCATGACCTGAGTGGAAACTAAGAGTTGCGTGCTAAAACCACTGAGCAGCCAGATGCCCGAAGGTCTTTCTACTTTTCTAATAAATGCATTCAATGCTGTACATTGTACTGTAAGCCATGTTTTCACTGCCCACCCCACCTCGCCCTGCACAGTTTGGTAGGTTGTATTTAATTTTCATTGAGTCCAAACTACTTTGAAATTTCTCTCAAGATTCCTTCTTTGATGTGTTATTTAGAAGTATGTTCTTTAATCTCTAAATATTTGGGGACTTTTCCTGCTGTCTTTTCATTATTGCTTTCCATCCAGTTCAATTGCAGTGTGGCCTGACAACATACTTTGTGTGGTTTCTATTCTTTGAAATTTAGTAGGATGTGTTTCATGGCCCAGAACATGTTCTGACTTGGTGCACGTTCTGTGTGAACTTGAGAAACATGTTTATGCAACTACTGTTCGATAAAACATTCCATACGTATCAGTTCGATCTAGGTGATTACTGCTACTGCTTCGTCCAGCTATAGCCTTACCTATATCCTTCTAGACCTGTCAGTCACTGACAGAAAGGTGTTGAAGTCTCTACTATAATAATGACTTTTTCTCTTTCTCCTTCAAATTCTAAAAGTTTTTCAATCATGTATTTTCTTTTTTTTTTTAATTTTTTTTCAACGTTTATTTATTTTTGGAACAGAGAGAGACAGAGCATGAACGGGGGAGGGGCAGAGAGAGAGAGAGACACAGAATCGGAAACAGGCTCCAGGCTCTGAGCCATCAGCCCAGAGCCTGACGCGGGGCTCAAACTCACAGACCGCGAGATCGTGACCTGGCTGAAGTCGGACGCTTAACCGACTGCGCCACCCAGGATCCCCTCAATCATGTATTTCCATTCTCTGTTGTTAGGTATAGAAAATTAGGGATTGTTATGTTTTCTTACAGAACGGACCTTTTTATCTCTCTATAGAATCTCTTTATATAATGACACTCTTTATCTCCCTAGAGTTTCCTTGATTGGAAGTGTGCTTTGTGTGGAGTTAATGTAATTACTCCAACTCTCTTTGGATAAGCACTAGCATGATAAATCTTTCTTCATCCTTTTACTTGTAATCTATCTGTATCTTTATATCTCATGTGAATTTCTTATAGACAATATAGAGTTGCATCTTGTTTTTGGACCTCTGTGACAATCTCTGAGCTTTAATTGGTATATTTAGACTCTGCACATTTGATGTGAGTATTGATATAGTTGGAATAATATCTGCCATGTTTGTAACTGTTTTCTATTCACTGCATTCATACTTTGCTTCCTTTGTATCTTCACCTTTTTCTGCCTTCTGGATTTTAATGCAGCAGTTGGTATATTCCATTTTCTTCTTTCTCTTAGCATATTCATTACACTTGTTTATTTCAAAAAGTTGGAGTGGGTTCCCCTTTATTTGCATTTGCTTTACTCATTTATAACTAGTCAAATTCCTCTTTCAAATCACACTATACTCCTTCACAGGTAGTGCAGCTACCTTATAACAGCTGTCTCAATTCCTCCATCCCACGCCTTCTAATATTGATGTCATCTACCTCCTTATCCATAGGCTATGATCACCGAGTATATTGCTGCTGTTATCACGTTAAACAACTTGTTATCTATCAGATAAGTTGGGAATGAGAAAAATAAACTATTTTATCTTACCTTCCCTTATTCCTACTCTAATCCTCTTCTTTTTTAAGCATAGATCTGAATTCCTTATCTATAACTTCTATCCATATTCCTTTTTCTAAAGACCTTTCTCTGGAGAGAGACGGGGGGGGGGGGGGGCACAAATGAGCAAGGGGCAGAGAGAGAATCCCAGGACAGGCAGAGAGAGAGGGAGAGATAATGGGATCTCACTCAAAGCATGCCTCATGCTCACTTGCAGTGGGGCTGGAGCTCACTTGATGTGGCACTTGTACTCACAAACTGTGGGACTTGAACTCATGAATGCTGACATCATGACCTGAGCTAAAGTCAGGTATTTAACCACTGAGGTATCCTCGAAGGAACTTTTTTATTTTATTTATTTATTTCTTGCAAGACAGATCTACTAGTGAAAAAGTCTTTCTTTTTTTGTTTCACAATGTATTACTTGTTTTCGAATTGTTGTTATTGTTGTTGTTGTGGTTGTTGTTGTTGTTGTTTACAAAAGTGAGGGATTGTAAAATTCAGAAGCTTTGGGGAAGAGTAACATACTCCATGCCTAACATCTTTTTTAATGTTTATTTATTTATGTTGAGGGAGAAAGGGGTGGCGGGGGGGTAGAGAGAATTCCAAGCAGACTCCATTCTGATAGCAGAGAGCCCTATGTGGGGCTCAATCTCATTAAACATGAGATCAAGACTTAAGCAGAAATCAAGGTTGGATGCTCAACCGACTGAGCCACACAGGCACACCTACAAGTCTTTTTTCTTCAGTATGAAATACACTTATGCAGGATATAGAATTTTCAAGGGGTGATTTTTTTTTCCTTTCAACACTTTTATTTGTATTTTTATTTTATTTTTATTTTTATTTATTTTCATTTTCATTTTTATTTTTATTTTATTTTTATTTTTATTTTTACTTTTTTTATTTTTATTTTTATTTTTATTTTTATTTTTATTTTTATTTTTGTTTTTGTTTCATCTTCTACCCTGGCTCTGAAGAAAGGGATAGATGGGGTAAGAGGAGAGAGAGTGATGCTGGCTGGAGGAAGGGCATCATCTTAGCCTGGCTGGTGAAGTGCCGTCTGACAGAGACATTAAATGGAGCATTGAAACAAACGTGCAGTCATCTGAGGGAAAGCAAAACATATTTCGAAATACACTACCTTTGGTTTCGCTATAAATCTACACACTACTGTGGGGGGGATGTTTTCTTTCTGGTTTATTTTAAAGGAGCAGAGAACACATATATACATGTGCGTGCACACACACACACACACACACACACACACACACACACACACACACACACACACTGAGCACCTAGAACATGTCAGGCATGCTAGACACTTCAAGTGTTATTTCATTTAATCATAAAATCACATGAATTAAATGAGTCATCCAAGATGACACAGTTGTTGAAGGAAGCAGAATTCGAACCCAGGTCTCACCCTGGTGCATGTGCCTCCGAAGCAAGATTCTATACTCCTACATGGAAAGACTGCACATCCCAGCCTCCTCTCCCACCTCTAATGCATCCATCCTGCACGTACATGCATACTTGCACAAAGAAGAAGGACTAACACAATGGCTGGGCACCTAGTAGGTATTCAGTGAATAACCACAGCTGAGTTGAATACATCAAAAGATTCCACATTCCAAAAACAACCATGCACAGAACTCTCATATCCTAGGACTGTACTTTGATACAAAATAAAAGAGAATGATAATAAACTAGTTATCTTGTGTAGCATGAATATTAATGCTGAGTCGGCCCAGTGAAACTAAAGCCCTCGCCAGGTGGTTAAAGAAACTACTACACAAAGAAACTTTGGAACTCAGGAAGGAGATGTCAGTTTTTGGAGGGGGGGGGTATAGTTCTGCATGAGAGAGGTTTTGTTGTTGTTGTTGTTGTTGTTGTTGTTGTTGTTGTTGTTGTTGTTGTTGTTAATTCTTAGTCTCCTTTTTCAAACAAAAGGTGAGTGTTTCTAACCTGCATAAAATGATCTCTTGGGGTGCTTGGTTGGATCAGTTAGTTAAGCTGAGATCTTGATTTAATCTCAGATCATGATCTCATGGTTGTTGAGATTGAGCCCCTCATCAGGCTCTGTACTGAGCATGGAACCTACTGGGATTCTCACTCTCTCCTTCTGCCCCTCCTCTATCTAATTAAATACACATTAAAAATTTTTTTTAATTAAAAAAAAAAAAAGTATGTCCAAAGTTACCATAGAAATTCTCCAGAATACCTCTATCATAAAAAGAAAGACACGGTGGTTTCTAGTGTATAGATAGTGAAACAGTAGCAACCAATGTTCTCATTTTCCATGTGGCCAGTGAGGAATATAACATATTACCAATACTCAGGCAGAGAGAGGAAAGATGAATAAAAAAATGTACCTGGAAGAGTGAAAAGCTGATGGCATCTGCGATGCTGCCTGTGCCTGGCGTGCAGCTCTAAAATGTCCAGTTTATCACACAGGGGGACGCAGCAGAAGTCCCATCCCACAGAGGCCCTACTCACCAGGCTGCTGTCAAGCAGTGCTTTCGTATTTCTAGAATCAAACTCTGGTCCCGAAAAACCAAACTGAAGTTATTTCAACTTTTTGGATCTTTCAGATAATTTTCATCAAATCTGGTACTTAAACAATTTCTTCAGTAAGATTTTGTCCCATTTTCTCCCTCCTCTCCATCTGGGACTCCTATTATACATGTGTTACATCATTATGTTGGAACACCTGATATTGTCACACAGTGCTCTACTGATTTGTGTCCAATTTTTCTCCCCTCTCTATTGTTTGGCTTGGGACATTTCTCTTGATTTACCTTCAGGTTCACTGATTCCTTCTTCTATTTCTAACCTACTGAGTTAATCTAGGGAAATGTTATTTCAGTTATTGTATTTTTCAATTTCATAAATTTTTAGAAAAATTTTTAGAAAATCACTTCCATTTGTCTATTGTGATTCCCGGTGGACTCACTTCATGTTTCCTACTGTATCTTTGCATACATTTTCCTTTAGTTTTTAAATATAGTAGCTGCTGGAAGTCTTTGTTAAACCCAAAGTTGAACCTAGTCAGTTTCTATTTAACTAATGTTTTTCCTTAGTATGGGTTAATCTTTGATAATGTGCATGTTTATTATTTTTTAGGTGAAGAGTAAACACTTGTTTAGATTATCTGCTCATTTGCGTGTGTGCACACACAAGCCTTGCTATCATGACTGGCAAGAGATAACATTCTCTCTACTCTTACTAATTGGCATCTCCATAACAAAATCCTAGAAACAATGACACACTCATACACGCTAATACAAGCATAGACTCCCTTTATAAAAGGGGCCACTAAAGAATAATTAAAGTTGCTTGAGGAGGAAAGAAGGGATTTGAGATACAGGATGAACACGTGTACCTTTTGAAATTCACATCCACAAACTACCTATTCATTTAAAAAACAAAAACGGGGGCGCCTGGGTGGCGCAGTCAGTTAAGTGTCCGACTTCAGCCAGGTCACGATCTCGCGGTCCGTGAGTTCGAGCCCCGCGTCAGGCTCTGGGCTGATGGCTCAGAGCCTGGAGCCTGTTTCTGATTCTGTGTCTCCCTCTCTCTCTGCCCCTCCCCCGTTCATGCTCTGTCTCTCCCTGTCCCAAAAATAAATAAACGTTGAAAAAAAAATTAAAAAAAAACAAAAAACAAAAAACAAAAACAAAAACAAAGCTGTTTCACTGATACTCAGCAACAGCACTGTGCATTAAAACCTAAAAGCACCTGTTGGTTTGCATTTACTCCCTTATCATTATAATCGATCCTTAACTACAAAATAGCAAAATGCATTTTTAAAGCAGGAAGCAAGAGTTAGCCTCCAAAACATGGCTAAACCGCCACATCATACACTTTTCTGTTTACAACCATCATCCGTTTATGAACCAAATAAGTGAGGTACCACACCAATGGTATTCAGATGCTAGCTGACTATTAGCCTTTCAACTACTGACAGTGGGGACAGGTTTGGAAATCCTATTCCGTTTAAAAGTAGCAAGCAGATCTCTTTTAACACGAAAGGGACTCAGAGCTGAGCAGAAAAGGTGGGAGCAGTGAATTTACTCCTGGATGGCAAAACCTAGGTTGGCTGAAGTCAGAAGATGCTTTTGAGATCAGCTAGTTAAGAAGCTCCCCATCTGAGATCCTTGGAACTGAGAAAACAGAAATGGGATCTCCTGCACTTATTCAATATTTCAAGGAGATTTTTTAAAGACATCATAAGATTATCAGTGAAAAAGCTGCTCTGGATAACCAAAACAGGTATTTTTTTAGGCCCTACATCTTTTCTGGTCATACCAGCATTACCAACATTATTTCTCACCATCAGCCCCCAGGACAATAAGTTTCTCATGTCCCCGCATTGATACTACATTCTCTCTACCTTATATGTCAGTCCCCACTGTCCTTTAAACTTCTCTTTATCTTGCAAGATCCACCTCAAGTATTATCTCTTTTAAAAAAAAAAGAACACATTTTTATTTGTTTTGAGACACACACAGAGAGAGAAAGTGAGAGAGAGAGAGAGGGAGAGAGAGAGGGAGAGAGAGAGAGGGAGAGACAGAGGGAGAGAGAGAGAGAGAGAGAGAGAGAGAGAGAGAGAGAGAGAGAGAGAGAGAGAGAGAATGAGAGCACAAGCAGGGGAGCACCAGAGAGAGAATCCCAAGCAGGCTTAACCAACTGAGCCACCCAGGAGTACCATCTCTTAATGAAAATATTACTCTTAATGAAAGCATGAGCTCTGCAGCCAGACTACCTGCCTGGGTCCAAGTTGCGGCGCTAACACTGCTTGTAAGACTCGTCTAGGTCTCATCAGGTATCCCGTCTGCATCCCAGGTCCTTCCCCAGCAAAATGGAGATGATGATAGTACCTACTTCATTGGAGTGGTGTGGAGATTAAATAAGATAATGCATATAAAGCACTCAGCAAGGAATAAACAATAAACGTGCAGTTGTTGTTACTATCATATAGTATGAGTTCTATAACTAATCAGGTTTCCCAAAGGTGCCCATGAACTTAATAATCCAGGTGGCGTGTCCTTTCTAAAATTCCAAAACTAAAGATATCACTTGACTCAGTTTTTCTAAGGCCAAACACCCAAAGGGAGTCCAAGTTCTAATAAAACACCCGACATGTTAATAACCCTGGAGAAGGAAGACAGGCTATCCTACCTTACGATGAAATTCACAAAGCTAGTCACTGCGTGCAGATGTTATCACCACAGCATCAGACTTTGCAGAACATTTTCAATGATAAAACCACCACAAAAAAAAAAAAAAGAGAAAATTCTGGGAGCACTGAAAAAAGTGGAGTGAACTTCACCTCAAGCAGATTTTACAAGCTCTTAAAAATGTGATTTGCCTCTGTACTTCTTAGTCTCTCCTTACCTGGACCAGATGATACTACCAACACCTGAGGAGAACACTGAAATTCATTAATTTGAATTTGACAATGCCAACTAGCCTTTATTTAATATCATTCCTGATAACACCCAGTCATCCTGTAAATGTCTTAAAGTGCTCCAAATACAGTTTTTTTTTTCCTCTGCCATTCAAGTACTGCTTCAAATCAACCAATGATAATAATGACAGCTTTGAAGAAGCAATAGACATCCAGGCAAGGACTGAATCAGGAAAGATCATACATAGCCGCTCCTCACTGAGTCTCCTCTGTTTCATCACACTCTCTTCGTGTGCTCAAGCAAGAATCCTCAGGAGTAATCCTGGATCCGACCCCCACCCCCACCCCCCCCTAATCCCCAAATCCAGCTGGTCTGATTGGCTCTACCTCCAAAGCAGATCTCTAATTGAGGCAGCTAACATCTCCATGGTAACCACGCTGGTCCAAACCACCATTACTCACCGGGACGACTATAATATCTGCTAAAGGGTCCTTCAGCTTCCTAAGTGGTACCTAGTCACAGCATGATGATATTGGTAGGATAGACAGACTATGACACTGAGCGGGAAAAAAAAAACTGGATCAAAAAAAAAAAGTACTTACTTTATGATCTCACTCATCTAGAACTCTACAAAATAGAAACTAATATATTGTGACAGAATGCAGATCAGTAATGGGTGGCAGAGAGGGTCAAGAGGAAAGAATGACCAAGGGACACAAGGAAACTTTTCGGTGATGGGTATGTTCACTATCTAGACTGTGGTGGTTTCATGGATATGTGTGTGTGTATAGTTTTTGATCTGTGTGTATACACATCCACACTGATGTATAAACTTATCAAATAGCACACTTTAGTTTCCTGCAAGTTATGCCAATTATACTACAACAAAACTTTTTAAAAATAAAAACAAACAGGATGATATTTTTAATAAAATGCAACGTGTGGGATTTGCTTCAAATAAACCAGGGGAAGAGGGGAGCAAGGACAAAACGGGTAGAAATACAGATGAAACAAGATTAGACATGAGTTGATAATGTTTACAACTAGGTCCTAAGGACATGGGGGTATGATATACTAATTTCTTGACTTTTACATATTTGAAATTTTCTATAATAAAGACAATTCTTAAGTTAAAGGGGAGCAAATCATGAACCAGGGTAAACTAAAAGAAGAAAAATACTATGCTGGCTCCAGAGCCCAGACTGCTGGTAGCCAAAGACTTCCTTAGAAGTTGAAGAGCAGGGGAATGTGGAATTTAAAGGGACACATTTTATTCTCTACTCTATCACCTGAGAAACGTGCATGCTCCTTTGAGAGCTACGCCATCCTTTCCCTGGTTGGCTCAAAGCTGGGCTCCCTTGCACGCTTGACTTCTCATGGAGCCTTCAAGCTGTCAGATCACAGAGGCTTCCACAGATATGCTTCCAACAGCCTGAAGTTTAGGATAAAGAAAAACCGTCTTGTCGCCCATTTGAAGTATTTCATGCATGCTGAAGCAGCACCCGGTTAGATAGCCAAGTACTACAGCCACAGGCAACTCAGAAACACACAAACAGAAGCAGCATTTTTATCTACTTTTCCTCCAAGTCTCTGCTCATGGATCTTACAAAAGGAGTCCCAATCACATCAACCAATTTTGAAAGAAAGGAACTCTTGGCCAACATTTGCTCAGAGCACAGTAACTCATCATCCCAATTGAGCCTCATGCTTAACCTTGGGAAGCAGCACATATCTTTACCCCCTTTGAAGCGTGCTAAATACTGAAACTCAGAGAGATGAAACAAATGGAGTGCCCAAGGTCACACAGCTAGCCTGTGGCAGGGCCAGGAGTAGACGTCCGTCCCACCTCTGTGCCTGTCTAGCATCACTACCTCACAAGTTTAGCAGAAACTCTGATCAAGATGCTTATATGAAGAAAAGTCATATCCCAATTAACCCACTATTTTTTTTACCCAATCTCAAACACTGCAAAGGATTTTAAGAGTAGGCACATGAAACCATTACTGCAAATAAAGCTTTTTCAGTTATGTATAATTTCCTTATCCCCTAGCACAAAGTTGTATGAAGAAGGGACAGCAATTGACTTTAGACATTACATGAGGAGAGGACAAGGAAGGTAATGCCCAAAGAAAGATCAAAGAAAGGAAACTAGGAATCTGACTGTAAAGAACAGCACATTAAACGCAAAACCCAAATTAACAACCCCCATGGTATTTTCTCTGTAAAACCAGCATGTCCTGGGTGGTGATTATCCTGTTAGTGAAATGAAAGAAAACTACCATTTTTTTTCAAGCTACTTGTTTCATCCATGCTAGGTTAAAGTGGAAGATAATTTTTCAAAACTGTATTAAATTTGCTCACACTGGTGATTCTCCATTTTCCAGCAATACATGTCACTTCCAGAGTTCAAGGTCTACAGTAAAAATTCTTGCTTCTGGGGTAATGCATGAAACTGGATATTTAAAACGTGTGTTCTGGTTGTCACAGCTAATAATAACAAGTAGTACTTACTGAGCACATATTATAAGCAGGTCTTGGTTTTTTTTGTTTTTTTTTTTAATTTTTTTTTTCAACATTTACTTATTTTTGGGACAGAGAGAGACAGAGCATGAACGGGGGAGGGGCAGAGAGAGAGGGAGACACAGAATCGGAAACAGGCTCCAGGCTCTGAGCCATCAGCCCAGAGCCCGACGCGGGGCTCGAACTCACGGACCGCGAGATCGTGACCTGGCTGAAGTCGGACGCTTAACCGACTGCGCCACCCAGGCGCCCAAGCAGGTCTTGTTTTTAATGCTTTTAATCTTCAAAATGGATCTTCTGACACAGGTTCGATTATTGTTAGGGCAACAATATAATTTATTGTCCAAATAAAGATACTTTGGGGAATCAAAGCAGAAAGCCATTAACAATTGTGCCAGGCACGGCCACAATCCAGGAACATTTGGACATAGAATCACTAGCCTCATTTTGCAAATGGAGACTTAAGAAACAGAAAGGTTAAATAGCCTACCCAAGGTCACACATCTAGTAAGCCAGTGTTCAAGCCCAGGTCATCTGGCTCCAGGCTCATATTCAACCATTCTGCCATGTGCCCCCACTGAGCTGATATACCACCTTAAAAAAAATACATCATCCCACTGTTCACTTTGAAGCACACAGACCCCTCTGTATTTCAGAATACATTTGCTACAAGAAAATGGCTAAAACCCAAGGAGAACGATGACTCAAGAGTTCATATGTTTAAAATATGAAGACAGGGTGCCTGAGTGGCTCAGTCAGTTACCAGCAGACTCTTGATTTCAGCTCAGGTCATGATCTCATGGTTAGTGAGATGGAGGCCTGCGTCAGGCTCTGCACTGCCAGATTCTCTCTCTTCCTCTCCCTCTCCCTCTCCCTCTCCCTCTCCCTCTCCCTCTCCCTCTCCCTCTCCCTCTCCCTCTCCCTCTCCCTCTCCCTCTCCCTCTCCCTCTCCCTCTCCCTCTCCCTCTCCCTCTCTCTCTCTCTCTCTCTCGCTCTCTCTCTCTCTCTCTCTCTCTCTTTCGCTCTCTCTCTCTCTCTCTCTCTCGCTCTCCCCTTCCCCTGCTCGCATTCTTTCTCTCTCTCTGCATCTCTCAACACAGAATAAATAAAAACTTAAAAAAAAACACACATACATACATACATACATACATACATACATACATACATACATACATTTGCACTTGGATATGCAACTGAAACATGTCCCTTGTAACATATGCTTTTGTTAATTACTTTTTTCCACATACAGTATCTCCTCATTTCATTCAGGAATAAATGCACAGCTAAAGCAGCAACACCTACCATGCAGACATGCATACTTAGATTGATACCACAATACATTCAAGGTTTCACTGGCTCAAAGCACACTGGGCTTGGGGCCTCAACCTTATACCATAGAAGCAAAGTCTCACCTTCCCTTGAGTATTACTGGATGATTTTCAAAAACTTCCAAAGAAAAATGATGTCCCAGAAATGAGTTTGGTAACTAGGGAGTTCAACATTTTCCCTTCATTACTAAACAAAAAACTAAGGCATCATAAAACTTCAGAGAGCCACAATGCCAGGTAGGTAGAAAGTGTTTTTTGTGAATATACAAGACAGCTTGCAGATGTGCATTTTGAGGCAACACAATACTGGCGTGTTTCACATCATCCCCTTTCTCAAATACCTCAATGCTACCACTGTCCTTCTACACTTACAGCTCTTCCTGAATCTTCCCTCAGATGACTGCACGTTTGCTTCAATGCTCCATTTAATGTCTCTGTCAGACGGCACTTCACCAGCCAGACTAAGATGATGCCCTTCCTCCAGCCAGCATCACTCTCTCTCCTCTTACCCCATCTATCCCTTTCTTCCGAACCAGGGTAGAAGAAAAAATAAAAATAAAAATAAAAATAAAAATAAAAATAAAAATAAAAATGAAAATGAAAATGAAAATGAAAATGAAAATAATAAAAATAAAAATAAAATAAAACAAAAATAAATACAAATACAAATACAAATAAAAGTGTTTAAAGGAAAAAAAAAAACCCTTGAAAATTCTATATCCTGCAAAAGTGTATTTCAAACTGAAGAAAAAGACTTGTAGGTGTGCCTGTGTGGCTCAGTCGGTTGAGCATCCAACCTTGATTTCTGCTCAAGTCATGATCTCATGTTTAATGAGATTGAGCCCCACATAGGGCTCTCTGCTATCAGAATGGAGTCTGCTTGGAATTCTCTCTACCCCCCACCGCCACCCCTTTCTCCCTCATCATAAATAAATAAACATTAAAAAATATGTTAGGCATGCAGTATGTTACTTTTCCCCAAAGCATCTGAATTTTACAATCGCTCTCCTTTGTAAACAACAACAACAACAACAAAAACAACAACAACAACAACAACCCTAAAACAAGTAATACGTTGTGAAACAAAAAAGGAAGGACTTTATCACTAGTAGATCTGCCTTGCAAGAAAAATAAATAAATAAATAAATAAATAAATAAATAAATAAATAAATAAATAAATAAATAAATAAATAAATAAATAAAGTTCTTACGAAGATACCTCAGTGGTTAAATACCTGACTTTAGCTCAGGTCATGATCTCAGCATTCATGAGTTCAAGTCCCACAGTTTGTGAGTTCAGGTGCCACATCAAGTGAGCTCCAGCCCCACTGCAAGTGAGCATGAGGCATGCTTTGGTGAGATTCCATTTATCTCTCCCTCTCTCTCTGCCTGTCGTGGGATTCTCTCTCTGCCCCTTGCTCATTTGTGCCCCCTGTCTCTCTCAAGAGAAAGGTCTTTAGAAAAAGGAATATGGATAGAAGTTATAGATAAGGAATTCAGATCTATGCTTAAAAAAGAAGAGAATTAGAGTAGGAATAAGGGAAGGTAAGATAAAATAGTTTATTTTTCTCATTCCCAACTTATCTGATAGATAACAATTTGTTTAATGTGATAACAGCAGCAATATACTCGGTGATCATAGCATATGGATAAGGAGGTAGATGACATCAATATTAGAAGGCGTGGGATGGAGGAATTGAGACAGCTGTTATAAGGTAGCTGCACTACCTGTGAAGGGGTATAGTGTGATTTGAAAGAGGAATTTGACTAGTTATAAATGAGTAAAGCAAATGCAAATAAAGGGGAACCCACTCCAACTTTTTAAAATAAACAACTGTAATGAATATGCTAAGAGAAAGAAGAAAATGGAATATACCATCTACTGCATTAAAATCCAGAAGGCAGAAAAAGGTGAAGATAGAAAGGAAGCAAAGTCTGAATGCAGTGATAGAAAACAGTTACAAACATGGCAGATATTATTCCAACTATATCAATACTCACATCAAATGTGAATAGTCTAAATATACCAATTAAAGCTCAGAGATTGTCACAGGAGATCCAAAAACAAGATGCAACTCTATATTGTCTATAAGAAATTCACATGAGATATACAGATACAGATAGGTTACAAGTAAAAGGATGAAGAAAGATTTATCATGCTAGAGCTTATCCAAAGAGAGTTGGAGTAATTACATTAACTCCACGCAAAGCAAACTTCCAATCAAGGAAACTCTAGGGAGATAAAGAGTGTCATTATATAAAGAGATTCTATAGAGAGATAAAAAGGTCAGTTCTGTAAGAAAACATAACAATCCCTAATTTTCTATATCTAACAACAGAGAATGAAAATACATGATGGAAAAACTTTTAGAATTTGAAGGAGAAAGAGAAAAAGTCATTATTATAGTAGAGACTTCAACACCTTTCTGTCAGTGACTGACAGGTCTAGAAGGATATAGGTAAGGCTACAGCTGGATGAAGCAGTAGCAGTAATCACCTAGATCGAACTGATACGTATGGAATGCTGTATCGAACAGTAGTTGAATAAACATGTTTCTCAAGTTCACACAGAACGTGCACCAAGTCAGAACATGTTCTGGGCCATGAAACACATCCTACTAAATTTCAAAGAATAGAAACCACACAAAGTATGTTGTCAGGCCACACTGCAATTGAACTGGATGGAAAGCAATAATGAAAAGACAGCAGGAAAAGTCCCCAAATATTTAGAGATTAAAGAACATACTTCTAAATAACACATCAAAGAAGGAATCTTGAGAGAAATTTCAAAGTAGTTTGAACTCAATGAAAATTAAATACAACCTACCAAACTGTGCAGGGCGAGGTGGGGTGGGCAGTGAAAACATGGCTTACAGTACAATGTACAGCATTGAATGCATTTATTAGAAAAGTAGAAAGACCTTCGGGCATCTGGCTGCTCAGTGGTTTTAGCACGCAACTCTTAGTTTCCACTCAGGTCATGCTATCATGGTCATGAGATCAAGCCCCTGTATTGGGTTCCTGCTTGGGATTCTCTCTCTCCCTCTCTCTGCCATGCCCCTGCTCACGTACATGCTTTCTCTCTCTCTCAAAGTAAGTAAATAAACGTAACAAAATCGGAAAGGAGAAAGACCTTAAATTAGTAGCCTAAACTTCCACCTTAGGAAAATAGGGGAGGAGGTACAGTTGAAGGCTGAAGTAGAAGAAAAGAAATAATAATAATTACAAAATAATAATTAGAACAGATATCAATAAAATAAAAGATAGTCCAATACTGGAGATAATCAATAGAGAAATCAAAAGATGGTTCTTTGAAAATATCAATAAAGGTAATGAACCCCTAACTAGGCTATCCAAGAAGAGAAGTAGGCACAAATGGTTAATATCAAAATGAAAGAGACATAACCGCTCCCGATTCCATGAACATGAAGACGATAATGGAAAATATTATGAATGACTCTATGCCCCCAAATTTCATAACTTATATGAAACAGATCGTTTATTTAAAAGACGCACACGATGGGGCACCTGGGTGGCTCAGTCAGTAAATGTTTGACTTCAGCTCAGGGCATAATCTCCTGGTCCGTGGGTTTGAGCCCCGTGTCACGCTTTGTGCTAACATCTCAGAGCCTGGGGCCTGCTTCAGATTCTGCGTCTCCCTCTCTCTCTGCCCCTTCCCACCTCCCACTCTACAGCTCTCTCTCAGAAATAAATGAAAACATTTTAGAAAAATATAGAAAACAAATAAAAGGCACACACTACTAAAACCCACATAAGGAGACATGGATTATCTGGATAGGCCTATATTTATTAAGTAAATAGAGTCAAGGACGAATAACCTTCCCAAAAGAAAGCGTCAGGCCCAGGTGGTTTCACTGAAGAATTCTAGCAAACATTCACAGGAAAAAATGATGCTAATGTCCTGTAATCTCTTCCCGAAAATAAAAACAGAGGGGAAACTTCCTCATTCTAGGAGGCCAGCATTGACAAAACAAGGTAAAGGCATTAGAAGAAAGGAAAACTGGAGACCAGTGTCTTGCATTTTCATAGACACAAAATACCCAATACATGTTAGCAAACCAAATCCAACAATGTGTAAAAAGAATTCTACATCCATAACCAAGAGGGTTTAGTACAAGTATGGGAGACTGGTTCCATATTCAAAAACCAATTATTTTAACCCATCACAACAATAGGATAAAGAAGAAAGACAGGGAAATGATCAGATGCTCTTAAAAAGAGATGCAGAGAAGGCATTTGTTACCTCCATTCATAATAAATAAAACACTCTCTCCGCAAACTTTGAGTCCAGGGAGACTTCATCAACTTGATACAGGACTTTTATAAAACAAACAAAAACGAAACCCCACCAAAAAAGCCTACAACTAGCATCGTAAAAGTTTCACCATTTCATGGGGCGCCTGGGTGGCTCAGTCGGTTGAGTGTCCGACTTCAGCTCAGGTCACGGTCTCACAGTTCATGGGTTTGAGCCCTGCATCAGGCTCTGTGCTGACCACTTGCTCAGAGCCTGGGGCCTGCTTCATATTCTGTCTCCTTCTCCCTCTGCCTCTCCCCACGCACACTTTGTCTCACTCTGTTTCTCAAAAATAAATAAATGTAAACACAAACATTAAAAAAAAATGTTTCACCATTTCAGTGGGGAAGAATGGGATGCTTTCTGAAATCCTACTGTAGCTTATTCTGAAGAAGCCAGGTAGGTGAAGACACCTGTAGTAATAATGGACATAATTACACAATTATATAAGAACACACCCAGAACAGGCCTGTTCTGTTGAATTGTTCCTGATTCTGCTACAACACTAAGTGTTGATCAGTTAATAATTTGTGATTCCATCTTTAGAGGAACTAAGTATTTAGAATACAAACATTTGTAACACTGAATGTACATTCATATTGTCAGAGGGAGATCATACACCAACTTAGAGCTGCTCAGATTAAATCGAGAATTACATGGAGCCAAAGTATTCTCTGCAAAGGATATTGTTGTTTTTATATTATATTCTGTTGATTTTTTTCCAGCTTTTTTCTATTGTTCCTTTTTTTTTTCAAATCCAGATGATTCTACAAATATTAAATTTTAGCCATTTGTTTAGAGGTGAATTTTAAAATCATGGGTATCTAGCGAAAACTGGCTGGCTGAAGAGAGTTTCCAGTTTCCATGAATGCAAAGTAATAGATTCAATTAAGGGAACAAGCCTGAAAGCCAGATGTTGCTGTACCCCAAGGATAGGCCCCAGCTAGTTGAGAATCAGTGAGAATAAATTACCTTTAGATAGCTCACAAACAGGAGCTTCTTAAATTCGGCTACAGTGTACTCTCCACATAATAAACAAATGACAAGGAAAGTAAAACGGAACCACAGCAATGACTGCAATCTGTACAGTAGAAAAGACCCTCTAAGAGATAATACATGTGTGTACAAGTTGTACATTTTACAGATTTGAGGGTTCCCATTCGCACTGCAGTTCATATAAATCATGCCTCCTAGAACTGTGCAGTATACAACTTGTGCAACCAATAGCAACAAACTGAAAACATTCCGATGCTGGTATAGAATAGCAAATATATGAACAAGGAGTACAAACGACGTCTGACGTCATAAGGTGTATAAATTGGATGCATACAAAAGAAAAAAAATCTCTAAATTGCACTTCATTAGTACTAGAACTTTTGCTTGGTAAAAGACTCTGTTAAAAGAACAAAAAGACAATCTATGGACTTGGACAAAATATTGCCAAATCATATATCCAGCAAAGGTCTTGTGTCCAGAATATCATATATTGAAGTGCACAAAACGATGCTCCACAACACTAGGCTTCAGGGAAACACATTAAAACTGCACTGAGATATTGCTATCCACATATTGAAAATGGTTTTTTTTTTTTCATCTTTACTTATTTTTCAGGGATAAAGAGAGACAGAGTGTGAGCAGGGAGGGGAAGACAGAGAGGGAGATACAGAATCCAAAGCAGGCTCCAGGTTCCCAGTTGTCAGCAGAGAGCCAAATATGTGGCTTGAACTCACAAACTGTGAGATCATGACCTGAGTTGAAGTCAGCTACTCAATCTACTGAGCCAACCAGGAGCCCATGAAATATATATATTTTTAAAGACAATACCTAATACTTGCATGTGACCCATAAATCTGACTCCTAGATCTTTTCTCTAGAGAAGTGAAAACTTATGCTTATTAAAAGAAAAAAAAAAACATGCACGCAAATATTTAAAGCAACTCTAGTCATAACTGACAAAAATGGACAAACACAAATGTCCTTTAGGAAATGAATGGTTAAACAAACCCTGGTATATCCGTACAGGGAAACACTAAGAAACAGATGTATTATAAAGGCATGCGGTTGAATGAAAGAAACCAGTCTCATAAAGTGACCTACAATAAGGATCCATTTATATGATATTAAATTTGGATAATGGGGGGTGGGGGGGAGGTGAGGGTGGGTGATGGGTACTGAGGAGGACACGTTTTGGGATGAGCACTGGGTGTTGTATGGAAACCAATTTGACAATAAATTTCATATATAAAAAAAAAATTGGAGATAGATGGTTGCCAGGCCTCAGGAGTGGGGTGACAGTGATTCAACATGAGGAATCCTGGGAGCTGAAGGCATTGTTCTCTTCTTGTCTAATTTTTTTTGGGAGGGGGGAGACAGAGAGTGGGAGTGCGGGAGGCACAGAAAAAGAGGTAGAGAGGGATAATCCCAAGTAGGCTCCGGGAAGTTCGTGAGCAGGGGCTCAAACTCAAGAATAGTGAACTCATGCCTTAGCCGAAATCAAGAGTGGGATGCTTAAGAGACTAAGCCACCTATGTGCCCCAGGAACAGAACTCTTCTGTATTCTCATTGGGGTGACATTTACATGAGTAGATACAATCTTTAAAACTCAAAGCCCTATGCACCAAAATAGTTACTTTCTATAATGTTAATTACACAACAAAAAGCATTTTCAAAAAACTACCACATCTGTCCTCATCTCTCCATTTCCTGCTTCCACACTAATTGCTGTCATGTTCACCTCTCCTGGTCAACTGCAATAACTCCTTACCTGATTTCCTCCCAATCACAATCTTCAATCTGTCTTTCTAATAAACTTACGAAATATTACTCCTGACTAAAGTGTCATAAGGAAAAAAAATAAGCCAGATCTACCTAGCTGCACCTTCCTTAGATCATGCATGCACACCACTCCCTATGGTATTTCCAACACGAAGACCCAATGTGCAAAGACCCAATGTACTCCAAGGGGAGCCTGAGTGGCTCAGTTAGTTGAGTGACCTACTCTTCATTTCAGTTCAGGTCGATTTCGCCATTTGTGGTTTCAAGCCCCAGGTCACACTCTGCACAGAGCCTGCTTGGAATTTTCTCTTCCCCCTCTCTCATCCCCTCCCCTTCCTCACACACGCTGTCAATCAACCACCCACCCAACCAACAAACATTAAGATAAAAATAAGCAGCCCAAATCATAAGGGTTTGTAGTATGTTACACATTTATCCCATAGTTCACATAAAAGCAAAGAAAACTGGACTATCGTGCTGGCATTATTTTTCTTTCTTATACCCAACTCATTTTGCCCACTTGTGGTTCATTTCTGTGTCTCCTGCTCTAAATGCAGTGCCCACTTCCTCCGGCAGGCCTAGTTGAAGTGAATTTCTAACTGCTTCAACTCAGTACCTCCTTCATTCTGTTGCCTTTGTCATGAAGACCTGGAACAAAAATCTGGAAAGAATGAACACCCCAGGCCTGGCATGCCAATACTAACACCTGGCAAACAGCAACAACCTCCCAGAGACAGCAACTAGTAAACAATCAGTTGTCTATTTAGGACACATGAGCGAGAAGATGGAAGAAATAGAACTTCCCAAAGGGAGGCTGAAAAACAAAAACAAAAACAAAATCCACTGGCGTTAAAAAGTGAAAAAAGGTAAACCCAAAGTTCATCTCACTGTTATTGCAGGTGTTACTGGATAGACTAGATGAACCTGAAGCAAATGATTTCTACACAACAAAAACAACAGCAGCAGCAGCAACAACAACAAGAGCAGCAACAACAAGGGCAGCAACAACAAAATCAACAACAACAAAGAATCTTCTAAACTATGCCTTGGTATAATTTAGCAGATAATCAGAGCTGCAGAACACTAGCTTTATGTGGGAATAAGCGGAATACCATAGGTACTCAGAGGAGTCACGCTTATTGCTAATAACTGATGCTCAGGTGGTGTGAACACTGTATCCCACAACACCAAGTAAGGGTCTGAAAAAGGAGGAGGGAACCCACGCAGTGCAGTAGATGCCAGAACACATGGGGTGAATCAAGGGCTCAGTGAAACGGGAAGCCTTAATCACAAAGTGAACAATTTGCCTGAAAATGCTGCAGATTCAGGCCAGCACGCAGGCCTCCAGGCTCCCTGGCAGGAGTCCTGGGAATACGAGGGGCAGAGCAATGAACTTACAGCTACCAATCACTTCCCTGTGGCAGGCACGTTACCTCATAAAGCATCTCAATTGACCCTGTGTCCAGAAGAAGGAATTGAGGCTGAAGGAGATGTTATAATTGCTCAAGGTCACAGAACTAAGAAAGGTATGGAAATGGCCTTTACCCCAAGCACTCGGACTCCTTAGTGCATAACATGCTCTCTCAAGTATGCAAAACTCAGCTTCAGTAACCCTTTTTCCATCTTTTTAATTAATTTTTTTTTCAAAAAGCGTTGATTGTTGTCTTTTCATTTTTATTTGTTTCCTTATGTCTTTTAATTTCTTCTCTAATTGTCTGGTTGACTCATTCGTTCTTTACTAGGATGTTTTTTAACCTGCATGCTGTTAGAGGTTGAGCAGACTTTTTCCTGTACTTTATGTCAAGCTCCAAACATTGTGATCTCAAAGTGTGCATGGTGTCATCTCAATGCTGTTATAATTATTGAAGGCTTTTTGCGACCCAGTATGTGGTCTCTCTTGGAGAATGTTCCACGTGCACTCCAGAAGAAAGTATGCTCTGCTTCTTTCCATGTAGAGTCCTAAAATATCTGTCACATCCTTCTGGTCCAATGTATCATTCAGGACCATTGTTTCTTTCCTGATTCTGTCTAGATTTTCTGTCCATTGTTGTAAGTTGAGTATTAAATCCCCCTGAAATTACCACATTCTTATCAATAAGATTGTTCATGTTTGTGATTAAATGTTTTAAATATTTGTGTGCTTCGGAATTCAGTGCATAATCATTATAATCGTTAGCTTTTCCTGATGGACAGACACTGTAATTATTTAATAATGCCCTTAAACATCTCTTGCTGCCAACTTTAATTTCAGGTCAAGTTTGTCTGATAGAAGTATGGCTACTACAGCTTCCTTTTGACTCCCAGTAGCATGAAAGGTAGTTCTCCATCCCCCCACTTTCAAGAGTAAGGTGTCCTCAGGTCTGAAATGAGTCTCCTGTACGACAGCAAACAGATGGGTCTTGTTTTGTATTATCCATTCTGATACCCTGTGTCTTTTGGTTGGAGCATTTATTCCACTTCCATGCAGTGTTATTATGGAAAGCGATGGTTCCGAGGCATTGTGATGTCTGTAGTTTTCGTGCTTGTACTGGTGTCTGTGGTACTTTGTGATATTTGCGACATTTCCCTCAAGGAATCCCTCTTAGGATGTCTTGTAGGGATGGTTTAGCGGTGGTGAATTCCTTCAGTTTTGGTTTGTTTGGGAAGACCTTTACCTCTCCTTCGATTCTGAATGGCAGGCTGGCTGGATAAAGGATTCTTGGTTGCATATTTTTCCTATTCATCACATTGAAGATTCCCCTATTCCTTTATGGCTTGTCTGATTTCAGTAGATGGATCTGCTCCTATCCCAATACTTCTCTACCTGTGTATGTGAAGGTCCATTCATCCCTAGCTGCTTTCAGAATTCTCTCTTCATGCTTGTATTTTGCCAGTTTCCCCATGCTATGTTGTGCAGAAAATCAACTCAGGTTACATCTGAAGGGAGTTCTCTGTGCCTGTTGGGTTTCAATGCCGGTGTCCTTCCCCAGCTTGTGGAAGTTCTCAGCTATGATTTGTTCAAGGTCATCTTCACACCCCTTTTCTGTCTCTTCTGGAAATCCTGTGATATGGATATTGTTCCATTTGATTTCATCACTTAGTTCTCTAATTCTCCCATCTCAGTCCTCAATTTTTGCTCTATCTTTTTCTCACCTCCTTTTCCCCATATTTTTACCTTCTGATTCATTTAGTCTCCCCTCTGTCTCTTCAATCCGCGCTGTGGCTGCCTCCATTTTAATTTGCACCGCATTTATAGCATTGGAATTCATCACGACTACTTTTTATTTCCTTGATCTCCGCAATAATTGATTCCATGCTGTCTTTACGCCTTTGCCAATCCCAACGATTAATCTTTGGACTGTTATGCTAAATTCTGATATGTAGCTTATATCTGTTTGGATAAAGTCATTAGCTGTCTACTTCTTCCCGGAATTTCTTTTGAGGGGAATTCTTCTGTGTCATTATTTTGGCTAGTTTTCTCTCTCTTAGGAGGTTTACAAGCTTGTTATTTGCTTTGCACCTGCAAGAATTGCTATACGACAGGGGGCTCACGCCCTGTGCAGGTTCCAGCCCTGCAGGTACTGTTTCTTGGAGAGTGTTACTTGCTCTCTGTTGTTGTGACATTAGCTCTTTGAGTTCTCTCCTGGTAGTGATGTGTTTGACCCTCCACAAGGTGTGCTTTTCTTTGTTCCTTGAAGTAGCCCTGGGAAGGAAAACAAACAAACCAACAAACAGGAAACAGAGACATGTAAGGCAACGTGCAAATAAAAGAAATAAATGGACACACACACGCTCACACACACACAGAAAAACAGTCTGAAATAAAACAAAACAAAACAAAACAAACAAACAGACCAGAAACACCAGCTACAAGTAAAGAACAAGGTAGAGGCGTTGCTGTTGGAAGAACACATATAAAGAGAGAAATGACAGGAGTGGGGAAAAGGAAAATCATACATATATACCAGGCTGGGAGGCCAAATGGCTTAATGCAGACAGAGAGAAAGGAAAATAAGGAAGCAGGTGGGGAAACAAAAGAAAGATACGTTTAGCCAGACAGAGAAACTAGATGGCATGATTATCCCAGAGAGAGAGAGAAACGAAAATATACAGGTATAGTTAGGAAATGTATCAAGGCAATGGATTATAAATGTCTGCTTAAACAAACCAACAAGACAGACTTATCAAACTAAAGGAGGGAAGAGATAGGAAGGGAGAATACGTCTAAAGAACAAGAATTGTCCCGGAATTACTCCAGTCTAGGCAGCATCACCGATCCGGATGACAGAGCTGCCTGGTTCCACAGCGCCTATCCTGCTCCATCAGGATACACAGCACAGAGGGGCGTGGTTTGGGGTAGGCTGGTCCCACCTCCACTCTGGACCCTGGGGCTGATGTGACCTGGGGTCCATGACCTAGTGTACTCCGTTCCAGTTGTCCTCATTGTGCCGAGAGCACACGCAGGGTGGTCCTTCTTGCTCCGCTGACTCCTTTCGCACAGCGCTTGTTGAGGGTTCACAGACCTGTTCCGTGTGCTAGGGCAGTGCCACTCTGTGCTGCTCCAAATGTCTTCCTGGCTTTGCTGTGCTTCAGGGAGCCCCGCCTTTCCCTGCTGTGGACTGCGCTGCTGACCTCACTGCTGAGCTTGGGCATGGTGGATGCAAGCAGGCATTGTTTTGTCCCACACCAACGCCCCCAGGGAAGGGGCCACTTTCTCCTACTCCAGACTGCGCCCTAGACCCAGCCACTGATCCGGGCGGGGGGGGGGGGTGGTTGATGCGGGCAGGCTTTGTTCTATTGCACAGCCCACCAGGGAGGGGCTACTGTCTCCTTCTGTGGACGGTGCCCCTGCTCTACCCCTGAAACCAATGCTGGCTCCTCTCCCCACAGGTGCTCGCACAGGGAACCTAGCCCCAGACCCAAGAAAACCCCACAGTTAGAGATAAGATCCCTCTCAGTCCCAGTCCCAGGTACTCCTCTTATCCACATACAGCCCTACACTTCCGCAGCCAATCTTTCTCTTACTTTGGCCTCTCCGCAGAAGGGGATCTCTTTCGGTGAGTGGTGAATAAAGCCACAGGTGGACCAATAAACGGACAAGCAAGCGAGCAAAGGCTGACAAGGGAAAATCCACCTGTTCCATGGTGGTGTAGAGAAAGTATGTGCTTTTAGCAATGCCAGTAAGAGGGTAAACATTATGGAACAGGCGAATTAGTGAATTCTGTGGGTGGAATGTTTTCCCTGATTACAATGGGCAGCTTATCCATCCTCCAGCTCTGAAGCATATGGCCAGTGGACACCACATGCTGGGGACAACAAGTTCTGGAGGAAAGGAGTGGAAGTAACAACTCTCCACCTTTCCTAGAATGCCGGCGTCCATTTACAAACCCTCCATCTGCCCCCTGGCCCTTTCTTCCGCCCACCCGCCCCGATTACTCCCACATATTACGTCCTTACTGCAATCTTGCAATCCTTGGTTTTGAACCATCGTTCTAATCTGTTTTGTTGTTGCTGGTTAGGTCTGTCATTTATCTACGTAAAAACCTGGGAATTACTATCTGAACAAAGCTGAGCTCCTGGATGGCTCAGTCAGTTAGGTCTGTGACTATATTGCTTTCGACGCAGGTCATGATCTCATGGTTTACGAGCTCCAGTTCTGCATCAGGCTTTGTGCGGACAGCGTAGAACCTGCTTGGGATTCTCTCTCTCCCTCTCTCTGAGCTTTCCTGGCTGTCTCTCACTGTCTTATGTTTGTGTGCTGCTTTTTAAACTGGCCTAGGAGTAATTTGGGACCAGTGGTATGATAACTAACCTTCTCTTTCACCTGCTATGACAGCTCTAACATTCCCGTTACTCTGATGAGTTAAGATGTAAGGCAGAGTGTCCCGAGATCCTCAACCAAACTACACGGTGTAATCGTATGAGCATAGGTATTCACACCTCTGTCCATTCCCTCATAAACTCACTCATTTCGCAAATAGCGAACACTTACGCGGTGCACACTGAGGAATATAACAGTAAGCAAAATAGCCTTCGTAAATTAATTTTTTTTTCCGCCTTGGAATTTCATGGGCCTATAGTATCCAGTCCTATGTGATTCAGCGCATGATTAAGATTAACGTATTTCACTTCTTCCAAAGATGTTTCTCAAGATTGGCAGAAGCAGTGGGATGTGACCGATGCTGGTTCAAATCCTAGCTCTGCCACATAGATGTGATATTTGGCAAGTTATTTAAACTTTCTAAGCATTAGCCTAGTTGCCTGTTAAGTGGGAATAATAATACCTTTCCCACAGGCCTGTTATGTTTGCTTGAGAGGGAAACATGTGTGAATTGCAGAGAAATGTACTGGTGTATGGTGGGAACTAAAGTGAAATTAGTTTTTTCCCTCTGTTTTCCTCAGGCTTTCTGATCATCTCGTTATGGGTTTGTTCCGAGGGCCTTGTGCCTCTCTGTGCCTCTCTGTGCCCTTGAGGATCCTCTTGCAATCCCCAGCATCCGGGAATTGGGCCTCATTCTACCAAGGAACCTGACTCTCACATGGTGCCTTCCACAGTTCACCTGTTCTGTACATTCAACACAGCCAACGTGAAGGTTTTAAGTAAGCAAGCAGCGACTTTGTCAAAAACGGAATTACATCACTGGTAGAAGCGAGTGTTTACTGACTCGCAGTGAAGGGGGTTCCATGCATTATTCCAAGTTATTTACCGTCATTACCTCACTGAATTCATTTCAGAGCTCTATGGTGAAGGTGCTAGGTTGTGCGTGATTTTACAGCTGAGAAAACTGAGTAACCCAGAGAAAAAGTAAGTTGTCCAAAGGTCCGCTGCTAGAAATAGAGCAAAATAGGATTTGAGATCCCAGGCAGCCTTGCTCCAGGGGCCACCCCCTTAGTCACTGAACTCTATTGCTTCTTGCTAAGCAAGAATTTACTGTAGGATAGGGAATTTAAGTGGTATTGAGTTGTAAAGAAGATTGTAAGAGATGGCAAATGTTCCACCCAATCCATCTGATCACAAAAGGGTAAGAGTTAATCAAAAGTTGATGATGCAGGTGTTTGTAAAAAGAGAGAATGTGAGAGAGGGAGAATCCCCCGTATAGACTGCTGCTGTTACACATCAAATTGAAGTGAGACAACTACTTGTTCTGTAACAATTGGGAACTGAAACTCCATAAACTCATTGCATTTATTCAGTAGGCATTTATTCCTTTGCCCATGGCTGGCACTGTAGTAACGACACACGGATGGCTAAAGTGAGTCCTGCCCATGAAGAACACATGGTCTAGGAGGGGAGCAAGGGCTACGTAAGGAGGTTCATGACAATACAACTAGTGGGAAGAAGAGCTGTGGACACACAAAGGGGAAGTAAGCACCCCCAAGACACTTTCCATAAAGAAAGACATAAGAAAGGAATGAAACCTCTTAGAGTTCTGGAAGCATCCTTCTTGTAGGCTCTCATGAGTGTATTTTCACTAAGTCCGTAACAATTGGGAGCTGATCCCTGCTGAGCCAAGCTCCTCCAGGACAGAACCTTCCTCTGTTCAGTTGGCTTCAAGTGAACCCGGGTATTCAGCCCTTCTCCAGTGTCCCTCTCCCACCATCCCACTTCTGGCCCTCTCGATTCCTAGATTCCTAGGAAAATCAGCCTATAAGGTCAAATCCTTATTTGGTGTTAGTTCCTTCCAGAGACAGGGTCTCCACGATGCTATTGATTCTTTCAGTGGAATCCTGCCCATGGGCTGCACAAGGAACTCCATGATACGAGTTCAATGCCTCCTCAAATGATGGGTTTTATGAGAAGTTAAGTCCTGTGAGCTTGGGTTAGAAATAGTCCACATCATTCCCAATCTCAAGGCTTGTTTTGGACAAAGGATGAAGATAAAAAGCAATGAATACATAAAAGACTTTTGTAAGAAGTTCAGCTTAAATAGGGCAGAAGAAAAGAAAGGGGGGGGAGTGTCTTTTCATTTCATGTTAACAGCCAAAGAGAAAAAGCTTCTTTAGATTTCAAGAAGAAAGGAATAATATCAGTGTACACAAAGCAAGCTTTAAAGGTGAGCTTTATCATCGTGTCAGTAGAGCTTTTTACTACAAACTCTACCGATTATGGTATTTCTCATAACTCCTTGCTGCCCTAGGGAAAAGTACTTAATTGCCTATGCCTAACTTTTATCTGAGTTCATGGCTATTTTCCTTTCATTTTTAAAGCTTAGCTTAGATCAGGATGAGGGAAGAGGGCGGCGTAGGAGGACGCTGGGCTCACCGCGCGTCCTGCTGATCACTTAGATTCCACCTACACCTGCCTAAATAACCCAGAAAACCGCCAAAGGATTAGCAGAACGGAGTCGCAGGAGCGAAGCGCAGACTAGAGGCCCACGGAAGAGGGTAGGAAGGGCGGCGAGGCGGTGACGCTCAACGGACTGCCGGGAGTGAGCCAGGGCGGAGGGGCAGCTCGCCGGCCAAGCAGAGCCCCCCAGTCTGGCTGGCAAAAGCGGAGGGGCCTGACAGACTGTGTTCTGACAGCAAGCGCGACTTAGCGTCTGGGAGGTCATAAGTTAACAGCTCTGCTCGGAAAGCGGGTAGGCTGGAGGACAAAGGGAGGGAGAGATGCTGAGCCCCCGGACGACAGAGCTCAGTTTGGTGGGGAACTAAGGCGCTCGCCAGCGCCATCTCCCCCGCCCATAACCCAGCCAAAATCCCAAAGAGAACCAGTTCCTGCCAGGGAACTTGCTCGCTCAGCGCAAACGCCCAACTCTGCGCTTCTGCAGAGCCAAACCTCTGGCAGTGGATCTGACTCCCTCCCGCTGCCACAGGGCCCCTCCTGAAGTGGATCACCTAACGAGAAACGAGCTAAGCCTGCCCTCCTGCCCCTGTGCACATGCCTACCCACCCCAGCTAATACGCCAGATCCCCAGCATCACAAGCCTGGCAGCCTGCAAGTAGCGCAGACAGGCCATGCCACCTCACAGTGAATCCCGCCCCTAGGAGAGGGGAAGAGAAGGCACACACCAGTCTGACTATGGTCCCAGCGGTGGGCTGAGGGCAGACATAATGTCGGAATGCGGCCCCGCCCACCAACTCCAGTTATACACCACAGCACAGGGGAAGTGCCCTGCAGGTCCTCACCACGCAAGGGACTATCCAAAATGACCAAGCGGAAGAAATCCCCTCAGAAGAATCTCCTGGAAATAACAACAGCTAATGAGCTGATCAAAAAGGATTTAAATAATATAACAGAAAGTGAATTTAGAATAATAGTCATAAAATGAATCGCTGGGCTTGAAAACAGTATAGAGGACAGCGGAGAATCTCTTGCTACAGAGATCAAGGGACTAAGGAACAGTCACGAGGAGCTGAAAAACGCTTTAAACGAAATGCATAACAAAATGGAAAATCCACGGCTCGGATTGAAGAGGCAGAGAGGAGAATAAGTGAACTAGAAGATAAAGTTATGGAAAAAGAGGAAGCTGAGAAAAAGAGAGATAAAAAAATCCAGGAGTATGAGGGGAAAATTAGAGAACTAAGTGATACACTAAAAAGAAATAATCTACGCATAATTGGTATCCCAGAGGAGGAAGAGAGAGGGAAAGGTGCTGAAGGGGTACTTGAAGAAATAATAGCTGAGAACTTCCCTGAACTGGGGAAGAAAAAAGGCACTGAAATCCAAGAGGCACAGAGAACTCCCTTCAGACGTAACTTGAATCGATCTTCTGCACGACATATCGTAGTGAAACTGGCAAAATACAAGGATAAAGAGAAAATTCTGAAAGCAGCAAGGGGTAAACGTGCCCTCACATATAAAGGGAGACCTATAAGACTCGTGACTGATCTCTCTTTTGAAACTTGGCAGGCCAGAAAGAATTGGCACGAGAATTTCAGTGTGCTAGACAGAAAAAATATGCAGCCGAGAATCCTTTCTCCAGCAAGTCTGTCATTTAGAATAGAAGGAGAGATAAAGGTCTTCCAAACAAACAAAAACTGAAGGAATTTCTCACCACTAAACCAGCCCTACAAGAGATCCTAAGGGGGACCCTGTGAGACAAAGTAGGAGACACATTACTACAAGCATAAAACATACAGACATCACAATGACTCTAAACCCGTATCTTTCTATAATAACACTGAATGTAAATGGATTAAATGCGCCAATCAAAAGACATAGGTATCAGAATGGATAAAAAAAACAAGACCCATCTATTAGCTGTCTACAAGAGACTCATTTTAGACCTGAGGACACCTTTAGATTGAGAGTGAGGGGATAGAGAACTATTTATCATGCTACTGGAAGCCAAAAGACAGCTGGAGTAGCCATACTTATATCAGACAAACTAGACTTTCACTTAAAGGCTGTAACAAGAGATGAAGAAGGACATTATATAATAGTACAGGGTCTATCCATCAGGAAGAGCTAACAATTATCAATGTCTATGTGCCGAATACCGGAGCCCCCAAATATATAAAGCAATTACTAATAAACATAAGAACCTTATTGATAAGAATGTGGTAATTGCAGGGGACTTTAACACCCCACTTACAGAAATGGATAGATCATCTAGACACACGGTCAATAAAGAAACAAGGGCCTTGAATGAGACATTGGATCAGATGGACTTGACAGATTTATTTAGAACTCTGCATCCCAAAGCAACGGACTATACTTTCTTCTCGAGTGCACATGGAACATTCTCCAAGATACATCACATACTGGGTCACAAAACAGCCCTTCATAAGTTTACAAGAATTGAAATTATACCATGCATACTTTCAGAACACAATGCTATGAAGCTTGAAATCAACCACAGAAAAAAGTCTGGAAAACCTCCAAAAGCATGGAGGTTAAAGAACACCCTACTAACGAATGAGTGGGTCAACCAGGCAATTAGAGGAGAAATTAAAAAATATATGGAAACAAACGAAAATGAAAATACGACAATCCAAACGCTTTGGGATGCAGCAAAGGCAGTCCTGAGAGGAAAATACATTGCAATCCAGGCCTATCTCAAGAAACAAGAAAACTCCCAAATACAAAATCTAACAGCGCACCTAAAGGAAATAGAAGCAGAACAGCAAAGGCAGCCTAAACCCAGCAGAAGAAGAGAAATAATAAAGATCAGAGCAGAAATGAACAATATAGAATCTAAAAAAACTGTAGAGCAGATCAACGAAACCAAGAGTTGGTTTTTTGAAAAAACAAACAAAATTGACAAACCTCTAGCCAGGCTTCTCAAAAAGAAAAGGGAGATGACCCAAATAGATAAAATCATGAATGAAAATGGAATTATTACAACCAATCCCTCAGAGATACAAACAATTATCAGGGAATACTATGAAAAATTATACGCCAAAAAACTGGACAACCTGGAAGAAATGGAGAAATTCCTGAACACCCACACTCTTCCAAACTCAATCAGGAGGAAATAGAAAGCTTGAACAGACCCTTACCAGTGAAGAAATTGAATCGGTTATCAAAAATCTCCCAAGAAATAAGAGTCCAGGACCAGATGGCTTCCCAGGGGAGTTCTACCAGACGTTTAAAGCAGAGATAATACCTATCATTCTCAAGCTATTCCAGAAATAGAGAAGGAGGAAAAATTTCCAGACTCATTCTATGAAGCCAGTATTACTTTGATTCCTTAACCAGACAGAGACACAGTAAAAAAAAGAGAACCACAGGCCAATATCCCTGATGAATATGGATGCCAAAATTCTCAATAAGATACTAGCAAATTGAATTCAATGGCATATAAAAAGAATTATTCACAATGATCAAGTGGGATTCATTCCTGGATTGCAGGGCTGGTTCAACATTCGCAAATCAATCAACGTGATACATCACATTAACAAAAAAAAAAAAAAAAAAAAAAAGAGAAGGACCATACGATCCTGTCAATCGATGCACAAAAGGCCTTTGACAAAATCCAGCACCCTTTCTTAAGAAAAACCCTTGAGAAAGTCGGGATAGAAGGAACATACTTAAAGATCATGCAAGCCATATGAAAAGCCCACAGCTAACATCATCCTCAACGGGGAAAAACTGAGAGCTTTTTCCCTGAGATCAGGAACACGACAGAGATGCCCACTCTCACCGCTGTTGTTTAACATAGTGCTGGAAGTTCTAGCATCAGCAATCAGACAACAAAAGGAAATCAAAGCATCAAAATTGGCAAAGATGAAGTCAAGCTTTCGCTTTTTGCAGATGACATGATATAATACATGGAAAATCCGATAGACTCCACCAAAAGTCTGCTAGAACTGATACATGAATTCAGCAAAGTTGCAGGATACAAAATCAATGTCCAGAAATCAGTTGCATTCTTATACACTAACAATGAAGCAACAGAAAGACAAATAAACTGATCCCGTTCACAATTGCACCAAGAAGCATAAAATACCTAGGAATGAATCTAACCAAAGATGTAAAGGATCTGTATGCCAAAAACTATAGAAAGCTTATGAAGGTAATTGAAGAAGATTTAAAGAAATGGAAAGACAATCCCTGCTCATGGATTGGAAAAATAAATATTGTCAAAATGTCAATACTACCCAAAGCTATCTACACATTCAATGCAATCCCAATCAAAATTGCACCAGCATTCTTCTCGAAACTAGAACAAGCAATCCTAAAATTCATATGGAACCACAAAAGGCCTCGAATAGCCAAAGGAATTTTGAAGAAGAAGACCAAAGCAGGAGGCATCACAATCCCAGATTTTAGCCTCTACTACAAAGCTGTAATCAACAAGACAGCATGGTATTGGCACAAAAACAGACACATAGACCAATGGAATAGAATAGAAACCCCAGAACTAGACCCACAAATGTATGGCCAACTCATCTTTGACAAAGCAGGAAAGAACATCCAATGGAAAAAAGACCGTCTCTTTAACAAATGGTGCTGGGAGAACTGCACAGCAACATGCAGAAGGTTGAAACTAGACCACTTTCTCACACCATTCACAAAAATAAACTCAAACTGGATAAAGGACCTGAATGTGAGACAGGAAACCATCAAAACCTTAGAGGAGAAAGCAGGAAAAGACCTCTCTTACCTCAACCGTAACAATCTCTTACTCGACACATTCTCAAAGGCAAGGGAATTAAAAGCAAAAGTGAATTACTGGGACCTTATGAAGATAAAAAGCTTCTGCACAGCAAAGGAAACAACCAACAAAACTAAAAGGCAACCAACGGAATGGGAAAAGATATTTGCAAATCACATATCGGACAAAGGGCTAGTATACAAAATCTATAGAGCTCACCAAACTCCACACCCGAAAAACAAATAAGCCAGTGAAGAAATGGGCAGAAAACATGAATAGACACTTCTCTAAAGAAGACATCCGGATGGCCAACAGGCACATGAAAAGATGTTCAGCGTCGCTCCTTATCAGGGAAATACAAATCAAAACCACCCTCAGGTATCTCCTCACGCCAGTCAGAGTGGCCAAAATGAACAAATCAGGAGACTATAGATGCTGGAGAGGATGTGGAGAAACGGGAACCCTCTTGGACTGTTGGTGGGAATGCAAATTGGTGCAGCCGCTCTGGAAAGCAGTGTGGAGGGTCCTCAGAAAAATAAACAATAGACCTACCCTATGACCCAGCAATAGCACTGCTAGGAATTTACCCAAGAGATCAGTACAGGAGTACTGATGCATAGGGGCACTTGTACCCCAATGTTCATAGCAGCACTGTCAACAATAGTCAAATTATGGAAAGAGCCTAAATGTCCATCAACTGATGAATGGATAAAGAAATTGTAGTTTATATACACAATGGAATACTACGTGGCAATGAGAAAAAATGAAATATGGCCTTTTGTAGCAACGTGGATGGAACTGAAGAGTGTGATGCTAAGTGAAATAAGCCATACAGAGAAAGACAGATACCATATGGTTTCACTCTTATGTGGATCCTGAGAGGCTTAGCAGGACCCATGGGGGAGGGGAAGGAAAAAAAAAGAGGTTAGAGTGGGAGAGAGAGCCAAAGCATAAGAGACTGTTAAAAACTGAGAACAAACTGAGGGTTGATGGGGGGTGGGAGGGAGGAGAGGGTTGGTGATGGGTATTGAGGAGGGCACCTTTTGGGCTGAGCACTGGGTGTTGTATGGAAACCAATTTGACAATAAACTTCATATATATTAAAAAAAAAATAAAGCTTAGCTTATCTTAGTTCGTCAAATAATTTTCTTTTATTTTTTTGATGACAGAAATCTCATTTACACTCCTGAATGTCCTATTACCCATGACAGGTACCTAGCATTCTGCCTTGCACATCTACTTACTTATGTGGGGAAAATGAAACAAAACAAAACAAAACAAAACAAAAGGCATTTGTTTTTTCACCGTCCAGAGACAGAATAAATTCCTAACGGAAATAATAAAATATTTGGGCCCTGAACACGTGACTGCCCTTAAATGTTAATATATTCAAATTGAGGACATTTTTTATTTGACAGGTATGGTCAAATGCCCAAGAGAACGATTCAAAAATAAAGAGAACTCTGGGAATCAATGGGTTAGGAAGGTCATGAAAAAATTGGAGACTACGATCCAGATCTTAAAAAAGCTCTGAATGTATACTCACAAAGACTTACCGACTTTGGATAAGCAGGTTAAAAATAGTGCTTTGAAAGTCCATAGAGCTGTAGCATTCGAAGGCAGGGTTTCTTACAGTATGGTCTGATACCTCTCCCTAATCAATGGAATCATGGAGGGCTTACTACAGGTGCGGATTCCGAATTCACACCGAATTCTACATTTTTAGGTAATGTGCCAGTTTTTGTTAAGATAACCCAAACTAGTAACAGCATTCCAATCTGCAAAGGACACACGAGCCCCACTCTCTGTAGCATAAAGTTTTGGTTGCTTTGGTAGGTGGATGAAAGCAACAAAACACAGAAGTGTGCAGGGAGAAGTGGAGACTTGAAGTGTTTGAAATGCATACTGTCCCATTTCTCAGGGAGGGCACAGATACGGCTTGATGGCACCCAAATCAGTGTTTCTGTCTGAACCAGTCCTGCTACCCAGGCCACAGTCAACCATAAATATTATCCAGAGAAATGATCTGCATCTGCATCTGTATCTGCTGGGGATTCCCTGACTGACCAGATTCTCACTGCTGCTGGGGCTGGGGGTGTGGGGTGGGAGGTAGATAAACGGAGAGAATCAGACTAGCCCAAGTGGCCAAGATCTAGATGGAGTCCACCCTATGTGTTACCGTGGCCATATCTGAAGTTTCCAGAGGTGATGATGTTACATGCGGGGCCACCATTGTTCCGTGATGATATTGCAGTTGGTATATGATGCTAAGATTAAAACAAGGAAACGTGGTAACTTAGTATATGTTATAACGTGTCAACAAGAAGGCAAAGAAAAATCTTGGTTTGTACTTCGTTGGCAATTACTAATAGATATGAAAGTTACCGTCCCTCTAGGAGGCAAGGTTCTTGCCAACAGAAATACAACACTAATACAGGAGTACCTTCCAAGGGTTCATCTGAGAGTATACTGAATGGCCTGAGTATGTAATGTGATTTGATAAGGCAGAACTGGTTTCTCCATGGCCCACAAGGATTAAATTCTAGAATTCCATAGAGTTTGCTTGATGCATTGATAAGCCAAGGAAACCTAGGAGGGGATTTGGTGAAGCCACATGCCCTAGAAATATGACAGCTAATTTTTGACTTAAGAAGAAACCGAATGACCTCCAAAAGACATCAACAATTGTACCTCACAGATGTGCTGTGAGCTTGAAATGCTCACACATGTGCTGCATCTTGAAGACGGTAAGTGGTAAAGACATTGGTAGTATTATATTAATGGCTGCTACCCTTTTTTCCAAAATTTTGTAGGAGGTCATAAAGAAATTGGCAGCTCTGCCATTCCATGCAGTCTGCTGCCGATGACATTGTTGCCTTAATGGAGCACAGCCTACAGCCTCTTTGTGAGTAAAACGCTCTTTGATTATGCCACTGGTGGCAGCCTTTCTGTGACAGCTGAACACGTCCCTAACCGATACTACTTGCACTTACTCAATGCCATTCAAATACAATTTCATGTTTTGTTAGCACAGATAACATCAATAATGTCACTCTTATTGAAGGTGAAATTATTACCAACATCACTCAGCAGATGAGGTTGGGGAAAAGATGCTAGAGAAGTTTCCTAAAGGAAGAAGGGTTTGGAGAATACCAGCGTTCTATCTCCTAAGCATACCCTCGCAGAGTAAACTGTAGGGCACAGGGTTCTCTCTGTTACAATATCACTTGAAGTTTAGGAGTGTTTTTCCATATAAATGTTTGAAAAAGTCCATGGTAGAGAAGGATTTACTTAATCCCAGAGAGTAAAATGAAAGAAGGCTTTGGACCCACAACCTCCTCCAATCAGTAAGTAGGCCGAGACAACCATAAGGCTGTAGACACAGGCTACTTTTCATGAGAAGGGAAGAATGACTTGGAGGTTGAAAGCCAGAACCCCGGAGGAGGTAGGACCATGGAAAATCATTCCCAGGCCTTAGGACCCAATGAAACAACTGCCTACCTGTGCCAGCTGAACTTCAGAATTGCTATGGACCAGTGACTCATTCATGATTACCTCCTTCCTTTCTTTTGAAACAGCAATGTTTGTATTTTGTTTGTTTGTTTGTTTGTTTGTTTGTTTTTTCTGTGTGTGTGTGTGTGTGTGTGTGTGTGTGTGTTGTGTGTGTGTTCTGGTTATAACCATGCCCGTGTTGTCTCTATGCTGAATTCATAGGTCTTCATTCATAGGTCTTCAGATTGAAAATGTACTCGAGGACTAGTGTGCCCAAGGAGACTCATTCTCACCTGGACCTAATTTAGATAAAAATATCCTGGACTTTGAGCTGATGTTACAAGGGTTGTGTCTTTAAGAGGGAGGATTCTTGGGGAAAGGTGAGGATATTTTTCAGGCAGGATGAGAGTGAATAATAGGAGGCCAGCAGACAGGCTGTGGCAGTCTAAAATATGTTCATAAATTCTCTTTTAAGCCCTTCAAAAGGGGGACCTTCATTCCCTTTTCCGTAAGCATAGGCCAGATTTACTGAATGATTTTGAAAACCAGAAGAAGGTGGAAGTGATAGTGAGTTAAAAAACTCCAAAGAGCAGATATTGTAGTCCAATGGCGTTGTGATTAGGGGAAAATCGATGGAAGGGGCAACCGGCCATTAGACGCAAGGATTCTGAGTGGAAGAGATGAATATAAGCGAAGAGAAACAAAAATTATATAAAATCAGGGAGGGGGCAAAACAGAAGAGACTCATACGTATGGAGAACAAACTGAGGGTCACTGGAGGGGTTGTGGGAGGGGGGATGGGCTAAATGGGTAAGGGGCACTGAGGAATCTATTCCTGAAATCATTGTTGCACTACATGCTAACTAATTAGGAGGTAAACTTTAAAAAAATAAAAATAAATCAAATAAAAAAAAGAAGCTACAATTCTACACCTATCAAAATTATCAATTAAATTTGAGAGTGGACTCAAGATATCTTCAGACGTGCAAAGACTCAGAATATTTGATTCTACTCATTCTTCATTAGGAAGTTATATGAAGGTGTACTCCAGCAAAACAAAGAGAGAAAAAATAAAGACAAATTATTCTTAATAACAGGCAACACTAACAGAGTGTTTATTTTTGTGCCAGACTCTGTTATGGGTTATTTTCATATATTATTTCATATGAACCACACAACAAACTTATAAAGTATATACAATTACCGTTCTTATCTTCGAGAGGAGAAAAGAGGGTTATAAAGAAGCCAAATAACTCATCCAACATCCAACTTACACAGCTGGTAAGTGGAACAAGTAAAGTCTAACGCCAGGCCGTCTGGCTCAAGAGTCCAGGCTTTTAATTGCTCCCTAACTTCCCAGATAGCCATATTACCATGAAACCATGGAAACAAACTGGGAGCGTAGCAGAGGAAAATCACAGGAAGGAAGCTATGAAGCAGACCTACTGAGTCACCACCTAAATGAGGCAGGAAAAGAGAAGGGTCCAGTGAGAGACCGCTAAGAGGTTAGCAGGAAGATGTCATAAAGTGGCATGATTTGAGAACACTGAAAGAGTGCAATAAAACAAAGAAGGGCATTAGAAAATTAAGGAGAACCAGATAATATCCATAAGACGGCCTTAGTCTGAATGAGCCAAGTGAAACATGGCATGGTTTAAAGCACTGATGGAATACAAAGAGAAAGGATCCATTTCACCTTGATGCTAGAGATGTCCTCATTCAGCAGGTGCAAAGACTCCAGCAAAAGAGTAGTAATTCTAATGTTTGCATATTATTTAATAATCACAATAATTTAAACCATTTATTAGTTTTCAAGTTTTAGAATCAACCTTGAACTCTCTAAAGAGACTTGATTGCAGAGCATAACAGCAGTGTTAACAACAATGACAAACAGAAGCCCAAAGCTGATGGGAGACGGAGAAAAAGTGCAGCAAGTTTAAGGAAGACCTTTCTCGTACAATGTAAGGAATGAAAAATGATAGTACAGGTAAGGGAACTAGGTCTCTATTTTAAAATTACATCTCATGGGGTACCTGAGTGGCTCGGTGAGTTCACAATCCACTCTTGATTTTGGCTCAGATGATGATCTGACAGTTCATAAGACTAAGATGAGCATTAGGTTCTGCACTGACAGCTCAGAATTCTCTCTCTGCCCCTATCCTGCTTAAGCATACTCTCTCTCCCTCTCTCTCTCTCAAATAACATACATTCATACATACATACATACATACATACATACATACATACATACATACATACATACGTACATACATACATACATACATATATACATACAAACATAAAATTATATTGTGTGATGGTTAATTTCATGTTTTAACTGGGCTAAGCCACAGGGTCCCCAGATATATGGCTAAACAGTATTTCTAGTGAGTCTGTGAGGACATTTCTTAGTACAATTAACATCTGTATATCAGGAGAGTAAGCAAGACACATTGCCTTGCCAAACACTGGGTGGCCTCAACTAATCGATTGAAGACTTGAATAGAACAAAAGGCGGAGTAAGAGAGAATCCACTGTGTCTATCTGACTGTCTTCAAGCTGCGATATTGGTCTCCTGACTTCAGGCTCAGACTTGGAATGGAACATACATCATCAGCTCTCCTGATTCTTAGGCTTTTGCAGTCTGCCTGGAACTGAACTACTCGATCTCCTAGGTCTGCCCTTCTCAGCCTCCGTAATCCTGTGAACCAATTCCTATTGATACTGAGTCTCTGGAGAACCCTAACTAGTACCTATATGTAACTTCATCCGTTATGTCTTTTTGCCCTCAGATCCAGTTCCTGCACTTCTCCTACAGACTGTGTTTCCTGGTTCCTTGCCAACTGGCTTCCAGAGGGGTTTGACCAATGGGTGTTTGATGGGAGAAAGGGAGGAAGGTATAAGCCCAGAGGTTTTTCTCTCTCCCGCTCCACTTCCTACCAGTGATTTTATCTCCTCCAAATTCTAGCTTCTTTCCAAGAGCCTCTTCTCCCATGTTCTCAGTTCCTGCTAGGTATGGTTCTGAATTTCTCTAGCTCTGCAGGTGGAAACAGCTTTCTGATGATACTAATTCCTGATTGCTTCGCCATCCTTTGTTTGGCTTCTGGGATTTCCCATCACGTGTGTAACTATTTAAAATACCTATAGTGACTCACCGGCTGGCTGGACCTGACTGAAACAGTATACAGATAGAAGTTCGGGAATATATCGGAAAGTGAGGAGAGAGAAGACAGGTGGCTTAAGCGACCTATATGTCAACGTCACATAGGAAGTCAGTAGACGGTGCTTAAAACTGACAAATCAATAAGCAGCAGTATAGTATACTACTTATCTTCATGAAGATTCCTCACAAAAGAATATAAACCTGGAACAGTTAAAAGTGTTGCCTCAAATAATGGAGACAGTAAAGAGACCTGTGGTTGCCAGGGACTCAGGGGGGAAGGGAGAGATGAATAATCGATGAAGCACAGGGAATATTTACAGCAGTGAAACATCTTGTAAGACAGTGAAATGCTTTGGATCATGGCATTGTGCGTTTGTCAAAACTCACCGAACTGCACACCACAGTGAATGCTAAGGTACACTTCGGTCTTTAGTTAATAATAGTTTTCATATGGGCTCATCCGTTGTAACAAATGCACTACACTGACACAAGAAGTTTACAATAGGGAAAACTATGTTTTGGGGGGTAGGAGGGAGAACAGGGGAACTCTGCACTTTCCAGTCTTTTTCCGTAAACCAGCTTTTTAAAAGCTGTTTTAGAAAATAAACTCCCTCAATGAAAGGGAGGCAGAGAGACAGAAGAGGAGGGAAGGAAAGAGGGAGAAAGGGAGCTACTTAAATGTCATGGAGGAAACTTAAGTGTGGATTACTAAGTGAAGGGATCCAATACGAAAAAGCCATTTGCTTTACGTTTCCAATTATGATAACGTTCTGGAAAAACAAAACAAAAGAAAACAAAACAACGACAAGGACGACAACAACAACAACAACAACAACAACAACAACAACAACAAAACACCTTCGGAGACAGTAAAAAGACCAGTGGCTATTAGGGTTTAGGGGGAGAGAGGAAGTGGTAATAGGCGGAGCACAGGGCACTTTAGGGTGGTGTAACTATTCTGTATGATACGGCAATAGTAGATACATACCATTATACATTTCTCAAAACTTATGAATCTATATAACACAAAATAAACCCTAACTGTTAGTTAATGATAATGTGTCTAATGGTAATGTGTCAACAAGAATGGCTCATCCACCACTTATAATTAATGTATCCACATTAGTGCAAGGTACTATAGAAACTACTGGGGGTGAGGAACCTGTATTTTTTGTGCAATTTGTCTCTAAATCTAAATTTGTCCTTAAAAAATGGTCTTTTGAAAAAAACCTGATTTTAAAAAAAAGAAAAAACAAAACAAAAGAAAGTGTTGCCTCTGGGGAAGAGGTGTTCATGGGGGAAACAAAGCTTTTGATTTTTTATTGCAAGTCCTGATCTGCAATTTGGATGTTGTGGGCTTCATTTTTAACTATTTGTATACAATACTTGGATTGATATTTCTCAAAAAAAAAAAAATCTGTACACCTGCCAGAATAGATAACATGAAAAAGACCATATTAGCAAGTGTTGGCAAGGCTATCAAGTATTCAGAGCTCACAGGCACTACGCAGGCACTACTATAGAAAGAAGTGTGTGTAAATTGGTATAATCATTTTGGAAACAGTTTGGAGGAATCTTACCAAAGCTGATAAGTTGGATGACATGTGACCCAGCAAATTCTCTCCTAGATAAATAAATACTATTGTAAAAAATGTTCACCAAAGGACGTGTCCTATAATGTTCACTGAAGCTTTATTCATAATTACCCTAAGCCAGAACCTACCTAAATGTCCACCAAGAGTTGCAGAAATATTGTAAACTATTCAAATAATGAAATTCTATACACCAATGAGCAGAAAGGATCTATACATACAATAACATGACTATCACTAACATAAGTTTGAGTGAAAGAAGCTAGGTGTAGGACACATAATTCCATTTCTATATAGTCCAAAAAGAAGCAAAAGTTGTATATTCTGTAAGAAGTCAGAATAATTGCCGTCCCAAAGAGAGATAGACCGTGACTGAAAGAGGCACAGGTGGTCCCTTGGGGTCCTGGTATCTTTTTTATTGAGTGCTGATTCCACAAGTATATTGAACTTAATTGCCTCAATCTGTGCTCAGAATGCTTTTAATAATATATGTTCTTTTTGGCGTGCCTGGGTGGCTAGTCACTTAAGTGTCCAACTTTGGCTCAGGTCATGATCTCATGGTTTGTGAGGTCGAGCCCCGCATCAGGTTCTGTGCTGACAGCTCCGAGCCTGGAGCCTGCTTGGACCCTTGGCTCCCTATCTGGCCCTCACCTGCTCACAAGGTATCTCTCTCTCAAAAATAAACAAACATGACAAAAATAGTATATGTCCTTTTGAATATACTCTATACTTCAGTAATCTTATTTTAATCTGAGTGCAGACCCCTAAGTCACACCCTTTTTTCTCTACTGCCTCTTCTAAACAGTTAAAGAATATGTACTTTAAATCATCCTAGAAGATATATATACATACACATACACACAAAGAAAGAAAGAAATTGGCGGGAGGAGCCGGGAGGTGGGTGAATGGCAAAGAAACTCTAGCTTTATTACACAAGCATGGAAACAAATTCCTTTGGAGAGGGTGGGGGTGGAATGGCTTCTTCGGAAGACTTCAGAGCAATGAAGGAACAAGAGAGATCATGGATCTGCCCCTACAGTCCTGGAGACCTCTCAATGTGGGGTTAGGAAGAAAGGGGACCTCCCTTGCGGTCCAGTGGTCTCCTCCCTCCGCAGACCCGGTGCTGGGAAGCAGCAGAGGGCACAGCTGCCCCGGAGTCCCAGAAGGCGGCGCCGCATCCAGGGGGCGCGGGCCGGGATCCTCTGGTGCTTCTTCGCCCGTACAGTGCACTAGGGGACGCGGGCCCGGCTCTCACTGGTTCATCCCTCCAGGCACAAGCCGTCCTGGGGCTGAGAGGTCGCGCGGTGGTGGCCCGCATCTCTCGCCCAGGCACTGGGAAGCGGCAGAGTATCACCACGGGTGCCAGGTTCACTCCCAGGACTTGGCACGCTTGGCGCCGCGCTTCAGCCACGCTGCTCTCGGCCCAGACGTCGCCGACTACGCGGATGGTGGGCAAGGTGGACAGCGTCGGAGTGGCCGCCCTCCCACTCTCCTCCAGGGGGCTGCTGTCCTCGAGGGACGGCGCCGGCGGGGGCGGCACCTTCCTCTGGCCGGCGGCGACCTTCCGGGCTCCGTGGCGCCTCCTCCTGGCAGCTGGCAGGCGCGTCTGGACGCGGGCCTCGGGGGGCTGGTGCCCCAGCGTGTACACCAACTTCTCCTCAGGCGCCTCCAGCGCGGCCCCTCCTGCAGCGCTAGAGGCACCTCCCCGGGCGGCCGGGGCCAAGGCTCCCCGGGGCCTGCGCCGCTGCCTCTTCATGAGGCTCAGGAGGTGAGGCCGTTAGGGGCCGCCCGTGCTTGCCAGGTCTCGCCGCCGCCGCCAGGCCCTGATGAATTTCCTACCAGGAAGCCAAATCACGCGGCAGGCTGTGAGAGTTACACCGCTGTTGCTAGGAGACCAGGCGCTTTGTGAGGTCACAATGTCTGCCTATCCTATCACTGCCTGCTGCCCAAAGCTGCCAAAGGTTGGGATGTGTTTAAGATTATGCCCTTGAGAAAGACCTGCACGAATCTTACCTGAGACGGCCCATAGTTCTTGATGAGTTCAAGAGGGTTGTTCTCGACGTGAATGCACAGGTGCCTCAGCCTCCATTAATTCCATCCAACATGGGATGACACTTCGCGGTGGAGAGTACACACAACTTGTAATCACACATGACTGTAAGAGGTTTTAGCTAATTAAATGCCTTGTCATGCAACGCACTGAAAGCCAAATTGAAGTAACTACTCTACTCTTTCAAAGAATACAGATATACTGTGCCTTGCTTAGGGGTCCATATGTCTGTGGCTATAGCTCACACTTCAGGAAGCTGTTTTTCACAGCAGCAGCAAACAGTTTGCCTAGTTAGGATGCATGTTCACTTTCACGCAGCTTAGGGAAGACCGAGTCATTGTGTGCTTAAGTGCAAAGCGTCAACGAATTCTGCGTGAGTGGCCATGAGGGCATTCAGTGCCACTAAAACCTATTCGGTACCTACCAATTCATGATATTTCAGGTAAGTCATACACAAGGTAGTAAAAGACCATCTGGGATTCCAAGAGTAGAAAACGTGTTACACCGTCCGTGTAAGTGCTTTTGAAAGCAACCATCATGGTCCATCCATCATCACCACATACACAAATAATTCACAAAATATAACAAGGACCACCTACCATGATCAATTGAAATCCACTTCCTCAGGAAAGGATGACACCAAACTATGTGAATGAATAAAACAATGAATGGTAACAATCAGAAGAGACACTTGCCAAGTCCAACGTGATACATGTGAGAGGCCTACTCATCTCCTTTTCTTAAACACACAAACCAAACTTTCATCTACGCAGCTTAAGCCAGTACTACCTCACGTTCAGAAAGTGCTGAAAATGGAAAGCTATCCTCATATTCAGTAAGAGCAACCCCTGGATTTCCTTTTTCATTAAATGTAATTTATTTTCAAATTGGTTTCCACGCAACACCCAGTGTTCATCCCAACAGGTGCCCTCCTCGATGCCCGTCACCCACTTTCCCCTCTCCCCAAACCCACGTCAACCCTCAGTCTGTTGTCAGTATTTAAGAGTCTCTTATGGTTTGCCTCCCTCCCTCTCTATAACTTTTTCCCCGCATCACCTCCCCCATGGTCTTCTGCTAAGTTTCTCAGGATCCACACATGGATGAAAACATATGGTATCTGTCTTTCTCCACCTGACTTATTTCACATAGCATAATACCCCCCAGTTCCATCCACGTTGCTACAAATGGCCAGATTTCGTTCTTTCTCATTGCCAAGTAGTATTCCATGGTATACATAAACCACAACTTCTTTATCCACTTGTCAGTTGATGGACAGCTGGGCTCTTTCCATAGTTTGGGTGTTGTTGAAAGTAGTGCTATAAACATTGGGGTACATGCGCCCCTATGTCTCAGCACTCCTGTACCCCTTGGGTAAATTCCTAGCAGTGCTATTGCTGGGTCTTAGGGTAGATCTATTTTTAATGATTTGAGGAACCTCCACACAGTTTTCCAGAGCGGATGCACCAGGATGCATTCCCACCAACAGTGCAAGAGGGTTCCCGTTTCTCCACATCCTCACCAGCATCTATAGTCTTCCAGTTTGCTCATTGTAGCCACTCTGACTGGCATGAGGTGGCATCTCAGTGCGGTTTTTCTTTGGATTTCCCTGACGAGGAGTGCTGTTGAGCATCTTTTCATGTGTCTCTTGACAATCTGGATGTCTTTTTTAGAACAGTGTCTGTGCAAGTCTTCTGCCCATTTCTTCACTGGATTTTTTGTTTTCCGGGTGTGGAGTTGGTGAGTTCATTTTACAGGTTTAGGATACTAGCCAATTATCCAGTATGACTTTTGCACACATCTTTTCCCATTCAGTCAGTTGCCTTTTAGTTTTGTTGATTGTTTCCTTCATTGTGGAGAAGATTTTTATTTTGATGATGTCCCAATAGTTCATTTTGCTTTTAATTCCCTTGCCTTTGGAGATGTGTCAGCTAAGAACTTGCTGACGCGGAGGTCAAAGAGGATGTTTCCTGCTTTCTCCTCCAGGGTTTGATGGTTTCCTGTCTCACATTCAGGCCCTTCATCCATTGTGAGTTTATTTTTGTGAGTGGTGTAAGAAACTGGTCTAGTTTCATTCTTCTGCATGTTGCTGTCCACTTCTCTTAGCACCAATTGTTGAAGAGACTGTCTTTTTTTCCATTGGATATTCTTTTCTGCTTTGTCAAAGATTAGTTGGCCATACGTATGTGGGTCCAATTCTTGGGTCCCTAAACTATGCCATTAAGTCTATGTATTTGTTTCTGTGCCAATACCATGCTGTCTTGATGGTTATAGCTTTGCGGTAGAGGCTAAAGTCTGGCATTGTGGTGGCTCTCACTTTGGTTTTCATTTTTAGTATTACTTTGGCTTTTCAGGGTCTTTTGTGTTTCCATACACATTTTATGATTGCTTGTTCCAGCTTGGAGAAGGATGCTGGTGCAATGTGATTGGGGCTGCCTATAATGTGAGGACTGCGTTGGGTCGTATTGACATTTCGCCAATATTTATTCTTCCAATCCACGAGCATGGAATGTTTTTCGCTTTCTCTGTATCTTCGTCAATTTCCTTCATAAGCCTTCTATAGTTTTCAGCATACAGATCATTTACCTCTTTGGTTAAGTTTATTCCTAGGTATTTTATGACTCTTGGTGCATTGTATATTGTATCCGTTTCCTTATTTCTCTTTCTGTTGCTTCATTATTGGTGTATAAAACGCAATCATTTTCTGTACATTGATTTGTACCCTGCAACTTTGCCAAATGCATGTATCAGTGCTAGCGGACTTTTGATGGAGTCTGGCGGAAATTCCATGTATAGTGTCATGTCATCGGCAAAAAGTGGAAGTTTGACTTCTTCTTTGCAAATGATGATACCTTTAATTTCATTTACTGTCTGATTACTGATGCTAAGACTTCCAACACTATGTTCAACAACCGGGGTGAGAGTGGACATCTCTGTCTTGTTCCTGATCTCAGGGGGAATGCTCTCAGTTTTTCCCCATTGAGGACGATATTTACTGTGGGCTTCTGATTAATGGATTTTATGATGTTTAAAGTAGTTTCCTTCAATCCCAACTTTCTTGAGGGTTTGTAATAAGTAAGGATCCAGTATTTTCTCAAATACTTTTTTTCTGCATCTATTGACAGTGTACTATGGTTCTTATCTTTTCTTTTCTTAATGTGATGTAGCACAATGATTGATTTGTGAATATGGCACTAGCCCTGCAGGCCAGGAATGAATCCCACTTGATCGTGTTGCATAATATTTTCTATATGCTATTGAATGTGATTTGCTAGTATCTTGTTGAGAATTTCTGCACCCCTATTCATCAGGGATATTGACCTGTGATTTTCCTTTTTTTCTGTGTCTCTGTCTGGTTTTGAATCACCGTAATGCTGGCTTCATAAAATGCGTCTGGAAGTTTTCCTTTCATTTCCAAATTTTGAAACACCTTGGGAAGGATGGCTATTACCTCTACTTTAAATGTCTGCTAGAAATCGCCAGGGAAGCCACCTGGACCAGGACTCTTATTTATTGGGAGTTGTTTGATAACTGAATCAATTTCCTCACTAGTTATGGGTCCGTTCACATTTTCTATTTCTTCCCGTTTGAGCTTTGGAAGTGTGTGGGGATGGAGGCATTTGTCCATTTCTTCCAGGTTGTCCAGTTTGTTGGCATAGAAGATTTTATAGTGTTTCCTGATGAATGCTTGAATTTCTGAGGGATTCTTTGTAATAATTCCATTTTCATTCGTGATTTGACCTATTTGGGTCCCCTCTCTTTTCTTTTTGAGAAGCCAGGCTAGAAGTTTATCAATTTTGTGTATTTTCTCAAAAACACAACTCTTGGTTTCATTGATGTGCTCTACTGTTTTCCTTTAGACTCCATATTGTTTATTTCTGCTCTGATCTTTATTATTTTTCTTCCTCTCCTGGCTTTGGGGTGTCTTTGCTGTCCTGTTTCTAATTCCTTTAGGTGTGCTGTTGGATTTTGTATTGGGAATTTTTCTTGTTTCTTGAGATAGGCCTGGATAGCATTGTTTGTTGTTGTTGTTGTTGTTGTTGTGTTTTTTTTTGTCAGGACTGCCCTTGCTGTATCCCGAAGGGTTTGCATTGTGGTGTTTCATTTTTATTCGTTTCCTTATATCTTTTTTTTTTTTTATTTTTTTTTCAACGTTTTTATTTATTTTTGGGACAGAGAGAGACAGAGCATGAACGGGGGAGGGGCAGAGAGAGAGGGAGACAGAGAATCTGAAACAGGCTCCAGGCTCCGAGCCATCAGCCCAGAGCCTGACGCGGGGCTCAAACTCACGGACCACGAGATCGTGACCTGGCTGAAGCCGGACGCTTAACCAACTGCGCCACCCAGGCGCCCCATGTTTCCTTATATCTTTTAATTTCTTCTCAAATTGCCTGGTTGACCCATTTATTCCATAGTGGGATGTTTTTTAACCTCCATGCTTTTGGAGATTTTCCATCTTTTTTCTGTGTTTAATTTAATGTCCCCTGCAATTACCACATTCTTATCAACAAGGTTCTGTATGTTTTTAATTAATTGTTTATATATTTGTGTGTCTCCGAATTTGGTGTGTAGGCATTTAAAATTTTTAGCTCTTCCTGATGGAAAGACCCTGGAATTAATATAGAAAGCCCTTCGTCATCTTTTGTTACAGCCTTTGATTTAAACTCTACTTTGTATGATATAAGTTGGCTACTCCAGGTTTCTTTTGACCTCCAGTAGCATGATAGATACTTCTCCATCCCCTCATTTTCAATCTGAAGGTGTCCTCATGTCTATAAGCAGTCTCTTGTAGACAGCAAATAGATGGGTCTTGTTCTGTTTTTTGTTTTTGTTTTTTCTTTCCATTCTGATACACTATGTTGTTCGGTTGGAGCATTTAGTCCATTGAAATTCAGTGTTATTATGGAAACATATGCGTTTAGAGTCATTGTGATGTCTGTAGGTTTCATGCTTGCAGTGATGCACCAGTTTCCTTTCCCACCAACAGTTAGAGAGGGTTACTCTTTCTCCATATCCTCACCAGCATCTGTGTTTCCTAAGTTGTTCATTTTAGCCACACTGACTAGTGTGAGGTGGTATCTCAGTGTGGCTTTGATGTGTATTTTCCTGATGATGATTCATGTTGAGCATCCTTTCATGTGTTTTTGGGCCATCTGGATGTCTCTTTTGGAAAAGTGTCTATTCATGTCGTCTGCCCATTGTTTCACTGTATTACATTTTCCAGGTGTGACTTGGGTAAGTTCTTTATACATTTTGTGTAGTAACCCTTTATCCAATATGTCATTCGCAAATATCTTCACTCCTTCCATCGGTTGCCTTTTAATTTTGCTGATTGTTTCCTTTGCAGTGCTGGAGAATTTTATCCTGACCAGGTCCTGATCATTCAGTTTTGCTTTGCATTCCCTTGTCTTTTGAGACATGCCAAGGAAGAAATTGCTGTAGTGGAAGTCAAAGGGTTTTTTTTCATCTTTTCTCCTCTAGTGTTTTGATGGTTTCCTGTCTCACATTTAAGGCTTTCATCCATTTTGCATTTATTTTTATGCACATTGTAAGAAAGTCATCTAGGTTATTCTTCATCATGTTACTGTTCTGTTCTCCCAGCACCCTTTGTAAAGAGGCTGTCTTCTCTCCATTGGATTGTCTTTCCCGTTTTGTCAAAGATTAGTTCACCATACAATTGTGGGGCCCCTTCTGGGTTCTCTATGCTGTTTCATTGATTCATGTGCCTGTTTTGGGGCCAATGTCATACTATCTTAATGATGACAGCTTCGTAGGAGAGGCAAAAGTCTGAGCTGCCTCCCACTTTGGGTTTCTTTTTTCCACATAACTTTGACTACTCAGGTTCTTTGGTTGTTCCGTGCAAAGTTTCAGATTGCTTGCTCTAGTCTGGAGAAGAATGTTGGTACAATTTTGATTGGTATTGCATTAAATGTGTAGATTGCGTTCAGTACTATTGACATTTTAACAGTATTCATTCTTCCACTCTTTGGCATGGATTTTTTTTTTTCTGTATTTGATGTGTCTTCATCATTTTCCTTCATATATTTTCTGTACTTTTCACTGTACAGATCTTTTACATCTTTGGTTAGGTTTCTTGCTAGGTATTTTACGGTTCCTGGTGAAATTGTAACTGGCATTGATTTCTTGACTTCTCTTTCTGTTGCTTCCTTATTGGTGTATAGAAAGGCAACCAGTTTCTTTACACCATTTTGTATCCTGTGAGTTTGGTCAATGCATGGATCAGATCTAGCAACGTTTTCATGGAGTTTTTGGGTTCTCCGCATTCAGTCTCATGTCATCTTCGAAAGGCCAAAGTTTGACTTTCAATGATATACGTTAAGTTAAGTGTAGTTAAAAAAGAATTTACCCTTTGGGCTCTATGTTAACTTGATAATTGCACAATAAGTGACAAATAGCAAAAAACTGTGCATGTTATCCCACATTAGAATTGGTAACTGGAATTTAACTCTTTAAAACATATTGAATCTCTCATGATATGGATAGGAGTATGAAACATCTAACTTCACCCAGTGCACACGTGTGTATTTGTAAACACATATGCTAAACAGCAAAATTGTAATACTAGTGAGGTGTGTCAAATTTTACATGTTCATGGTGCAGATAATATTGTTTTACCGTCTTTTTGGTAGCAGCCCGAATAAGACATTTGAAATCAACGAGAGAATTCCGAACCTACAGGGTACATTCTCCATGCTCTATACTGGCTTACAAATAAATGAACAAATGGAACTAAAAAAATACATTGCACTGGTAATCATGTTTATTGCAATTGTGCATTAACTTTTTATGGACTCTAGCCATACTAAGAGTGCACGTGAATAGGTGTTGGAAATGACACACTTTATTTGACATGACCAAACTCACTAGAAACATATACTTTCAAAAACTTTTTAATATTCATTTTTCAGACATACTATAACGTCTAATACCGTATGACTCCACATTTAGAAGAGCAAAGATCGACATGGTGAACTTTGCACGTGTTACAATGGTTATCACATAATATTATTTGATATCCTAGAATTTTAAACAACTATTCAGCTGCACGGCTCATGCTAGGTATTTGAACTTTGACATATTTTATCTTTCTGTTTTTCATTAGTTAATCTTTTTTTTTTTAGAATTAGCTTTTGCTACAATCGCATAACTACTAACTTGGGTAATGGACATCCAAGGTTCCAGCTTACCTGTTTTTGTATCAGTGATGAAAATCAATCGCAATGTCATTGCCTTTTCAATTAACCATGGCTATGTTTTAGTTCTTTTATCACTGCAATAATAAATTCTGTTGTCTTCTATGCCTTTTTTGAAGCCCAGTGATTAATCTTATGACTATGATTCTACATTCTTGTTGTTATACTGCTTTTGTCTATTTTGATCGATTCTTTAACAGTCACGTCTTCCTGGAAATTCGTCTCAGGGGAATTCTTCTGTTTCATCAGTTTGGATAGTTTTCTATCCCTTATGAGTTTTAACGTTGTTGTTGTTGTTGTTGTTGTTTTGTTTTGTTTTGTTTTGTTTTGTTTTTTGTTTCTTTTCTTTTATGTGCTATGCACCTGAGAGCACTGCTACTTTAAAGTGGGCTCATACCCTCTCCATGGCCTGGCCCTTCAGGAGGTGTGTTTTGCAAAGTGTTACTTGCTTCGTGTTGCTATGACTTTTGTTGTTTGATTTCTCATCTCAGAGTGATTTTTGAAAATCCCACGAGGTGTGATTTGATGTGTTCCTTGAAGTACCAAATGTAGTAATTGGAGGCTTGCACTATCTTGACAGGGGTTAAAACACCTTAAGTTGCCATGGATGGGTGTTCTTGCCCTTCCCAACAATGGGGGTTACTCCTGGTAGTGAGATCCAAAGCCCCGGCGCCACACAGACAGCTCCTCTGAAAAGCTCTAGGCAGCTGCACTTATGAAAGCCGCTCATTTTCTGATTTCCCAGAGGTTACCTTGGGCAAAATGTGGATTTTGTAAATTACCTGACCCCATCTATTTCTTCTACCAGCCAGATCTTAGATTGTAGGCAAATGATACCTCCGAGTTTGCTTTTCCAATTTGTAAAAGGGAAGTATAACGCCTATGTTCAGTATAGTGGTGAGATTACAGGTAATGCCTGTAAAACGTGTGGAAAAACTCCTGGCACATTACACTCCATAAAGACTGTATTTTGTTTTGATTTCCTCATAATTGTCACTGCATCCATACAAACTGTATCTCCAGGATGGGGTCTTTTGTAGGTCAAAATGTAAGCTACACCATAGAAGCTATCAACGAGGCAAAATGTTTCTCCTATCCGTGAGGATGTGACCCTTCCCTTTTTTGTATATGTAGACAAAATTTGGTGGTAGAGATTATTGAAGACTTGAATGTATATTGCAGTCTGGCACCCCGGGAGATAGTTAAACATCCCCTATTTCAGGCATCGTGGATAGGCATATTGAACACCTTACGTGTCAGGTGCAATTAGGTTCAAGTACACAGTGAGAATCCAACATGCACGCTCCATATATTCAGGATGTTTCAAACCTTAGCCACAAATGGTACAGGTGTAATTACAACGTGTGGCAAATGCTGTTAAAAAAAAGACTAAATGTTCTGAGAAGGAATGGCACAGGGGACAAAGTGTAGATGAGAGGATTGGCCAACAAAGTTCTTGGGGAGAAAAGTCCTTTTTTCAAACTTGGACCCATAGCAAGTACTGGTAAGGAACCTAGCGAACACAAAATGCATTCTAAGCAGAAACTACGTAGGTCTAATTTGAGCAACCAGGAGAACAGACCGTCCCGTTCACCTAATGAAAGGAGAATGAGGAAAGATGGCATTAGAGGGGTGACAAGACAGGACTGCCAACATCTTGTGGTCATGTTACAGATTCTATGTGTCATTTTGAGTACAGTGGAGATTAGAGGGTTCTCTTAAGCAGAGGAATGAAGTGCTCAGACTCAGGATTTTTGCATTGCATTCCGGATGCAGTGAAAAGAACGAACTGGGATTTTGGTGGGAAGGGTAAGGCAGAATGGGGCTAAGAACGAAAATGGAGAGTAGGCAGAAGGTGGTGAGAGACTAGCTGGCTTGGCATACGTTGGAGGTGGAGTTGAGAGCCCCTACTACTGAGTGGATCACAGGAAAGACGTTGAGGAGGGGAGGACTGACAATGAGTCTCTTCCCCTCATGAGCAACTGAAGACAAAGCCCCATTAAGAGAGGAACACAAGAGGGGTCTTGAGTTGGTCATGGATTTCAATTGATTGTTGATTGGGTATTAATTCATAGGCTTAGAGAAGTTTGCTTAGAATTTTATCTTTTCATTGTTTTGTTTCTACAAATTGCTTCGTTATTACCATCTTGAGGTTCTAACGGATGGTCTCCAATTCTTCGCTGTCACCAAGACCTTCTTCCACAAGAGTATGGACGTGATGGGTTATGTAGGTCCATCATCTTCTACCCAGTCTTTGTCATCGTCACAAATACTTAATGGCCACTGTTGTAGAAGAACCTCAAGCTCCAAGAGGGTTGTTCTCACTGTTCTCAGAATGCCTGCCCCTCCTTTATTCCCGCACATTTGCTTTTGTCGCCTTTGTCCTCCTCCTTTCTGCCTGCCAACTAGAAATTTGGTCATCCTTTAAGATTCTTTGTGCTATGCCTCTGAGACGCCTTTACTGATCAACCCGGCTCAGTGGACTTCTCCTGCTACATGAAACTTGACCTTGAAATCTCACTGTGCTTTGTATCGTGTTTGGGTTTTTTGTACCGTCAAATATTGAAAGTTTCTTGAAGGCAAGGATGCGGTCTTGCATGCTTTCAGAAACTTTTATAAACACTCAAACATGGTGAATGTTTAGAAATCTTTCTTGGTGAAGTGGTTGAGTCAACGTCAAATCAGATGGGAAGGGAGTCTGCTGAAGGAATAACACTGGACCGTTTGAAACTATCCTTGATATGTTGAATGGACCTAATAAATTTATGAATTGACACATTTTATTTATTTAACTGATACTAGACTAAATCATTTATTTGAAACGTTACTTTATGATTATGGAGGTCTTAAAGTTTATTGCAGAAAATTTAGCAAACAAACAAGAAAGAAAGAAAAATGGTCATAAGTCAAACACCTGGAGATAAGCATATCTAAACACCTTTTTTATGTTTATGTATGTTTGGCAGAGAGAGAGAACGAGGGAGAGATGAGCACAAGTGGAGGATGGGAGGAGAGAGAGAGATAGAGAGAATCATAAGCAGGCTCCACGCTGTCAGTGCAGAGGTCAATGTGGAGCTTGATCGCACACTCTGTGGAATCATAACTGGGCTGAAATCAAGAGCCACATGCTTAACCGACTGAGCCATTCAGGCGCCCCTGGAGGTAAGCACCTCTAACACTGTGCTATAATCGTCAGGGAAGAGGTATATGTACATGCATTTACCAAAATTAGCTATGTAGCTGTGAATCCCATTTTTGGTCCTCTAGTGATAGGAGCATTTCGCAAGGTCATAAATGTTCTGCAGGGCTATGAATTGTAAAGGCCACATAGCATGCCATAACTTATTAAAAAATTTTTTTAATGTGTATTTATTTTTGAGACAGAGAGAGACAGAGCATGAACGGGGGAGGGGCAGAGAGAGAGGGAGACACAGAATCGGAAACAGGCTCCAGGCTCTGAGCCATCAGCCCAGAGCCCGACGCGGGGCTCGAACTCACGGACCGCGAGATCGTGACCTGGCTGAAGTCGGACGCTTAACCGACTGCGCCACCCAGGCGCCCCTCCATTGTGTATATAAACCACAATTTCTTTATCCATTCCTCAGTTGATGGACATTTAGGCTTTTTCCATAATTTGGCTATTGTTGACAGTGCTGCTATGAACATTGGGGTACAAGTGCCCCTATGCATCAGCTCTCCTGTATCCCTTGGGTAAATTCCTAGCAGTGCTATTGCTGGGTCATAGGGTAGGTCTATTTTTAAATTTCTGAGGAACCTCCACACTGCTTTCCAGAGTGGCTGCACCCATTTGCATTCCCACCAACAGTGCAAGAGGGTTCCCGTTTCTCCACATCCTTTCCAGCATCTATATCCTCCTGATTTGTTCATTTTGACCACTCTGACTGGCGTGAGGTGATACCTGAGTGTGGTTTTGATTTGTATTTCCCTGATAAGGAGCGACGCTGAACTTCTTTTCATGTGCCTGTTGGTCATCCGGACGTCTTCTTTACAGAAGTGTCTATTCATGTTTTCTGCCCATTTCTTCACTGGCTTATTTGTTTTTCGGGTGTGGAGTTTGGTGAGCTCTTTATAGATTTTGTATACTAGCCCTTTGTCTGATATGTCATTTGCAAATATCTTTTCCCATTCCGTTGGTTGCCTTTTAGTTTTGTTGGTTGTTTCCTTTGCTGTGCAGAAGATTTTTATCTTCATAAGGTCCCAGTAATTCACTTTTGCTTTTAATTCCCTTGCCTTTGGGGATGTGTCGAGTAAGAGATTGCTACGGTTGAGGTCAGAGAGGTCTTTTCCTGCTTTCTCCTCTAAGGTTTGATGGTTTCCTGTCTCACATTCAGGTCCTTTATCCAGTTTGAGTTTATTTTTGTGAATGGTGTGAGAAAGTGGTCTAGTTTCAACCTTCTGCATGTTGCTGTCCAGTTCTCTCAGCACCGTTTGTTAAAGAGACTGTCTTTTTTCCATTGGATGTTCATTCCTTCTTTGTCAAAGATGAGTTGGCCATACGTTTGTGGGTCTAGTTCTGGGGTTTCTATTCTATTCCATTGGTCTATGTGTCTGTTTTTGTGCCAATACCATGCTGTCTTGTTGATTACAGCTTTGTAGTAGAGGCTAAAATCTGGGATTGTGATGCCTCCTGCTTTGTTCTTCGTCTTCAAAATTCCTTTGGCTATTCAGGGCATTTTGTGGTTCCATATGAATTTTAGGATTGCTTGTTCTAGTTTCGAGAAGAATGCTGGTGCAATTTTGATTGGGATTGCATTGAATGTGTAGATAGCTTTGGGTAGTATTGACATTTTGACAATAGTTATTTTTCAAATCAATGAGCAGGGAATGTCTTTCCATTTCTTTAAATCTTCTTCAATAACCTTCATAAGCTTTCTATAGTTTTCAGCATACAGATCCTTTACATCTTTGGTTAGATATATTCCTAGGGATTTTATGCTTCTTGGTGCAATTGTGAACGGGATCAGTTTCTTTATTTGTCTTTCTGTTGCTTCATTGTTAGTGTATAAGAATGCAACTGATTTCTGGACATTGATTTTGTATCCTGCAACTTTGCTGAATTCATGTATCAGTTTTTGCAGACTTTTGGTGGAGACTATCGGATTTTCCATGTATAATATCATGTCATCTGCAAAAAGCGAAAGCTTGACTTCATATTTGCCAAGTTTGATGCCTTTGATTTCCTTTTGTTGTCTGATTGCTGATGCTAGAACTTCCAGCACTATGTTAAACAACAGCGGTGAGAGTGGGCATCCCTGTCGTGTTCCTGATCAGGGGAAAAGCTCTCAGTTTGTCCCCGTTGAGGATGATGTTAGCTGTGGGCTTTTCATAAATGGCTTTTATGATCTTTAAGTATGTTCCTTCTATCCCGACTTTCTCAAGGGTTTTTATTAAGAAAGGGTGCTGGATTTTGTCAAAGGCCTTTTCTGCATCGATTGAATTGACAGGATCGTATGTTTCTTCTCTCTTTTTTTTTTTTTTTTTTTTGTTAATGTGATGTATCACGTTGATTGATTTGCGAATGTTGAACCAGCCCTGCATCCCAGGAATGAATCTCACTTGATCATGGTGAATAATTCTTTTTATATGCCGTTGAATTCGATTTGCTAGTATCTTATTGAGAATTTTGGCATCCATATTCATCAGGGATATTGGCCTGTAGTTCTCTTTTTTTACTGGGTCTCTGTCTGGTTTAGGAATCAAAGCAATACTGGCTTCATAGAATGAGTCTGGAAGTTTTCCCTCCTTCTCTATTTCTTGGAATAGCTTGAGAAGGATAAGTATTATCTCTGCTTTAAACGTCTGGTAGAACTCCCCTGGGAAGCCATCTGGTCCTGGACTCTTATTTCTTGGGAGATTTTTGATAACCGATTCAATTTCTTCGCTGGTTAAGGGTCTGTTCAAGCTTTCTATTTCCTCCAGATTGAGTTTGGAAGAGTGTGGGTGTTCAGGAATTTCTCCAATTCTTCCAGGTTGTCCAGTTTTTTGGCGTATAATTTTTCATAGTATTCCCTGATAATTGTTTGTATCTCTGAAGGATTGGTTGTAATAATTCCATTTTCATTCATGATTTTATCTATTTGGGTCATCTCCCTTTTCTTTTTGAGAAGCCTGGCTAGAGGTTTGTCAATTTTGTTTGTTTTTTCAAAAAACCAACTCTTGGTTTCGTTGATCTGCTCTACAGTTTTTTTAGATTCTATATTGTTCATTTCTGCTCTGATCTTTATTATTTCTCTTCTTCTGCTGGGTTTAGGCTGCCTTTGCTGTTCTGCTTCTATTTCCTTTAGGTGCGCTGTTAGATTTTGTATTTGGGAGTTTTCTTGTTTCTTGAGATAGGCCTGGATTGCAATGTATTTTCCTCTCAGGACTGCCTTTGCTGCGTCCCAAAGCGTTTGGATTGTTGTATTTTCATTTTCGTTTGTTTCCATATATTTTTTAATTTCTCCTCTAATTGCCTGGTTGACCCACTCATTCGTTAGTAGGGTGTTCTTTAACCTCCACGCCTTTGGAGGTTTTCCAGACTTTTTTCTGTGGTTGATTTCAAGCTTCATAACATTGTGGTCTGAAGGTATGCATGGTATAATTTCAATTCTTGTAAGCTTATGAAGGGCTGTTTTGTAACCCAGTATATGATCTATCTTGGGGAATGGTCCATGTACACTCGAGAAGAATGTATATTCTGTTGCTTTGGGATGCAGAGTTCTAAATATATCTGTCAAGTCCATCTGATCCAATGTCTCATTCAAGGCCCTTGTTTCTTTATTGACCGTGTGTCTAGATGATCTATCCATTTCTGTAAGTGGGGTGTTAAAGTCCCCTGAAATTACCACATTCTTATCAATAAGGTTGCTTATGTTTATGAGTAATTGCTTTATATATTTGGGGGCTCCGGTATTCGGCACATAGACATTTGTAATTGTTAGCTCTTCCTGATGGATAGACCCTGTCACTATTATATAATGTCCTTTTTCATCTCCTGTTACAGTCTTTAATTGAAAGTCTAGTTTGTCTGATAGAATTATGGCTACTCCAGCTTTCTTTTGGCTTCCAGTAGCATGATAAATAGTTCTCCATCCCCTCACTCTCAATCTAAAGGTGTCCTCAGGTCTAAAATGAGTCTCCTGTAGACAGCAAATAGATGGGTCTTGTTTTTTTATCCATTCTGATACCCTATGTCTTCTGATTGGCGCATTTAATCCATTTACATTCAGTGTTATTATAGAAAGATACGGGTTTAGAGTCATTGTGATGTCTGTATGTTTTATGCTTGTAGTGATGTCTCTGGTACTTTGTCTCACAGGGTCCCCCTTAGGATCTCTTGTAGGGCTGGTTTAGTGGTGACAAATTCCTTCAGTTTTTGTTTGTTTGGAAGACCTTTATCTCTCCTTCTATTCTAAATGACAGACTTGCTGGAGAAAGGATTCTCGGCTGCATATTTTTTTCTGTCTAGCACACTGAAAATCTCGTGCCAATTCTTTCTGGTCTGCCAAGTTTCAAAAGACAGATCAGTCACGAGTCTTATAGGTCTCCCTTTATATGTGAGGGCACGTTTACCCCTTGCTGCTTTCAGAATTTTCTCTTTATCCTTGTATTTTGCCAGTTTCTCTATGATATGTCGTGCAGAAGATCGATTCAAGTTACGTCTGAAGGGAGTTCTCTGTGCCTCTTGGATTTCAATGCTTTTTCCTTCCCCAGATCCGGGAAGTTCTCAGCTCTTATTTATTCGAGTACCCCTTCAACACCTTTCCCTCTCTCTTCCTCCTCTGGGATACCAATTATGTGTATATTATTTCTTTTTAGTGTATCACTTAGTTCTCTAATTTTCCCCTCATACTCCTGGATTTTTTTATCTCTCTTTTTCTCAGCTTCCTCTTTTTCCATAACTTTATCTTCTAGTTCACCTATTCTCTCCTCTGCCTCTTCAATCCGAGCCCTGATGTTTTCCATTTCATTATGCATTTCGTATAAAGCGTCTTTCAGCTCCTCGTGACTGTTCCTTAGTCCCTTGATCTCTGTAGCAAGAGATTCTCTGCTGTCCTCTATACTGTTTTCAAGCCCAGCGATTAATTTTATGACTATTATTCTAAATTCACTTCCTGTATATTATTTATATCCTTTTTGATCAGCTCATTAGCTGTTGTTATTTCCTGGAGATTCTTCTGAGGGGAATTCTTCTGCTTGGTCATTTTGGATAGTCCCTGGCATGGTGGGGACCTGCAGGGCACTTCCCCTGTGCTGTGGTGTATAACTGGAGTTGGTGGGTGGAGCCGCAGTCAGACCTGACCACTGCCCCCAGCCCACGGCTGGGGCCACAGTCAGACTGGTGTGTGCCTTCTCTTCCCCTCAACTAGGGGAGGGATTCACTGTAGAGTGGCATGGCCTGTCTGGGCTACTTGCACACTGCCAGGCTTGTGATGCTGGGTTTCTGGCATATTAGCTGGAGTGGGTAGACAAGGTGCACAGGGGCAGGAGGGGCAGGATTAGCTCGCTTCTCCTTAGGTGATCCACTTCAGGAGGGGCCCTGTGGCAGCGGGAGGGAGTCAGATCCACTGCCAGAGGTTTGGCTCTGCAGAAGTGCAGAGTTGGGTGTTTGCGCTGAGCTAGCAAGTTCCCTGGCAGGAACTGGTTCCCTTTGGGATTTTGGCTGGGGAATGGGTGGGGGAGATGGCGCTGGCGAGCGCCTTTGTTCCCTACCAAACTGAGCTCTGTCATCCGGGGGCTCAGCATCTCTCCCTTCCTTTGTCCTCCAGCCTTCCTGCTTTCGGAGCAGAGCTGTTAACTTATGACCTCCCAGAAGGTAAGTCGCGCTTGCTGTCGGAACACAGTCCGTCAGGCCCCTCCGCTTTTGCAAGCCAGACTCAGGGGCTCTGCTTGGCCAGTGAGCCGCCTGTCCGCCCGGCTCCCTCCCGCCAGTTCCTGGAGCGCGCACCGCCTCGCTGCCCTTCCTACCCTCTTCCATGGGCCTCTCGTCTACACTTGGCTCTGGCGACTCCACTCTGCTAATCCTCTGGCGGTTTTCTGGGTTATTTAGGCAGGTGTGGGTGGAATCTAAGTGATCAGCAGGACGCGCAGTGATTCCAGTGTCCTCCTACGCCGCCATCTTCCCTCTGTTCTCCTGGGGAGAGTTGACACATAATAATTAAAATGTCAAGGTGTAAAATTGATAAAGAATTTCCAAAGTTTTAAGAGAGAAGCAAAAGTTACCTATGATTTGAAAAACAGATCTCAACAAACAAACACCTAAAGTTGTCAGCTGATTTTTCAGCAGAAAGTTGGCATGCTGGGAAAGAGTGACAAGGTATCTTCAAAGGCCTGAAAGGATAATCCCACGACCAAGAAAACTTTACCTGGAAAGATTATCATTAACATTTGAAAAAAAAAGAGATAAAGAGTTTCTCAAACAGAAGATAAAGAAGTTTATCACCACTAATCAGCAATGCAAGAATTGTTCACCGGGAAAATCATAATTAGATATTACAGAATTATGAATAAAAAGATGTAAATAATGACAACATACACATAAAATATGGAGGAGGGACTTTAAAAAGTCACTTCGTATTTTATTTTACTAAAAAATATATGTTTTATTTCATGTTTGAGAGAGAGAGAGAGAGAGAGACAGAGTGTTAACAGGGAGGGACAGAGAGTGGGGGAGGCAGAGAATCTGAAGCAGGCTCCAGGCTCTGAGGTGTCAGCACAGAGTCCAACATGCGGTTCAAACTCACGTATTGTGAGATCATGACCTGAGCTCGAAATCGCACACTTAACTGACTGCTCCACCCAGTTGCCCCAAAGGTTAGTCTTCTTAAATTTCTCGAATGTGTGTATATTTAAGAGACCACCAAAATAACATAGACTGCTGTTCCTTGGGATGTTATATGTAAGCCTTGTGATAACAAACTCAAAACACAAAATACATGAAAAATCAGGAAAAAGAAACCCAAGTAAAGCACAACAACAATTAATCTATGAGAAAGAAAGAGAGTACGGAAAAAAAGAAACAGAGAACTACAAAAGCAACCGGAAAACAAAGAACAAAATTACAATTAGTACATAACGGTCAACAATTACTTTAAATATAAACGGCTGAAGTGCTCCAGTCAAAATATATAGGGTAACAGGATGGATAAAAAACAACACTCATCCATATGCTCCCTAGCACAGACCCACTTCAGACCTAGACACATACAGACTGAAAGTGAAGGGATGGAGATAGATTTCCCATGCAAATGAAAGCAAACAACAACAAGGACAACAAAAATAACATCAAACAACAACAACAACTCAGAACCAGGTAGCAACACCTATATCAAACCAAATAGACTTTAAATTCCTCAATAAAATATTACCAAACTCCACTCAACAACACACTAAAATGATTACGTGGCTTTTATTCCAGGGAAAAAAAGATGGCTCATCAAATCAATCAACATAATATCCCACCTCAACAAAACGAAGGGTAAATATCATATGATTATACCAATAAATGCAGAAAAAGCATATGACAAAATTTAACATGTATGCATGGTAAAAGTCTCAACAAAGTCGGGGGCGGGCGGACATGCCTCAATACATGAAAATATTATTTTTATATTGTTTATATTAAAAAGTTCACACCTAACATCTCAATGGTGAAAAACTGAGAGCTTTCCATCTAAGATCAAGAACAAGATAAATATGTCTACTTTTGCCACTCTTGTTTCATATAACACTAGAAGTCCTAGCCACAGGAATCAGATAAGAGAAAAGAAATTAAAGTCATCTACATTTGTAAACAAGCTAAACTGTCACTATCCGCAGATGACATAAGAATATGCATAGAAAACCCTAAAACTTACCCCCAAAACCAGAAGAAGTAATAAAGGAATTCAGGAAAGTTGCAGATACGGAACTGATACACAGAAATTGGTAGGGTTTCTATATAATAATAATGAAGTCACAGAAAGAGAAATTAAGAAAACAACACCGTTCATAATTGCACCAAAAAGAGAAGGAGAGTAAAATAGCTACAATTCAACTTATCCAAAGAAGTGAAAGACCTGTAGTGTGAAAACTATAAGTCAATGATGAAATTGAAGATGACACAAACAAATGGAAAGATATCCCATGATCATGGACTGGAAGAATTAATATCATTACAATGTCCATATTACTCATAACTATCTACAGTTTCAATGCAATCGCTATCAAGATACCAAAGGCACTTTTCACAGAACTGAAACAACTAATACTAAAATTTGTATGGGACCACAAAAGACCCTGAATCGTGAAAATATTCTTGAAGGACAAAAACATAGATGGAGGTATCAAAATCCCAGATTTCAAGATGTACTACACAGCTTCAAGTAAACCAATTAGTATGGGTAGTGACACAGAAACAGCCACATAGGTCGATGGGACAGAATAGAAAGCCCAGAAATAAACCCATGCTTATGTGGTAAATTAACCTATAACAAAGGAGGCAAGAATAAACAATGGGGGAAAGACAGTCTCTTCAACAAATGGTATTGGGAAACCAGGAAATCTACATGCAGGTAGCTGGGACCTAACCTTAACGCTGGCCTGGGCTCTGGCCCTAAAGGCACCTAGCATGGACGTCTAAAAGAAATAATGGATTGGGGCCAATTACCATTGGGGAAAATCCTGAGTGGAAGTCACACTCTCTCCATGACATTTCCACTTCCGTGATGGAGTTGGAGGAAGAGATCCAGAGCCAGTTTCAGTCTGGCCCACACATATGTTTGGCTCCGCCCTTCCAACGCTAGCCCTGACCCATAACCGCACATGGGCCCTCATTTCAGTCTTGGAGGGAAATCACATCACTGTGGGTGGTTGGACCGAAGGTACTTCCGGGGAACCAACCTACCCCTACCCAATGCTCTGCCTCTAAGCGGGATCAACCTCTAAGGCTGAGAAAAGAAGCGGTGGGACATGGATTCCTCCTTTTTCTACCCTGTGTTCTCTTCGGGACCTCAGAATATTGAATGCTGCCCACACTCACTGGGGACGATAGTGCTTTACTGAGTCCACCAAATCAAACGCTAATCTCACCCAGAAACACTCTACAAATACCCCGAGAAAAAATGTTTAGTCTTGGGCACCCCACGGCCAACTCAAGTAGACACGTAATAATAACCATCACAGGGTTATTCTTGTTTTTCTTCCCTTCCCTCATTCACCTCCTATTGCTAACTTTCAAGTTCTGAAGTCGTTGCTTTTTATATTCTGACCAGTGTATAGCGTTAAGAGAAATTCGAGGAAAGGTGTCTTGTGCAGGGACTAGTGTTTCAGTTAATATGAAAATGTTTTCGGTAAGGTAAGGGAAAACGATCTTAGCTAGGACACCAACATACTCCATGTTACTTTATCAGAGGTGGCTTTCCAAACCCTTAACACGCTCATGGGAAGGCAGTGTAACATGGGTGAGAGCATGCATGTTGGCATAGGAGCAGAGTTGGTGCCCATCCCAGCCACCCCACTCGTGTGTGTGTTATCTTGGACCAATTACTTAACATAACTGGAACTCAGTTGCCTAATTTATAAAATGGAAATAATAACAAAGGGTCAAAAAGATTAAATGACACTATTGGCAAGGTGCTTAATCCAACACCTGACAACACGGAACAAGTGCTCCACAGATGATAGCCATCATTATCCTCATTTGAACAGCTAAGACAGGCTAATATTCTGTCTGGGGTCAGATATCTCCGGGGGAATCTCAGGTCTTCTGACACTGATGCTTTAATTTGGAGGGAGCCTAAGGCCAGGATGGCTGAAAGAGTACAAGGAGGTAGACCAGTAAGCCAGTCCTCTATCCACCTCTTATTTGATAGTCCAGTTGTATATTCATCTCTTTCCTTCCACTGAAAAAAAATGCAAATCCCTCCCTCTAGAATAAATAATACACAGACCCTTGCATGTAATATTAAGTGTTAGGCTCTGTAAAACTGGCACATGCCTCATCTCATTTAATCTCACAATGGCCCTTCATATGGCAGTCCTTATTCCAATTTACAGGTGAGGAAATTGAGACCTAGGAAAGTCAAGTGCCTTCCCCATAACTTGTTTATGACCGTGTTAGACAACAACCCTAGACTCCTCCTCCATGTCCAGTGTGTTTTCTTCTGTGCCACAGTTTATCTTGAAAGGCGAACACTGCTAAAGAAACATGGGAAGAAAGCAGTAAAAAAAAATGATTTAAAAGGTCTAGTTTTCACCCAAGCACTGATTTCTGGGTGACATTGGTGTGTTTTCTCTCTGAGAAACAAAGGTGAGAAATTCCAAACCTCGGCCTTTGTTACGGAGTTATGAAGACTAGTAAAAATTAGTAAAGCTCACTGGCAGATTAAGGTTTCCAAGTCGGAAACATTATTTTCAATTCTCATATTATGTCTGTTAAAGTGGGCGCTGGGATTTCACATGGCTTTGACAATCGCCATCAATTCCTTTCTTCAAGATTTGACTGCATATTCTCTTTCTTTCCTTTTTTTCTCTTTTCTAAGTATACTTCCAATCTGCCAGCTCATCCCTAGTTTCTCCCTATGTCTAGCAATGGCCATTCTCCATATGTCCACATTAAATCTATCATCAAAGGAGAATAAAAAGATAAAAGAACAAAGCCAGAGAAGTAAGACTCAATACTAAAATGTAAATTGGTGTTAACACTTCTACTTCCAGCCAAATGTAATAACAAACACTAGATTTATACTCCTATGGAAGCAGCTAAAAGCGTAGACAAAATATATAAGAAGCTGTTCTCAAAATATCAGAGATGAGGCAGTGAAGGGCAGTGATCCCTGATATTGGGAAATAAGTGAAATGGTTCCTATAGTGCCCTAGCTTATTGACTAGGCTGGGTTTTGAGTCTGTGGTATAGAGAGGAGATAGCTGGCATAGCCCAACATTTTCCCTGCATTGTGGAGGGGGTAGTCACAGATTCAGGAAGACTGCTATATTTCACAGAGCAGAGTACCAAAGAAGAGAAAGTTGTTCACAGAGAGAACTCGAGAGATCAACACTGGTCTGCCTTGGTATTCAATGGAATATTGATAAACTCTTGTGTTTGAGGACACTGAGACCAGGGGAAGGAATAATACCCACTGCCATACAGGGTCAGGAATAATGCCTGACAGCCAGTGTGGAAGACCTCACAATGTACATGCCATTTGTAAAATACTTGAAATTTGTGTCAGTACTGGACAAAAATTATCGCTAAACTAAGTGCTGCCTGTGCCTTGCCCAAAATATCTTTAAAGAAAGACCTGAAAGGATCAAGCTATTTGTAAGTAACTAAATTTTGTCCAAAACAAAAACCAAGGATATTTTTAGGAATCTAAAAGTATCCAGCAACTGACAGGCTTAAACTGACCATGTTTGGCAACCCACAAAAAATTCTCGGGTATGCAAAGAAGCAGGAAAATAAGACACATAAGGAAGGGGAACTCAACTGACACTGACCCAGAAATTACACAAATGATATAATTTATACATCCGAACACTCAAATAGTTATTATAACTATTATCAGTATATCGAAGAAATTATAGGGCAGAATGAGCATGTTAAATAGAGACATGCAAGTGGTATGTAAGACCTAAACCAAACTTCGCATGACAAAAGCAATGACTAAAATAAGAAATCTGGTCTATGATTACTGAATGGAATTAAAGGCATATAGACAGTGCAGAAAAAAAAAGGTTGATGAACCTAAAGACATAGCAATGGAAATCGTCTGAAATGAAACACACAGACAAAATATGCCTGCAAACCATCCAACATACATGTAATTGTATCTCCAAGGAACACAGACAAGAAAACTAATTTGAGTAAATAATGAAACGAATTTGAATTTATAGTTGTTAAGGTTGATGCAAACTAAAAATATATAGTTCCAATAAGGACAATGAACCTCAAGGACAGGAAATATGAGGAAAATTACACCAAGGCACCCCACAATCAAATTGCTTTCATCCAGGGAAAGGGAGGGAAATGATTTCTCATCAGAACCCATGCAATCTAGAATACAGTAGGATAACATTTTTAAAGTACCTAAAGTAGGAAACCATTATGACCCGGGCTTAGGCAAACATTTCGTAGCTACACCACCAACAATATGATTCATTACAAGAAAAAAATATGATTGGATTTTATCACACTAAAACTTTTGCTTTTCAACGAACAAAGACTTTGAAATCACAAGACTGAGACTGGGAGAATATATTTACCAATCATCTATGTGAAATGGGACTTTTATCTAGAACATATGGGCAATCCGCAAAATTCAATAATCTGAAGGGAAATAATCCAAAAAAAGGCAAAAGATTTGAGAAGACACATTACCAAAAAAGATATATGTACAGCAGATACACACATGAAAATGTGTTCGGGGGGCGCCTGGGTGGCGCAGTCGGTTAAGCGTCCGACTTCAGCCAGGTCACCATCTCGCGTTCTGTGAGTTCGAGCCCCGCGTCAGGCTCTGGGCTGATGGCTCAGAGCCTGGAGCCTGTTTCTGATTCTGTGTCTCCCTCTCTCTCTGCCCCTCCCCCGTTCATGCTCTGTCTCTCTCTGTCCCAAAAATAAATAAATGTTGAAAAAAAAATTAAAAAAAAAAAAAAGAAAATGTGTTCGGCATCATGAGGGGAAATGGAAATATAAACTACAATGAGATAAATGAGATACAATGAGATAAACTACTACTTCATGCCTACAAGATGTCTAAAATCAAAAGACAGGGCTCTGAAGTGTTAGCTAGGATATGAAAGAACTGGAATTCTCACACACTGCTGATGAGAATGTCAAAGTGATAAAACTACCCGGGCAAACAGTTTGACAGTATCCTAAAACGCTGAACATGCAACCTATTCTATGACTCAGCCAAATCTACTCTCAAATATTTTCCCTAGAGCGATCAAAGTATACGATCCTACAAAAAATAAATAAATAAAATAAAGAACAGAGAAAAAAAGAAATGAAAACAAAAGAAACAAAAAGAAAAGAATAGAAATAATGAATGTTTATAGAAGCTTTGTTTTCAATAGGCTAAGGAGCACCTGGTGCCTCAGTTGGTAGATTTCTTGATTTCTGCTTGGGTCATTATCCCAGGGCCGTGATATTGAGACTCACATGGAGCTCCACACTAAGCATGGAGGCTGCTTAAGATTCTTTTTCTCTTTCCCTCTACTCTCTCTTTCTCTTTCTCTCTCCCTCCCCCTCTGCCTCTCCCTCTCTATCTCCCTCTCTCTCTCCCTCTCCTTTTCCCTATCTCTCCCCCACCTCTCCTTCCACACTCCCCTCTCCTTCTCACTCCCTCTCTCTCACTCTCTCTCTCTCAGAAAAAGAAATAAATACGCCACATGTGGAAATAATACAAATGTCCACTGACATGTGAACGGATAAACAAAGTAGTAACAGACTATTGATACACACAACACTATGGATAATCTTCAAAATACTAAGTAAAAGAAGTCAACTCCCCACTCCTAAATAATAAGGATTATGTCTTATATAATTTTATTTGTATAGTATTCTAGAAAATGCAAGATAATATGTAGGGACAGAAAACAGAGCAGAGATTGCCTAGGAATGGGAATCCGGAAGACGTGGGGGATGGAGGGATATCTAAGGGATACAAGGACATTTTTAGTGGTGACAGACATATTCTTTTCCTTGTTATGTATACATTGGTTGATATGTGACCAAAATTTACCATATTATGCAATTGTATTTATTAGTATTAGTATTAATTATTAATTAAATAATTTATTTATTAGGGCCTTTTTTTTCAGAGACAGAGAGGAAGCCTTCATATCTGGGGTAGAGAGGCAAGGGAGAAAGAGAGAATCTTAAGCAGACTCCATGCTTAGCATGGAGCCCAATAAAGGGCTTAATCGAACCTGGGATCATGACCTGAGCCAAAATCAAGAGTCTCATGCTCAAATGACAGCCATCCAGGTGCTCCACCAACTACGTACTTTAAATATGTACAGTTTGTGTATATCAGTTAAACATTAATGAAGTTGGTAAAAACAAACAAACAAACAAACAAACAAAACATGATTGGATATTGTGTCTTTTGACCTCTGGGGCTGCTATTTCAAACCTGGTCCACCAGCATCTACTGATTCTCGGAATCCCCAGTATCTTTCATTAACTCACTTAAGTTCTTCAAAATAAATGTAAGTTGGGAAAAGGGGAAATCCCCTGGCAGTTATCACGTGTATCAATTATAAATGTCACAACACTTAGAACTATGATCCATACATGAGATGGGTGATATAGCATATGTTTGCTTTCGACAACTTGGAGCTGGTTGAGTCCCAGCACCCCATTACCCTTGTGCACTTGTTAATTACTTGTTTACGAGTTAATGGTCCTCTACCTCCTTATACTGTATACGAAGGGACTTGGTCTGTCTTGCTCACTTCTGTGTTTATAATGATCCAGAACCAGGCTGGAACGCTGGTGGAAAAACCAAATGGCGCTCGGAGATCTTCTTTGGATTGTAGATCTTGGTGGAACGGCGGGCTCAGAGGACCCTGTTTCTCCAAACGTCTGAGCGCTGAATGCAAGTGGGGCAGGAAATTTACAGTCATCAGCTGCCATATCTGTGATGGTTTTCCTGCACACAGGAATCAAAGGAAGAAGAACCAGGAGGTGGGGTCTCTAAGACAGAGACCAGAGTTCGTTTTAGTCCCACCGGCCATCTTTGGTGCAGTATTTTATTCACTTCTCCAACATTATCCCATTTTATGCCTTTTAAGAAACCTTTTTAGTAGGTATCACCTTTCAGTTTTTTAGGTTGGTACCCTCAGAAGGCTAAGATGCCTGCAGTAGTTTGGCGAGCAACAGTGTTTTCAATAAAATGTATTATGTTATTCAGTATACAGGGGCCAAAGGGTACAAGTAAAATTATGGAGAAGAGGGGCCCTGCCAGGGCAGGAAGCCAGGATCCCAATCCGTGAGATCTCATTTGTTCCATTGATTGATACTTTCCTGTTGTCTATGTTGAATTATTATTATTATTATTATTATTATTATTATTATTATTATTATTATTATTATTATTATTTTCTGTTTTAGTTTCTTAACCTTAGTTGTGAGTATTTCTGACGGTTTCAAAATAGCAACATTCCTCCCCCGAAAATTTGCAAGTCCCTCCATTTTCTGAAGTGAGGAGGTCGGGGGCTTTTCTATTTTGGGGGATTACTGCCACCAGAGAGTTTATTTGGTTTTGTAAATTTACCAGAAAATTGGCCACCCTTTCTATGTCTTCATTTAGCTCTTGAGATAGTCTATGGTACAGTCCTATGCATAAAACTATGCCCCCTTATCCAGTTCCTATTCCTGTCACAATTTCTGACCCTATCAGAATGGGTAGCGGGACTGCCCGTTTAGCCTGAGACTTGGGGCTAAAGGTTGTTAGGAACTGATCTTCAGTGTATACAAATATCTCTGGGGTCCGGAAGATGGAATAACATTTCGGAGTCCAGTTGGCTTCTAAGCATCGATAGGCCGAATTAGAACACAGATAGAACACCCCAAGGGTGCAACATAGGGTTGTAGTCCTCATTAAGGTTCTATCTCTTCCTCCTAGAGAGGGAATTCAGGGACTGTATGGATTAGATTGTCGGCATTGGCACCCCTAGTGCCCAGGGGTCCAATTAAGACAGAGGTGTTGGTTTTGAGGTTTTCAGGAGATTCCTAGGTCAAACGGATTGGAGTAGCTAAGTAAGTCCTCTGGCTGAGGGGCAAGCACATCCAGCAGGTTTGCATGTGATTATGTATCTTATGGAGGACTAGTAGAGCAGTGTCGGCCCAATGCTGGAGTAGGGAATTGGTAGGCATCTGATTGACGGCTGAAGTTTCAAACGTTGGTAGGCTTCTGGCAGAGTGGTCGCCTTTATGGCTTGTATTACCCTATCCTGGGTATGCTTTATAACTTTTTGAAGGGCCCTGTAGTGCAGCCCTCCCCTGTGCGAGATTCCCCATTGAGAAAGGTAAGTGTAGCAAGTTTGCTTCCCTCTCTGCAGGCCCTTGTTGTGACATGGGTTAGTGATAGTTTTGATTATATCCTCGGTCCAATACTTAGCACTTGGGGCACCAGGTGACTGATACAGAGTGGGTGTTTTTTCCCGTGTAGCAATCTTTGTGGAGGGAGGGAAATGTACTGAACACCCTGGACACCCTTATTGTCCTAAAACAATTGTGGGGGCAAAGTGGATAAGTTGCAGTTGTGAGGGTGAGAGCGGTTATCATAATATACAGGCAATACTTGGAACCCTCCCATCCAGAGGAGGTACGTGAGGCTCAGGATGCATCTTTTGCACCATGTGCAGCTTGTTGGCGGAGTCTCTATCAGCCCAACAGTAAGAAGTAAGACCAGGCTTATGACACCAGTAAGGCGCAAGTGTTGCCAAAGTTGCATTCAAATCCCTGGGCTTGGTTCATGCATTTGTTCCTCAAGCTTCTGCTGTGTGCAGACCAGTCATCTCCCATGGTGTGGCTGGAGCACGGCTGGACACGTCAGGGGTCAGTTCCCTTTTGAGGGAAGGTTAAGCGGGATGACTGGATCTGGATCACTTCGCCAGGTTGTGGGTTCTTCTGAGTTGGACTTCTTAACTGTGGAGTGATGGACCCATGGGGTGATACCTGAAGTTTTGGGGGCTGTAGGAGTTGTTAGAATAACAGTGTGAGGCCCAGTCCACCATGGAATAAGAGGTTCCTTCTTCCAATCTTTGACCCACACAGAGTCTTCTGGCTGAAAGAAGTGAACGGGGTCCCTAAGGAAATGGTGACCCTCTCTATGGTGTGTCTCTAACATGTTTAGGACTGCCCCCAAGTTCTGGAGCTGTTATCTTATTTCCTTGCGTGCAATCTGGTGTACATCTCCTGGAGCTTTCCTAAATGTGTGTGTGTGCGTAGGGGTCGGGTGGAGGATCGCCCATATAATAACTCCAAAGGGGAGAATCCCAGTGCCCCAGGCGGGCATTGGGCACACAGGAGGGCCAGCCGAATCAAATCTGACCATGGGGGCTAGTCTCTTGGTGGAACTTGGCCAGGGTTTCCTTGAGGGTGCAGTTCATCTGCTCTACCTTTCCCTGAGCCCTGGGGGCGTTAAGCAGTGTGCAGTTTCCAGGCAATGTTAAGGGACTTTGTTAGGGTTCGTATAATGTCCGCTCCAAACGCAGGTCCATTATTACTGTGTGTGGTTAAGCCCAATCTCCCATAGAAGACCTTTGGCCACCTCGTGAATTCATCCCATTCTGGTCTGGAAAGCTTGGACGCATCCCAAATTGGTGCAGATTATTACAAGGAGGTACCTCAACCCTTTATTTGGTTGTATGTTGGTAAAGTCCACCCCTAAGTCCATCCTTTGTGAACCAGGCAGGGGCCGTGGGGCCGAGCAAGCATTGTTTTTGGCACACGTTACACATTATTCACTGACAGCCTGGCGTAATGCCGGCAGTTGGCTGATACCGTAGTTATTTTTGAAGAGGACCTCTTGAGCAGTTTTCCCTAAGAGGGTGAGTTAGTTCTCTTCCTTCACTAGCTGCTTTCACATAGATGATGGGACAAGACTCACCATCCGTCTTTGCTTAGTGTGTCCCCTTCTGTGGAAGCCCAACTTCTTTCTTCACTTGTGTCCATGGGTGGGGAGGCTTCCTTCTGGGGCGCAAGAGTCAGAGTGTAGGTAGGAGCTTCACCTAGGTCACCTCATGCAGCCACTCTGGCTGTTTTGTCGGCCTGGTGATTTCCTTGATTTATGGGGTCATCTCATTTCTGAGGTCCCTTACAGTGTAGGATAGCTACTTTGACTGGTAGCCATATGGTCTCAAGAAGCTTTAGTATTTCTTCCTCGTTTTTGATAGTTTTCTCTGATGCGGTAAGGAGGCCTTTTTCTCTATAGATGGCCCCATGTACATCACAGTAGCGAAGCCATACGGGGAATCGATGTAAATGTTAACTCATTTACCTTTGCTGACGATGATGGCTCAGGTTAAGGCGTACTGAGTCCAGCCCATTGTGCCGACCATCCTTCCGACAAGGCCTTAGCTTCCTGAACTTCCGTGGTAGTGATGACCGCATACCCTGCTCTTTGGCTGCACTCCTCTAAAAACCTGCTCCCATCGCTGAACAGGGTGATCCCTGGGCTTGTTATACCCTGGTCTTGGAAGTCTGGGAAGCTGGCGTAGACTTCATCCACTACTCCAGAACAGTCATGGTCAGGTTCTCCCTCCTCTGTGGGAAGGAAGGTGGCCAGGTTTAGTGTTCTTACACTGTTTTGAGAGTGAGCCTTGGGTTCTCATAGAGAAGGCCTTGGGATTGTGTCAGCTGAGAAATGGAGAGGAAATGATATCCTTGGTTGCTTGTGAGCCACACGACCATGTGTGGGACGTTAACATTAAATGTTTGGCCCAGTGTGAGCTTGTCTGCATCCTTGATGAGCAGGACTGTGGCTCTGAAGTCTGAGGCAAAGGGGCCATCCTCCAGCCACAGGATCAAGTTTTTTTTTTGACAGTTAGAACACTAGCCATTGCCGAGGCACCATGCTCTGAGTGAGCACTCCTTTTCGTGTGTGAAGAAGTTAAAGGGTCTGTCTATGTCAGGCAAACCAAGGGCTGGGGCTTCTCCCAGAGCCAACTTTATTTCTGTGAAAGCAGCCCTCACCTCCTCAGTCCATGCGAGGAGCTCCCAGTTTGGTCCTTCCAAAAGGTCATAGAGGGAACTCACTATGGCTGAGCATCTGAGGATTCCCAATGCGACAGAACCCCCTGGCCCCTAAACATTCACACAAGCCTCGTTTTGTTTGGGGCTATGGCAGTGTGGTGCCACACTTTCTTCCTTTCCGGTCCTCGTTCTCTTTTTCCTTTTGTGAGGAGGGAGACTAAGTATTGGACCTGCTGCTGACGAATCTGTGCCTTTTTCCAAGAGGCCTGGTACCCAAAGTAGGATCAGAGCTGTAGGAGGGCCTGTGTACCTTTCATACAGTCTTCCTGGGTGTCACTGGAAAGGAGGTCTTCTATACATTGGAGAAGGGCATATCCTGCAGTTACCTTCAGAATGTCAGCGAGATATGAACCTAGGGCTTCCCCCAGAAGAATGGGCGAGTTGTTGAAACCATGGGAAAGTAGTGTCCAGGTCAGCTGCATCTGGCACTCTGTAACGGGCTCAGTCCATTCAAAGGCAAACAATGATTGCCTTTGTGGAGCCAGGCAGAGGCAGTAGAAAGCATCCTTCTGGTCAAAGCACGCAACCCTTCTGGCTGACCATGGAATTTGGCTGAGGAGAGTATACTGAGGGTTCGGAATGACTGGGTGTAAGGAAACAGTCACTTTGCTAATGGCCCTCAAATCCTGTACTAGTTGGTGTCCTCCTCCTGGCTTCTTGCTTGGCAAGAGTGAGGTATTCCAAACTGATTGACACTCAGTTAGAATACCTCTTTCTCTGAGCTTGGTCAGGTGCTCTTGTATGCCCATTCTGGCCTCTAGTGGAAGGGGGTACTGCCTTGGTGTCTGAGGTTGCGCTGCAGGGATCAGGTCAACAATGATTGGGACCCGTTTCCAAGCTATTTCAGGCGGGTTATCATCATCCCATAGGGAGGGGAACGTAAGCCTGAATTCTTAGGGGCGACAAGGTAAGACCTGGGCACAGAACAGTCTCCATTCTTCTTCCCTTGGCAGTGGTATTGCCAAGACCAGGGTTTCCTTCTGCCTTGGGTTTAATTGGAGGCTAGTGTGTCCAGTGGGTTCAAAAGGTATCTGGGCCCCAAGTTTGGAGAGTAGATCGCGGCCCAGGAGAGGATCGGCCAGTCAAGTAAGTAGAGGAACTCATGCCGGGCCTTGTGACCCCCAAGTGCACCTTGTTGATCTTGACAGAAGGGCTGTTTAATTACCTGTTTCCCAGTCGCAACAAGTATGCTTGCTGTCTTTTGGCCTATGGGCGCCACCAGGGAAGTAACCAAGGAGTATTCAGCCCCATTTGAAGAGATTTTCAACCATGACAGTTATTGTTCAGCCCTCCACCTCATTTCAGCTGTGGGTTCATGGGGGCCAAGAAAGAAAGAGTCCGGTCCCCCTCAGTCCATTTCTACCCCGGCCAGATCAAGAAGGTTCTCACCTCGAGGTTCCTCCAGATATTGGCTGGGTTTTGAGGTCCCCATCCAATTCGGACATTCTTACAGTTTCCCTTGCCTTTGCAGTATGCACACTGGTCCCTTGCGAAGGGGGCTATGGGCTTCCCCCCTTTTTGTGGTTGGGGTATTTCGATGCTGCTAAAAAAGAGCAGCATCTGTTCTTTAGTTCTGCTGTGAGAAAGGTGGCCTTCTTTTTTACTATTCCCTTCTCTTTCAGCTGCAAATTTCTGTTCATGAAAACTGCATTGACGACCTCTAACAGCTGAGTGATATTCATCTGGCAAAGCCCTCCAACCTCTGGAGATTTCGTCGGGTATCTGGGGCAGACTGTGCCACTAAAGAGGTATTTGCCATCTGTTGACTATTTGGTGCCACGGGGTCAAACGGGACGTATACACGGTACGCCTCACAGAATCTTTCATAGTGGTCTCCGGGAGACTCCCCAGGGTGCTGTGTGACTGATGATATTTTAGTCATGTTCATGGGATTGTTGACTCCAGCTCAGACTCCCTGAAGGAGGGCTTTCTGGTATCCTCAGACGTGGTCCTGTCCTCCTTCTGTGGTGAAATACCATGTTGGGTGTTCTTCAGGCATGCACCTTGAGCCCAGATATAGGGTCATTGATTCCTGGAGATGTGTGATCTTCTAGGTACTGTCATGTTTCTGTCATCCTTATTTTTAATTCAACAAAGTATGGAGTAACTGTTGACAATCTTCCCAAGTCTGTCAGTAGGTCTGGAAGAGGGACTCCATCAAGTCAACCATTGCTTGTGCCTTTTCGGAGTATGGTGGAGTGTTGTGTTTCCAATTGAGGAGGTCGGTTGTAGAGAAAGGTAGATAACACATCATGGAATGGCTGGTCTGGACTGGTCCATCGTGATTCTGTCTTTCAGGCTCTCTCGTCTCCGTTACATACATTTGGAGAGTTTTAGGTCTGGGTCTGGGGCGCAGTCTGGCTGATAGCCCATGTGGGGTGGGTTATCTGAGAGCTGCGGGGAGATGGGCGGCACTGACTGCGGTGGCAACGCACTGACTCTGGCTGTGGCTGGAGAGACAGATGCAGGAGGTGTCTCAAGTTCCGGGGGAGGGGGGAGGGAGCTTGAAGAGTCATGAGGAGGTGGAAAGACAATATCTTCCTCCATATCTCCTTCAAATATTAGAGCAGTAGTGGGTCGCTTCTTTGGCTCCCTGGGGGAGCCTCCAGATAAGGTGGCTAAACCTTTGCCTGGCTCTGCTTGCTAATGATGATCACCTTCAAGGCAGTAGATTTGGGGCAATTTCAAGCCAGGAGTTGATGTACGGAAATTGATCAGGGTGGCCTGGTTTCCCAGTGTCTATTAGCCAAAACTGCTGCAGTATTTGAGCATCTAACTTCCCCTCTGGAGGCCATCCTACATTGAATGTGCGCCATTCTAGTTCACAAATTTTCCTGAACTTCTTGGGTGTCGTTGTCACCCCATGGTAACCTGAAAACCCCTTTTAACAATTTTTGATCACGACCTCTAAAATCGTAGGCTTACTCTGTTTTCATCCCATTATTAATTTCTTTCTCATATTTGGTGTCACAAAGACGGACAACGTTAGGATATACCGCCAGATGAGAGGACTATTCAGATACTCCTCTGGTCGCATTCCTGAGGGAAAGTTTAGGAGAGGTTTGACTATAGTGGACTCGGCTTTGTGTCTTGTGAAGGGAATCTGATCCGATACCGCCCTCGACTTTATACTCTCACAATGACACAGGGGAGCCCATTCAGACTCCACAGACTTTTGGGGTCCTTAAAGGTGTCCGTCCATGAAGCCACAAACTCTAACTCGACTGGCAAACCTGGCTTAGCTGCACATCCTCTCTCTCTCTCTCTGTCTCTGTCTCTCTCTCTCTCTCTCTCTCTCTCTCTCTCTCTTTCTCTCTCTCTCTCTCTCTCTCTCTCTCTCTCTCTCTCTTTCTCTCTCTCTCTCTCTGTCACACACACACACACACAAACACACACACACACATGCACACCAGAGTCCATTACATTTCCTTCCACAAAATTTTCTACCTGGTACACCTATTAAGTCCTCTGGGGATTGATCATGTCCCCCTTCCGCTCTTTTGGGTATGCCTGACACTTCGGGGCCCCGGCCTTACCAGTTCCATGGAGCAGGACCTGCCTAAGACAACGGAGAAGTAGGCTGCGGAAATTCAGGCAGGTCATGCACTTTCTCCCTTTCGAGCCTTTGCTTTGCCACCACCTCGCCCTTCTCCCAAACCGGGGGCAACAATGGGCCAGTGCGTTTGGGTTTCCTGGTCAGCAATCTAGTATGTTTTCGAACCAGGCTGGAACACTGGAGGAAAAACCAAGTGGCACTCAGAGAGTTTGGACAGAGAGTTTGGCTCACCAAACGTCTGAGCACAGAGTCAAGTGGGGAGGGTAATTTATAGTCGTCAGCTTCCTTATGTGTGGGGGTTTTCGCACATGCACCAAACAAAGGAAGAAGAACCCAGAAGCGAGGTCTCTAAGCTAGAGACCAGAGTCTGTTTGAGCCCCGTTGATCATCTTTGGAGTACTTTATTCACTTCTCCAACAAGAGTAGAGCTCTAAATACCACATAGTATATGCTCATTAAATCTATATTAAGTGAATGAGTTCTATTGCTTCTTTATCGGACATATAACAAGATTTTTGACAATCTATATGGTAAGAGTCCCCAGACCATCACATTATAGGGATTTCAAGGTTGTCTAGTCTCCACACAATATTAAGGTTTGGTTACAACCACCATAAGCTAACCCTACAACCTCACATCCTGGATCATATAATTTCCCTGTCTCCTCCTCATTCACAATCTTTTGCAACTGAGTGCAGACAATTCCATAATGTGGTCTTGGTTCAGAAAGCCAAATTCCTCCGTTTCTCTCAGTCAGACAGAATGAAATCTGACTGTGAACGTCTGCCAGTAATGTTGCAATAGAGATGAAGAAGATCAATTCAAGTGGACTCCCTGAGCTGATCCCTAGAATCTCTTTAGGGCATGAGTACAGTTAAATAGAAATGCTGCGCTCAGAAATATGTCTGCTGCTTATCCAAGGAACAAAAAGCAAGCATTTAAAAAAGTAAGCCGTTTCCCTGCAGAACAGCTTAATCAGGGAGAGTGAGTGGTGCAAAGTGGGTGAATTCTTCTCTAGGGCCTTCACTATTGCAGAGACACAGTTCAACCTATGGGGGTGTATAACAGAAACATGAAAGCTGAGAGCTGCCATTGTTGGGTAACAATGTTCTCTAACTGTGCCTTATGCATTGACATGATAATCCAAGGGAGACAAGCACTAAATATAAGTGGCATAGAAGTGGAAAATTTCTACATGCTTCAACACCTCTTTGTAATAATTAGTCCTGTCTTCTCTTTGCACATAAACATTCCGATGTTGGTCATTTTCCCCAAGAAAGAAATGGTCCCCTGTGTTTTAGTGGGCTTGTAAACTTAGCCTTCCTGAATAGGGTTGGAGACATACAAAGGGCATCTCTTGGTACCTGTTGTTTCATTTTGTTCGATAGTTATGGACCTATCCCGATAAAAGGATTCAGAATTTTCTTAGTATGTCTTAAGACTGAATTGGAAGCCCATTTTCTGTATTCCATTCAACTTAACAAAGAGAGTATTGCATGTCAGACATTGTGAAACATATAACTGAAGGAAATTACTTCCCAAAGATTGACCCTCAAAATCAGTACATCTTATTAATGGTGCCTTGTTTTTTGGAAGGTCATGAAGGTGTGGCTCAAGGGAAGAATGGATTAAAATAAATAGAACCAAAAAGAAAATATAAAAGTACATTTACCCTTAGTACGGATAACCAATAATTCATGAAATGTTGTTTATTTCATTTATTTATATGTATGTGTATGTGTATGTGTATGCTTATACTGGGCTGTGGTGAAATAAGTGTTCCTTACAGTAGATTGGGGATAAATATTTGAAAGACGCTGTGCTAATGCACCTTATCAAGCTGTCTGGTGCCTCTGTAGCTTGGGTTCTTGATAGGGCTTAGGTTCATCCGCTTCATGCGCTTGCATGAAATTTGGAAGATATGATGGTTAATTTCATGTGTCAACTTTACTGGGCCACAGAGGTCCGGATGCTTGGTGAAACGTTTTTCTGGTGTTTTGTGATGGGAAATACTTGAGTCTGTACAGTGAGTAAAACAGATTGTTTTCCTAATGTAAGTGGGCCTTATGTAATCAGTGAGAAGGCCTGAATACAATTAGGCTGATTCTTCCAAGGATACTAGGGAATTACTCTTGCCTGCCTGAATGTCTTTCAACTGGGTCATTGGTCTCTTCCCTAGATTCAGACTGAAACAGCAGCTCTACCTGAGATTCAAGCCTGCCAGCCATTGGACAAGAACAATGCCATCAGATCTCGTGGGTTTCCACCTAGCCAACACATCCTGAAGATCGTGGGACTTGTCAGCGTCCATATTTATGGGAGCCAATTTCTTATAAGAAATAAATAAATAAATAAATGAATAAATAAATAAATAAATAAATAAATAAATAAATAAATAAATACATAAATAAATACATAAATAAATAAATAAATTTTCATAAATATATAAATATACTTATATTAATACATTCATATTTTATATGAATGTATTAATATAAATAAATATAAATATATATATAAATATATTGTATATTATAATATATATTATATATATATATATGAGAAAGAGAATTTTTCTCTGTTGAATCTTACTAATTGAGAAGGTGAAAAGTACTATCTATTGGTTCTACAGCTGTTTTTTTTTTTTTTTTACACAGAATGTGGTAGACATTATTCTAAAAAAAAAAAAAATAGTCCCAAACGTTCCATACCTTAAAGCTGCCAACCCATGAATATGAAGAGAGATCATTTCTATAGTCGTGTTGTATTATACAGAGAGATTATCTGGATCAACCTAGTATCATCATGAACCCATGCATCATAAACCCATAGAAAGCAGAGAGTTTTCTCCGGCTGGCCATCCCACAATCTGAAAATGAAGACCTCAGTTGTATAACTGCAAGGAACTTAATTGTCCGAAACCCAAATAATCTCAGAAGTAGATTTCTCCAGATAAGAACCCAACCTACCGACACTTGACTCTTACCTAGTGATACCCTAGGCCCAGAACACCAGTGAGTCTGCCTGGACAGACCAGTGAGTCTGCTGGGGTTATTCTGCCAAGACAATTCTGCAGGGTTGTCTTTGGATTCTGGGAGTGCAGTGTACACCCCACTTAACTAACACTTCTCCTGATGGTTTGAACACACAATTGCTCATATTAAGTCACTGCTTGGATATAAGGTAATTTCTGCCATATGCTACTGAAATTTGACTATTTTATTTCCACATACCTCCTACTTGGTAAATGCAATGATACCTGTAGCGTATTTCCAACTCAAGTAAAACAAAACACAAAACTCTAAAGAACGGACCACACCTTACCTCTTGAAACTACCTCTTCTTTTGTTTTTGATAACATTTGACTCTCCTGGTTTCTCTTATATATTCCCTCTACTAATTTTCATTCTATTCTCCTGCCTCGTTTCCATTCATCAAGCATGCATTGAGCACGGACTAGGTTGTAGGCACTGTATACAAAGAACAGAGGTCTTACCTAGAACTAATAATGGACTTGGTATCCAGGGATTTGCCACTGTGTAAACAAATTAACTATACTGAGTTGATAACATCTGTGATAGAGGTGTATAAATGTACTATGGAATTGCAAAGAAGAAAACACATGATTCTCTAGGGCACCCAGGGAGTGCTTTAAAAAATGAGAGTCACTTGAAGTGAGTCTTCTAGAGAAGACATATTTCAAATCAACAGAGTAAGGAAGGGCATTGCAGGCAAGAAAAAAAAGAGGGAGAGAGAGAGCAACACATGGAAGTTTGAAAATGTGACACATTAAAGGAGTAGCAAAGTTTCCTTTGAATGGATTTCATGTGGGAATGGGAGATTAGTAAAGAGTGAGGATTAATGTAGAAGGTGACATATGAATTGCATCCTAGAAACAGTTAACAGGAGATAGTTATTTTGCCCGAATGACGTTGATGACTACCCATTGTATTCAAATAAACCTGAAGACACTTCTTGGCTTAGTTAGAAAGTTGCTCATCATCTGATTAATTCTATAAGGTTAATCTAATCTTATGTTCCTCTTCTCTACCAACCATTCACTCATTAACTCATTTATTTCTTTAGTCAGAGAGGGCATGTGTGGGGTGCATATCATGAAGAATGTGAAAGTCATTATAAGGACTTTGACTTTTATTTTCGATGAGATGGAAAGTCAGTTCAGTAGTCTGACCAAATTCACATTTGAGTTTGTTTTATCTATCTATCTATCTATCTATCTATCTATCTATCTATCTATCTATCTATCTATCTATCTATCTACTTAATTTAATGAGAGTGCCCACAGGGGTTTAGAGGGAGAGAGAGAGAGAGACAGAGAGAGAGAGAAAGAGAGAGAGAGAGAAAATCTCAAACAGGCTTCATGCCTAATTGATGCCTAGCACAGATCCTAATGCAGGTTCTGACCCCATGACATCATGATTTCTGGATCATGACCTGAGCCAAAATCAAGAGTCAGATGGCTAACCACCTGAGCCACCCAGGGGACCCTAATTTGTAGGTTAAACAAATCACTCTGACTATTGTCTGGGAGCAGGATGGAGTGGGAAGCAAGCATACAAGCAACAACAGCAACAAAATAAGGAGGTTACTATACTAATCCTGAAATAACTTCCATCCTGAATAAGGATGGAAAAAGGGCACATAGTGAGAAAATTATGATCATGTGTATACTATAAATGTGGATATAATAGGATTGCTTGTGGTTCGAATATAAGGTATGAGAAAAACAGATATAAAAGATGACACCAAGTTTGTTTTTTTTGTTGTTGTTGTTGTTGTGTTTCTTTGTTCTTTTGTTCTCGTTTTTGTTTTTGTATTTGTTTTTTTGGGCTGGACCACATGTTGGTGGTAATTTTAAGTTGTCTGTTAGGGATGATGGGTTTTAGGGGAAACATCAGGACTTGCTCTTTTAACATGGTGATTTTGAGATGCTTATCAGACATCCACGCTGCCTTTTTGTGAATGTAGTTAGATATAGGCATCTGGAGTTTAAACTAAGAAGTTTAGTGTGGACTCTAGGCTGGATTACTTAGTATGCGATCGCATGAGATCAGCTAGGGAGTGAGAATGGATGAGCGAGAAGACATGCAAGGACTGGGCTCTGGGGTCTCTAACTCTTAAAGTACTGCAAGATGTGGAAAACCTAGCGGAGGAAACTAGACACAGTGGCCACTGAAGGAATAGGCGAGACATGAGGAGGCTCTCGAGTCCAGGAAGCCTGGTAAGGAATGTGTTTCAAGGAAGGAGGTATCAAATTGGTCAAGTGCTGATGGCAAGTCAAATAGGATGAGGTCAAATAAATGATCATCAGGGTCACATGGGGGGGTCACTTGGTTAAATGTCTGACTCTTGGTTTCACCTCAGGTCATGATCTCATGGTTTGTGGGTTCAAGCCCCAGGTCGGGCTCCATGCTGACAGTGTGGAGTCTGCTTAGGATTCTCTCTATGCCTCCATCTGTCTCATATCCTCCCCTGCTCACTCTCCATTTCTTTCAAAATGAATACATACACTTGAAAAATTATTAAAATATAAATAATCATTGTGTTTTGCAAAGTGGATGTCATTGACATGTGATGAGAACCATTTCAGTAGCACCGGGGAAAAGCCGAATGGGAGTGGATTCAACAGAGAATTGGAGGAGAATGACTGTAGACAGGGAGTAAGGCAATTCTTTCAAGGAGCGTTGTGACCAAATGAGGGAGAAAAGTGAGGCAGCAGTGGGAAGGGAAGGGAGCAGGGTCAAGAAAGGGCTTTGCTTTTCCTTTCTAAAATTTGAGAAATAAAAGCATTTTTGTAATTTCCATATTGCTGATGGAAATGATGATATGGCAGAGTGGGGGATAACTGTTGACAGAAATGTTCTTAACAGGGCAAGAGTGACTTTGGTCTAGTGTCCAAAAGATAATTGGCTCAGAGAGGAATGAACAGATCCTTCATATGAATGTTGGTGAAAGCAGAGCACAAGGAAAGAGATGTAGATGGAATGGTAGATGCGATAGGTGATTTTGCAAATTGTCTTTTCACTGACCTGGTTTTCTCAGTGCGGTAATAGGCAAAGTTATAAGACCAGAGTGAAGAAGGGTTGGGAACAGTTGGAAGTTTGCGGAGAAGGAAGTTGTGAACTAGAGGTCTAGGGGTGTGAGGAAGTAGCCTTCTGACCTCACTTTTGTCAGTGGCCATCAAGTAAGTTTTGTGCTGCTTTCCTCCAATTATATAGGATGTTGCTATGTGCAGGAAGTAGATTGAACGTCCTGCGGTTCCCCACTTCTTTCCCTTGGCATAGGTAAGTTTGCATCTGCCTGAGAAGCCCTCTCTACCCTCATCAATCATATTTCAACTTTGCGTCAACCATTACGTACTTAATCCCACCAGGCAGAGTTAATTAGTCAGTTCTTGGAACTCTTGTGGTAACATGTGCAGTGCCCTGTAGTGTACTTTTTGCCATATTGTAATAATTTGCGTGCCTGTCTCTCTAGATAATTTGGCCACTCCTTGAGGGGGTCAATTTGGTCATTGCAGTTCCTAGTATGCAGTTTGACTTATGGGTAGCCCTTGTTAATTGCCAATTGAATTGACTTGAATTTAGTTAATTGAATGGAGTTGAATTGAATCGAATGTACTGAACTGAATTGAATTGAATTGAATTGAATTGAATTGAATTGAATGGAGAGAATTAGTAGAAAGAATTGGCAGGTAGGATAGGCAGAGCCTTGAAACATGGGTGACATTTAGAACAAGACTTGTCTGATCTATAAGGAGGGGAACTCCTGCTCATGAGAGTGGGAAAGGTAACTGTTTCCTCACCTGGAGTGGTGGAGTGAATGGAGCCGAAACCCCAAATGAACTTCTGTAAATTGTGTCAACAATTCTTACTTCTATAGTGTTTGCTTTGAGGACCAAAAGAGTTCATGTATGCAGAAGGATTTTGTACATAAAAATGTGCTGCATAATGTAAGTTACTCTTTCTCACAACACTCTGTGCCAAGATAAAAGAAATGTGTTGATTTTATAGATTTTACTAAAGGGTAGCCTGTATAACAGAGGAAGAGAAGGACGGGTTAAAAAAAAAAAAAACCACTGATGATAGTTATACTCGTCTTGTTGACCTTTCTACTCTTCAAAGTCTCTTTAGAAGATATCATCATGGTCTCTTTCAGTTACAGATGCCTCTTATTGTCTCTGAGACAATAGCCCTAATATGATCTAATTTGCTAAGCCAGGTGGTGTGGACGACAGATAAAACTGCCAGCTCATTCTGCAGGAAGCAGCATATAAGGAGCCCTCTGATCTGACAGGCTTGTGTCACAATGCACAAGTTTGGGAATTGCCAAGGCTCAGAAAAGGCCAGTTTTTCGCAACAGTGTAAAACTCAAGAGAACTCTCTAACACAGAGGCGATGTTCACAGTTCCACAGAAATAACATGTCTGATTCTTGATGCTGACTAGAAGTCAACCAGTTATTTTAACACAGTTTTTAACTCTTATTGGTTTCACTTCACTTTCCCTTACGTTTCAGGTTTCTTAAGGACAGGGACCATGTTCTGGGCTTCCTAACCTCTGCCCACACATGTCTACCATGGTATTTCATGGGCGCTCCATTATCATATGTTATTAATTGCGTTTTTTAGTAGGTGTCAGGCAGCTTTCATGGTGACCACGTTATTGGCAGAGCATAAAGAGAGTGGCAATAGTGGAGCTTTCCCTACCATATGAACCACATGTTACTATCTTAAAATTCCTGGAATATATATATGATGTCCTGTATGAATGATTGTGAATTTATGACACTCATATTCTACTCCTTTTTCCCAACAGTTTAACATACCTTTATGGCAGTATACCTTCCTTTCATTCCCTAACTTAAAATAATTTACTTCTTTGGCTTTGGACTACCTGCCTACCTGCTAAAAGATGCATCACTAGAAAATATGTTTGCATTTTGATGTGTTCTTAGCAGGCTGCCTTACTTGCCAAGTCTGCTGGGTGGGTTGGGTACCACTGTTATTTCTGGGAGGATCATCTAATATACAAGTATATTTCTTGGGCAAAGTAGCATGTTGAGTCCATCATCATTTGGAGTGAAACTCAGTCTACGTCCAGTAGACTTGGTCCCATTGGTCACATGAAGGAATGAAAAACAGGCCATATTCGTTTTGATGTCATAACATTCTGGGACATGTAGTGATGCCCATGAAAAAAAAAAAAGAATCAGACTGGGGACTCCATTTAAGAGATGTCTCAGCAAACAGAATCAAGATGCCAGAATGAGGAACAAAGATAAATGCCGTGTAGGTTCTAGAGGTTGGAGACATTGCTCCAGTAGAGAGAAAATTCCTTCAGGATTAAGGAAGAGGCTGGATAGTGATCTACAGGCCCCTTGTTACCACCTCCAGACCATGATGTTTCTACTCCCCTGCAATTCCTGCCTTCACCTCCTTAGTCCATCTATTGAATCCCAGAGTGCCACCCTTTTCTTCATGGAAATTTCTGGAGTCCCTTCCTACTCTTCTTTCTTCTCATGTTGCTCCTACCTCTGTTGTGGGCAATTTCAGAATCCTGGTAAAATTGCTCTAGCAATGTAGCTTCAGGGTTCTTTAAACTTTCTGGCTCCCACAACCTTAAGAGTCACTTTCCTCCAGTAGCTAACTTCCGTGATGGTATTTGAGCTCTATGATCATCCAGATGTCTCTTGCTAGAATGTCAAACTCAACGTGCCAATATCTGAGAAGATAACCTCCCCTAACCAGGTGTCTTACTACTTGACTTCACAACTTCTCTTCTTCAGCCCGATAGAGACTTGTGGTCCCTCCTTCCTCCGTCTCATTTCCCTGCATATCATCCCTTGTGGCTCCACTTCCCTACCAAATGCAGTGTATACACCTCAGTATGTCACTTTGTGCTGGAGCGTCCTAGTCCTCTGCTGCATCTGCTTTGGTGGCCTTGAAGCTTGGATGAGTCCTCCACCCTGTCAGCCCATCCTCTGTGTCACTCAGCCCAGTGAACTGTTACAGGGACTCACAGTCTCTAGGGTCACTCACTCTAATTTTATGGTTGCGGATGTCAACTTACCCCCAGAGCTTCTTGCCAATCTTAAGCGGTCTTCTCCCCACAGCAGCTATTCCATACCTCCATCATTTCCCTCAACCTATCTTTTTCACCTTTCCCTGGGAAATGGCTCTTTTCTCATAGATAGAACGTAGATTGTAGACACCTTCAAACTCTCACTCAGACCTCATAATGACACCTTTCAACACAACTTTCAACCCCAACCGCAGTATGAGAGACAAGAATGTTCCTATTCCCACTCTAGATTCATTATCTCATTCGGCAATCACTGAGAGCCAACTGAGTCCTACGAAGCACTGTGCTATATGCTTGGGACATTAGAGATGAGGGGGTAGACCCTAACACAAGTCGCTTACAATCACAAGGATCTTACAATCATGTAGGGGAGACAGATATTATGGTGTAATGATCCAAAGATGCATGGAGCATGTGGAGAGTGTGAAGGGAAAATCCATGTAACTCAGCCTTCAGAGGAAGGAGATGAAGTGTTGAAAGGGACTTTTCAGATGGGTTGGTATCTTGAACTAATCCTTAAAGAGTGAGTAGGTATTAACTAGGCAAGGTTGGAGTAGGAAGGAGACAAGAGGTTCAGGCATTAAATAGTAGAGTAAAATCACAGTGAATATAGGGAGAGGGTATAAGTAAAAATTGGACATTGAGTCATTCCAATTCTTGTCTGTGTCCTATGCTTTGTGAAGACGTCATCTCACAAAGAACCTCAAACGAGCACATGTTCCCAAAATTTCCTTCTCCATTTTTTATTCTTTATCCTAGTGTAATTCCTCTCATTTCCTCACCAGTATGATTCAATTAGTAGCTCACTTCTGTGGATACTATGGCAACCACATTTCCTCTATGCCGCACCCCTCCGTATTTTGCTTGGCATCAGTGGAGCCTCATGATGGAGCTCATATCTCTACTCCGCTTAGAGTGGACTTTGTAACATGCAAAACTTATTCCATCACTGCCTTCCATGCTGTGGTTCCCCCACACTGCAGCATGAGAGAAAACACCTTTCCTATCCACACCCTGCCCCCACCTTTGCATTCTTACTGGTCCTGGGCCAATTGTTCATGCTCTTAGACTCCCTCATGATCAACTATCAGCAAATTCCTTAATATGCCCTATTTATACCTATTTATACCTATTTATACCTATTTATAATATGTTTTATACCTAGATGTATAATATGTATACATATATATGTATACATATACATATATATATGTATACATACATATACATATGTATACCTAGATGTATAATATGTATACATATATATGTATACATATAATATGTATAATATGTATACATATATATGTATACATATAATATGTATAATATGTATACCTAGATGTATAATATGTATACATGTATAATATGCCCTATTTATACCTATTTATACCTATTTATACCTATTTATAATATGTTTTATACCTAGATGTCTTCCCCATCACCATGGGTATGTTTAGATGCAGCATCTTAATTGGTACGTATTTTAAGGCAGGCTAAAATAATTATCAAATCTCTAACCTATTCTCTTTTTTTTTATTTCCCAGATAACAACGGTAATAGATGCTCTTTTTTTTCATTTTTAATTTTCTATTATTGAAGTATAGATTACATACAGTGTTATTTTAGTTTCAGGTGTATAAAATAGCGATTTGATAATTCTATACATTATTCAGTGCTCTCCGTGGTAAATGTAGTCACCATTTTTCACCATATCGTGTTGTTATAATATCAACTATATTTCCTGTGCTGTACTTTTCATCTCTGTAAGTTATGTAATTTATGACAGGAAGTTTGTAACTCTTAGTCACCTTTCCCTATATTACACACCCCACCCACTTCTCCTCTTGTAACCAAGTTTGTCCTCTGTATTGAAGAATCTGTCTGTTTCTTTTTCTGTTTTGTATTTTAGCTTCTACATAAAAGTGAAATTATATGGTATTTCCTTTTATCGGAATAATCCCACGTAGCATAATACCCTCTAGGTTCACACATGTTGTTGCAAACGGCAAGGTTTTATTCCTTTTTTTAAAAAAATTAAATTATATTCCATTATATGGACACTACATTTCTTTATGAATTCATCTGTTGCCAGACTCTTGGGATGCTTCCATATCTGGGCTATCATAAATAATGCTTTAGTAAACACAGGGGTGCATGCCTCTTTTCAAATTGGGGTTTACCTTTTCTTTGGGTAAATACCCAGTAGTGGAATTATTGGATGACATAGTATTTCTGAGTTAATGTTTTGAGTAACCTGCATTCTGTTTCCTAGAGTGGCTGCACCTATTTACATTCCCACCAAGAGTGCATTGGTGTTACTTTTTCTCTTACCTTCTCACCAATACTTGTTATTTCTTGTCTTGCTGATACGAGGCATTCTGTCAGGTGTGAATTGCTGCGTCTTTGTGGTTTTGATTCAGGTTTCTCTGATTAGTGATGTTGAGCATCTTTAATGTGTCTGGTGATGTAGTAGACACTCTTAATTCATCCCTTTCCCCTTCCCTTTTGATTCTTTCCAGGGTGATGATGACACTGATGATGTTATCTGACAGCTTAACTCACCATTATAATCTTCTATCAAAGGTCATACATTACTTCAAGGGTCCTGCTTTCCTGCTTTAAGTTACGTTGTTTCCAATGCGTTACATGACGTCCCTTTCACGAGTCTTCCTAGGGCACCCCGACTCACCTTTTATTACTACCCACCGTCAATCATACTCTTAGAAAGTTGCTCTAGTTACTTATCCTGATCCAACACTCTCTTTCTATGCCCGGACTCAAACTCTATACACACTTCAATTGACAACTCTTACACATAATTTTTTTTCCTAATGTTTATTTATTTATTTATTTATTTATTTATTTATTTATTTATTTATTTATTTATTTATTTATTTATTTATTTATTTATGTATTTATGTATTTTTATTTTTGGAGGAGAGAGAGACAGAGCATCAGTGGGTGAGAGGCAGAGAGACAAGGAGGTGTAGAATCCGAAGCAGCCTCCAGCTCTCAGCTGTCAGCACAGAGTCCTACATGGATCTTGAACTCACAAGCTGTGAGATAATGGCCCAAGCTGAAGTCGGCCCCTTAACCAACTGAGCCACCCAGGTGCCCCAACACATCTTACACTTTCATGTCTCCAATAGGACTTAATATTTCTGTGGACCAGGACTATCCATTCATGAAGTTCTAGCACCTCCTACAGTTTGGGAATAAAATAGACACTCAATAAATTGATGCTCAATTGAGAAATAAAGGAAGGAATGGGTCCGAAGACAAAGGGTCAATAAAGACTTTTGTTCCTATGAATTCAACCCAGAGTAACACTAGAGCATTTGAATTCAACTGGAGAGTCCTTTAGCCAATCGTGGGAGAATTTACCATATTCTAAGAGTTGTCAGCTGAGAGTAAGATTTTTTTGAAGAAATATGAAAGGTAGTTTAATTTCCTAAAAAGCCAAGCCTTGAAAGCTTAGCTATAAGAACTATATAATGTAAGATGATTCTGGATCATGATGAACCTCAAGTGCAGTGAGAGCCGTGACAACTTGGGGAACACACAGCAAGGACCACAGTAGTCCCGGAAGTGCTGTCCTGTGTGAGAAAAGAGAGTTTAGTGACCCTGTATGGAGGGAGAGGAAAAGGGGGGGCAGAGTAGGGAGGGGAGGAAGTTGGGATCCAAACTGCAATATTGAAATATCAGAGGAGTGTTATTGTCATATTCATAAACTTCCCTATATGTATCCTAAGGAAACCTTTTTTTTTCCTTTAACGAGCTTTTTAAAGGTAATATACACATGGTAAAAATTCATATAGTAGCAAAACAAGTTGTTCAATGAAAGTAAATCTATGTCTTCACTAGGCCTCCATTATTCTTCCCCAGAAGAAGACCACTTTTAACAGTTTGTAGGGTTTTTTTTCCAGAATCTCAAAGTGTATAATATGCGTATCTCACATGAAAAAAAAAAAAAAAAAAAAATATATATATATATATATATATATAGCTGGTAGCAAGATATTATCTACACCTCTCTATTTTATAGGTACATGATTTTTGTGATTGTGAAAAGGTTTGACATGAGATTTGCCCTGTTAAAAATTAAAGTGTCAGGTCCAATGGGACATTATTTTTTAAATATACTTCATGGTATTTCCTACCCTGTTTGCATTAGAGGTATTTAATGTGTCCCTTGTTTATGTGTATTTAATTTGTTTGTAGTCTACGACTATAGAAAACAATGCTGCCGTGAAAGTCCTTGTACATATGTTTGCCTGCCAGAGTCCAGCAGAGTGTGAGTGGTGCCTTGAAAAACTTATCTGGAAAGAGTTTAATGGAGAAACTATGAACACAGGTGCTGGTGAGAAAAACGGGCTCCAAACTAAGTGGTTGAGTCCTTGGGGACGAGCAAGAGAAGACGTCACCTCTCCCAGGCACCAGGGGACAAGGAAAGGACAAGTGTTACTAGAAGCCAATGAGCCCACGGCTGGGAGAGAAGCCACCTAACAGGAGATGTGGCCATAGACTGAGGAATAAGCCACTGCCAAAATTCCAGAGTTCAGAGTACATATAATGACTGCTTTTCTTTTGCTCTCTGGCTACCTATTCGTATACCTGCCAACTATGGATGGAAGCCAGAGGACAAGAAAGCTTCAACGATGCAGTCCATGGACGTGAGCTTACTGGCAGGCATAGGATGATCAAAAATATATCTGCAAGGATGAATGGAGGATTAGCAGTCCCTGGCTTAATATTGTTTGACTTCTAGTTATTGGACCTTACAATGGTGTGAAAATGATAGCATTGTTTAGAAATTGTCCTTGAAGAGCACCTGGATGGCTCAGTGGTGTAAGCATCTGACTTTAGTTCATGTCAAGATCTCACGGCTCGTGAGTTCAAGTCTGCCTCAGGCTATGCTGACAACTTGCATCCTGGGGCTGACTTGAGATTCTGTGTCTGTGTGCCTCTCTCTCTGTCCCTCCCCTGCTCGCACTCTTTCTGTCTCTCTTTCTCTCCAAAACTTGAATAAACATTAAACGTTTTCAAAGATAAATTGTACTTCAAATTTAAGTTTTTGACCTCTCCCAGTGGTAATGAGAGGCGATACGACCCTCTCCTGTGATGCCTGGCAGAGCAGCCAGCCACAGCTCCCAGTCCACCACATGATCATGGTGGTGAACAATCTATATGCTTACAGCCATTCTGTACTCACACAACCGTTGTGTTTATGCTTTCAACACAGTATTCACTGAAATACATGAGACAGTTAAACTTTAATGTAACATAGGCTGTGTGTTAGATGATGTCTCATAATTTCAGCTCATGCAACTATTCTGAACACACATAATAGAGGCTAGACTAAACTATGATATTCAGCACATTACGCGTGTTAAATGCATTTTTTGGCTTAGAATAACTTCCACTCACACTGGTTTTATCTAGAGGTGACTCCATCCTAAATCAAGGAAGATTTGTAATGTAAAAATCTTGGGAAATTTCCTAGAACTGGAATTGTGGTATCAGTAGAACAGAAAGAACCTCTTCCACATCCATTCCTCCACCTCTTTCCCTTGCAGGTTATTACCAGCGTTGAGCTGTGCCTACAGGCACTCAGAATTAGGACTACATACCCCAGCTTCCCTGGCAGCCAAAGCAATATAAGAGGAAGTGTCATGTGGCAGCTTCTGAGAAAGTTGAGACAGCTGTGGGCCTTGTGTCCTTTATTTTTTCTTTGATGTCATTCACATGTTGCCTTGGATCATGAACTCTAGGGCCAAACCGTTTGGATGGAAAGTGAACTGAGATTCTTCCAGCAAGAGCTGGTAGGAACTAGATTTCTATGCACTTCATAGAATACATCTGCCCAATCAGACTTGAGCTGTATACCTCCAAAGTTCATTGATTTGGGAGAGACATCCACTTTTACCCTGTTAAAACCATAGTCCTTCCTTGTTCTGTGTGGTAGGGAAAAACCTAACCCCCATGAAGGTGTACATATAACAGGTATAAATATGTTGAGTTTTTATGGATATTGTCAAGTTTGGTATTTTAAACTGAATTTTTAGTACTGAGTTTGAATTCAGCTACTCCATTCACAGCACATGTCTTAATCTTCTTGTGCCTCTGATTTCTCAGAGGGGTAGTAATATAAACCACTTCATTTGGTTGTTATGAGGAATAATTAAATTAAACTATGTGAAATAGATCAGTGTCTGTCCAACATGCCAAACACTCAATAAATGTTATTACTGTATTTTTACCATTATCATGTTAAACTGTCTTCCAAAGAAGAGGTACCATTTCGCCAATTACATTTCTGAAATGCCTCTTTCCTCTTCCGTTTTCTATAGTGTGCATTACCAATGTTTTTGTCCAATAGAAGAGTAGTAGTATTTCATTTTTATTTGCAATTGCTTTCTAAAATTGTGGTTGTTCATCTTTACAGTTTTTAAAAGTCATTTATGCTTGTTTTCTGATGAACTTCCTTTTTCTTACCTCTATTTCTTCTATTGGATTTTTGTTTTGTTTAACAGTGTGGCTTAAAAAAAAGCAATACAAGCATTATGGGAATTTGTCTTCTGTGTTTCTATTGGTGGTGCAAATATTTCCACTAATTTTCATTTGTCTGTATTTTATTTTTTTAATTTTTTTAACTTAATGTTTATTTATCTGTGAGAGAGAGAGAGAGTGCGAGCAGGGAAGGAGAAGAGAGAGAGGGAGACACAGAATCTGAAACAGACTCCTGACTCTGAGCTTTCAGCAAAGAGCTAGATGCAGGGCTCAAACCCACAAACCATGAGATCGTGACCGAGTCGAATTTGGACGCTTAACCTACCAAGCTACCCAGGCACCTCACTTTATTTTTTCTTTTCCTTTTTTTTTTTTGGCTTTGTTTTTTCTTTACAAAATTAAAAAAAATATATATGTTCAATATAATAAAAATGATCCTTCTCTACTATCGTTACATCTGAGTGTAATGTCAACCCCTATTTTAGAAAGATCATTGTCATTCTGGATTATAAGAATAATTCCCCCATATTTTCTCCTAGGACGTCATAGATTGTCTTACATAAAAAAATATCTTCTCCATTTATAATAAAACTGGGGAAGGCAGTGAGATAAGATTTAAAGTGATTCTGCAGATGACTGTGTTGGAGCGTTGGCAAAAATGAATGCTTTGACACATAAATCTTACCTAAGAAAGTTATAGTTTCCTTTGATCCACATAAAAGACACTTCTTAAACAACATGTGGGAAGCCATCCTCCTTGCAGGTATGGGGTAAGCTTGCTTCCTGGGTTTTTGTGTTGTTTGTTTGTTTGTTTGTTTGTTTGTTTGTTTGTTTTGATTTGTTTTACTCTTAGGGGGAAACGCATAGGTTGTGTATAATGAAATTTTGTATTTCCAGGTTAAGGTGCTGCCAGGTACAGCATACAAATTTACCAGTTTATAAGACTGCCTCTCACACATCGCTTCCTGGTGGTAGGCAAAATTTCTTTCTCTGCAACCAGGGCCATACTGCCACTTGTTCACAGGTTAAGTAATGATGCCAAGACATTTTTATGCCTATGCTAACAATGACTCACCTGTGGACAAGTGCAGGCAGATACTGCCAACCTGTTAAGGCCAAGGAGGGATTGAGCCCATGGCCTTCCACTGGGCTCCGCCATTGTTTCTGCTCTTTCTGGTGTATGTCAGTTGTTATCATCACGTTTGAGAACACACGATCTAGAGTAAAACTATCTAGGTACTCCATCTTGAGCCTTAGGGAAACAAATAAAGTCCCCTTACCTTTTTTGTTCTTTGCTTTCTCTTTTGTGAAATGGGCATTATCACAGTGTGGAAATTCAATAATTAAATAAATAAATACGTAAGTGCCTAAAATTTCTTAGCAACAAATGCTCAGTATATATTAAGACGGCTTTTCCCAATAGACAAGAAAAATAACTTTCTTGTTTTCTCCTAGGATTTTATAGATGCATTTTTATAAGAAAACATATAACATTAATAATATGACATAATGCAAATTAAGACATTTATAAGAAAAGTATTGAAACTTCATGAATAGTATCTTTGTTACTATTATTCGAACAATGCATTTGCTTTGAAAGGTTCACTTAGTTATATACTAAATTTGCATATGCTTTGAACCTACTTCTGGATTCTCTATGACGTTTCATTCATTCAGCTGAACCACAATTGCTTTATCACATAATTTATTATCTGGTAGAACTCGCCTAATTCATATGCTACCTTTTCAGCAAAAATTTCTGGATCAGCTTGAATATTGATATTTATACAAAAATCTTAGAACCAGCTGATCTGATTTTAAAAAATCCATATTTTATTGGGCTTGCAAATAATTTCCATAGTAATTTAGAGATAGTTGGCATTCTTACAATAATAACTTTTCCTATTCCACCACAAGGAATGTTTATATTTAAGCTTTTTTTTTTTTAAATATATCTCACATGGGTTTAAAGTTTTCTGAAAGGCTTATTTATATACTTTCTTCATGTTTCTTGTTAAGTTCCTCCCTTCCTTCCTTCCCCTTCCTTCCTTCCTTCCTTCCTTCCTTCCTTCCTTCCTTCCTTCCTTCCTTCCTTCCTTCCTTCCTTCCTTCCTTCCTTCCTTCCTTCCCTCCCTCCCTCCCTCCCTCCCTCCCTCCCTCCCTCCCTCCCTCCCTCCTTTCCTTCCTTCCTTCCTTCCTTCCTTCCTTCCTTCCTTCCTTCCTTCCTTCCTTCCTTCCTTCCTTCCTTCCTTCCTTCCTTCCTTCCCTCCCTACCTCCCTCCCTCCCTCCTTTCCTTCCTTCCTTCCTTCCTTCCTTCCTTCCTTCCTTCCTTCCTTCCTTCCTTCCTTCCTTCTTTCCTTCCTTCCTTCCTTCCTTCCTTCCTTCCTTCCTTCCTTCCTTCCTTCCTTCCTTCCTCCCTTCCTTCCTTCCTTCCTTCCTTCCTTCCACCTCCTTCTCCTTTTACTTCTGTTATGGCAAATGGCGCCAATTCACTGACTATATTTCTAATTATTTCTTGTTTGTATGAGAGAATGCTAAATTGTTACCTTGTGAGCCTGGATCGTGTAATTTCATCAGGAAGATTCATGAAAAATCTGATCTCCCTTCCTTCATCGCAGTTATGTATAATTGACACTTGTTGGAAGGAGATAAACAGAGTCAAGAGAATTTCAGTCTTAGAAGAGAAGCCCCCGAGGTGAGAGTAGCCTGAGAGAGCAACTGGAGAGGGAACAAATGTGACCCAACTTGAAAGTGTTAGATGTTTTCCTTGTATATCTTGTACTTCTTGTATTTCCTTGTATTCTTGTATTTAACCAAGAAATTTAAAAGTTAACCAATTTACCAAGTCACTAAAATTAAACTTTTTTTCTTGTAAACAGAAAATTCAAGGAAATCAAATTATTAAAGTTAAACATGGTAACATTATAGAGCTTTTGGTTATTAAAAACTCCTATGTACACATGCCAATAAAACAGACAATGAATGTTTTGGAGACAATGTAAATGACTACAACTGGTTTAAGAAAAAGCAGCAAGAGAATGAAAGCGATGCAAGTCATTTCTTTGAAAAACTAGCATAACCCCATAACTCTAACACTGGAGCAAATGAGTAAGACTTGGGGACCAGCTAGGCTGGCTGAGATGTTTCTTGCCAACACTTACTTAGTTCTTACTCATACCAGGTGAGGTTCTGAACATTTCACAAGTACTTCCTGTCATTCTCCTTAGGGCCCTATGAGGGAGGGGTTACTATTAACCTCCTTTTACATATCAGCAAATTGAAGAAGTTCAGAGGTTAAGGAACTTATCTGCTCCCAAGGTCAACACAGGTGGCATGTGATGGAACTGAGAGGTGGCATGAAATAGTGTCCTCTAGTGCCAACTCACCCAAGTTTACATCCTGTCTCACCAGTACTAGGTGTGTGATCATCGGCACAGATTTTTTTAATGATTTATGCTTTCGTTCTCATATATGTAAGACCAAGAGATGAATATAATGATCATCTAAAGAGTTTAGAACAATATCTGAACATAGCAAACACCCCTTATATAGAATCCTATTATTATTGCTATTATTATTATTATTATTATTATTATTATTATTATTATTATTATTATTATTATTATTATTATCATTAAAACAGGACGGGACAGAGAATACCTAAAAAGAGATAATAACACATATTCAAACAAATGAATTTCCTGAAACCTAAAATATTAGAAAATCCAGTAACTTAATTAGGTGCTCTAAATGTTTTTTTTTTTTTTTCTGATAAACTGAATTTATTTTTAAATATTTTATGGTTTTGAAACAATATCTTATTTCTTTCTGAGAGAATGCAAGCAGGGTCAGAGAGAGAGGAATAGCATATCTGAAGTGGGCGTGATGCCTACAGCAGTGAGCCCAATGTAGGGCTTGAACCCACGAACTGAGAGATCATGACCTGAGCCAAAGTTGGATGGGCAACCAACTGAGCCACCAGGATGCCCCTATTTTTTTTCACATATAGTGTTATATTAGTTTCAGAGTACAATATAATGATTCAGCAATTCCTTACAATACCCAGTACTCATGGCAACAAGTGCACTCCTTAATCCCCATCACATATTTCACTCACTACATCTGCACCCCACACACACACACACACACTGGTAACCAGCATGTTGTTATCTATAATGAAGTGCATGTTTCTTGATTTGTCTATTACTCTGTTTCCCCAACATTTGATCATTTATTTAGTTTCTTAAATTTCACATATGAATGAAGTCATATGGTATCTGTCGCTGACCGACTTATTTTGCCTAGCATTATATTCTCTAGCTCCATTCATGTTGTTGCAGATGGCAAGATTTCATTATTTTACGTGGCTGAGTACTATTCCCCTGTGTGTGGGTATTATACAGAATATACCACATCATATAATTCTGTGTGTATAATACCACATTATAATACCACATCATGTATACATACTAAATCTTTATCCATTCATCATTTGATGGACACGTGGCTGTTCCATAATGCTGCCATAATTATCAGGGTTCTTCTCTCTCTTTGAATTATCGTTTCTGGATTCTTTGGGTAAATACACAGTAGTGTGATTGCTGCAGTTGTAGTTTTCACGTTCTGAGGAACCCACTATGTTTTCCACAGTGACTGCACCAGTTTGCATTCCCATCAACAGTGCAAAAGTTCTTTTTCCGAATCCTCATCAACACCTGTTGTTCATTGTGTTGCTGATTTTAGCTATTCCAAAGAGTGTGAGGTGGTATCTCATTGTCCTTTTGACTTGCAATTTCCTGATGGTAAGTGATGATAAACATCTTTTCACGTGTCTGTTGGCCATCTGGATGTCTTCATGCAGGAGTGTCTGTTAAGGACTTCTGCCCATTTTGTAATTGGATAATTTCGTTTTTCAGTATTGAGTTTTGTAAGTTCTTTATATAGTGGATACTAATCCATTACTGGATATGTCATTTGCAAATAGCTTCTCCCATTCTGTAGGTTGCCCTTCATTTTATTGGAGTTTTTCCTTAGCTGTGCAGAAGCTTTTTATTTGGATGCAATCCCAATAGTTTATTTTCCTTTTGTTTTTGTATTTTTGCTTTTGTCTCAGGAGATATACCTAGAAAACGTTTCTTTGGCTAATGTCAAAAAATTACTGCCTGTGTTCTCTTCTAGGATTTTTATCTCTAATCCATTTTGGATTTATTTTCATGTGTTTTGTAAGAAAGTGGTCCAGTTTCGTTCTTTTCCACATTTCTGTTCAGTTTTCCAACACCATTTGCTGAAGAGAATACCTTTTTCCCATTTTATATGCTTTCTTGCTCTGTCAAAGATGAATAGACCAGATACTTGTGGGTTTATTTCTAGGTATTCTGTTCTGTTCCTTTGGTCTACGTTCCAATTTGTGCCAGCACCATGCAGTTTTGATAACTACAGCTTTGTAGTATAACTTGATATCTGGAGTTTGTGATGCCTCCAGAGTTTCTTTGTTCGTCTGTCTGTCTGTTTGCTTGTTTGTTTGTTTGTTTGCTTGCTTAAGATTGCTTTGCTCTTCAGGTACTTTGGTGGTCCCATATAAAGTTTAGGACTGTTTGTTCTAGTTCTGTGAGAAATGCCATTGGTGTTTTCATCGGGGTTACATTAAATATGTAGATCGCTTTGGTAACATAGACATTTTAACATTATTTGCCCTTTCTATCCATGAGCATGGAATTATCCATTTCTTGGTGTTGACTTCAGTTTCTTTCAACCTTATTTAATAGGTTTCAGAGTATAGGTTATCCACCTCTTTGTATATGTTTACCCCTAGATATCTTATTTTTTTGGTCCAATTATAAATGGGATTGTTTTCTTAATCTGTCTTTCTGTGGCTTCATTATTAGTGTATACAAATGCAACAGATTTCTGTATGTTGATTGTACCCTATGAATTTACTGAATTAGTTCTTCAGTTCTCACACTTTTGTCCGTGGAATCTTTCAGGTTTTCTACAGTAGAGTATCATGTCCTCAATAAATCGAGAACATTTTTCTTCTTCTTTATTGATTCCATTGCCTTTTACTTCTTTTTAGTGTCTAATTGCTGTGGCTAGGAGTTCTAGTACTGTGCTGAATAAAAAAGTGGTGGGAGTGTACATCCTAGTCTTGTTCCTAAGCTTATGGGAAAAGCTTTCAGGTTTTCCCCATTGAAAAAGATTTTAGCTATGGGTTTTTCATAGATGGCCTTTATTATGTTGAGGTATTTTTCCTCTAAACCTAATTTGCCGAGGGTGTTTATCATGAATGCATGTTGTACTTGTTCAAATGCTTTTCTTAGCATTCTGTGCAGAGGTCCTGTGCAGGCCTGGAGCTTAGAAAGGACTGGGATGAGCCTCACCTAGGAAGAGGTGAGTACTGGGGTACTCCTTCCACAGCAGATGGCTGCTTGCCAGAGATGTCTGTGCTAGGTAGGGATGGGGCAAATCTCCACCGTGCTAGCAGTGCAGTAGACAGAGTTCAGCCCTGTCCATCACAGGCTCTTCTCTATCCCCAAGTTACACGGCCCTAGTACAGCGTGCCTGAGACTGATATCCCCACACTAATCTTCCTGTCTCCCAAGCTGCCCAAGCCCGCCAGGATCCCCACTGCAGTACTCTGAAGCACAAGAGTCTTCCCTGCAGTGGCTCTATTCCAGAGAAGGCTTTGGCAGTCCCAATGCATGGAGGCTTCTTGCCCCTACCAATATGCAGACAACATGGTCAGCGGGGTGTCAGCACGCTGTGGAGTCCGGATTTGTACGCCCAAGCCTTACCTCTTCCAGGGCGGAGGCTGTCGCACTCTCTAGAAGGGATGGCAGGTCTTTTTCTCGCTGCTGTCTGCACACTGGCTGGAGAAGCACGTCTTCTCAGCTGCTTGAAGTGTAAACGTCCCGGTACCCTGGATAGCTCCCTGTGCTGGCCCATGTCTTTGTGTATGAACATCCAAAGAAAGTATGGCCCATGATTCTGCAGTGGGAATACGGCCTCAGTGGTCATGATGCTGGGCCCTTTGGGACATCTTTCTGCACAAGCAGGCCGTTACTTGATAGGTCTTGCCGAGCAGGAACACTTTACTGGAAAGGGGAACACAGGGTCCCCCACATGTTCATATCTCCCGCCAATACCTGCTGAGGGGCCAGGTGACTTTTCCCCCCGGCCTGTCCCAAAGAGTATGTACGGGCAAGGTGTGGGTGTGGAATGCCCTCACGGCTCCCAGAGCCAAACCCTCAAGTGTGGACACTTGTGTCCAGGGACCGTGGTCAGAGGCCTGGGTGCTCTGTGTCCGAGGGATTACAGCCCTCAGGATGCACATCCTGCAGCCCCGGGTGTCCTCCCGTAGCCGCAGCACTCCCTGGGGAGCCCCAGGGTCCAGGAGTTGCTAAACCCCCTGCACAACTGTATGTGCTGCCTACCGGCCTCTTCCACCACTACACCAGCGTGTGTGGGCTCCAGAGTGCTGTCCCTCGACAGGGGCCACCCTCTGCAATTCAGGAGCCTTCTGACTTCCCTATCTCTGAAGCACACCCGTCTCTCATTGGCCTGTTGGGACCGTCCTGCTGTTCTCTGTGTACAGGAAATGTCTTGCATTGCCTGTGCTCCTCTGTCTCCCTGAGTGAGCCCTGGCGTGTCTGTGTCCTTTCCTGGCTTTGCCTGTGCCAACGCCTCTCTGGTGATGCCTGCTTGCCTGGCCCAAGTGGGCACAGCTGTACCCGTGTAACCGCCTAAGTCTCTGCACACCTGCGTGTTGTGTCAGCTGCGGCTCTGCTGGCCTGTCTTGTCTTTGGTGTATGCTTCTGCGCTTGAGTGTGTTTCCCTCAGAATTCAACCCCTTTCTTCCACTGACAGATCCAATTGCTGTCCTGCTGTCAGGTGGAGGGGCTTCTGCGTGTTCTCTTAAAAATTTTTTTTTTCAACATTTATTTATTTTTGGGACAGAGAGAGACAGAGCATGAATGGGGGAGGGGCAGAGAGAGAGGGAGACACAGAATCGGAAACAGGCTCCAGGCTCTGAGGCATCAGCCCAGAGCCCGACGCGGGGCTCGAACCCACGGACCGCGAGATCGTGACCTGGCTGAAGTCGGACGCTCAACCGACTGCGCCACCCAGGCGCCCTACTGCGTGTTCTCTTATATGTTCCTGGAGCCAGAAATCCTTCCGTGCCCATAGGACCTTCGTCAGAGGATTGGCCATGCACTCACTGCCAGCCAGTTAATGTCCCCAAATGCAGCTGCCTTGCTGTGACCATTAAGTCACACATCTATTTTCCGTTCTTCTGTTTTCAAACCCTTTGTACCCTAGGGGCTCAAACGTCACTGGCTTGCACGTTTCAGATGCAGGCGTAAAGTGTGAAAGGTGGTCTAGCAACGTTTTCCCACTTCCTCCTTTGCCATGTGGCATGTTCCTGGCTGGGAGAGACTTACCCTGCCAGCGTGTGTCTCGTTTCTGTGTGCCTCCTGTGTGTTCTGTTCCCTCATTTGTCCATTACTTCCTACCTGGGAGTCTGTTTCATGTTTGCTGAACCATGCAGAGACCATGCAGAATTCCTGTGTGTGGTGGTTCAGTCAACATGACTGAGGATGTCACCATGCGGGATTCTGGGGGCACCATCATGGACATCATCAAACCCTGAGTATTGGACATCCCTGGCCTGTGCTGGCCTCTCCATTTCCTTGAATTTCCTCATTTTCACAGGAAAGATATGAACCTGGGCGCTGGCCTTTCTCTCAGGTTTGTGCCCTGTCCTCCCTCACTCAACTCTCCATTGGTTCAATCTTACTGACCTCACATGCAATCCCAATGTGTGACCCATCCCTAAAGACAATGTCCTACGTCCCGCCCTTTCTTGGAACTCCAATGTGCAGGCAGAGAACACTTACACCTCTGGACAGTCGCATGTATACATGGACACGCCCGAGAGCGTACCTTAGCCGAAAACACACACAAAGACTTCATGCTGTTTATCACCCATTCTATATTTCTTCAAATGTACTGGACCCCCACCCTGTGCCACGTGTCACCACGAGCCTTGTCCTTATTTCGTGGGCAGGAGAAACTTGTGGACCATCGGTGAGCGTCGGAGGCTTTCCACTAGGGTCCATGAAGTGCGATGCTCCTTATAGTCTTCTCAAGATTGTGCATATCCCTGGGATATAAGGGTACACACAGACAGAGACACACAGACACAACCCCCCCCACACACACACACAGAGGACAGGTGAGAGTCTTATCTTGGCCCTGTTTAAGGTTGCTTGCATGTTTCCAAACGGAAAGTAGAATGGGAGGGTGTGATAAGCTGTGCCAAAGCTGACAAGTGGCTCCAGAAGCCAGACAACATGTGGGATGGTGGTAGGACGCCTGAGGGTGGGGTTCATGGTCCTGGAATGACAGTTGTCACCATGCTAACTGATGAGCCAGCTTTGGATGTCCCGATTTGCTCATTCTTGTTGTCTAGCCCACTGCCCACCTTCAGCCTCCCCAAAGGGGCAAAGCCTCTTTGACACGTTACTTCTTAAGACTCCCTGTCTCAGGCCGATGTCCTTTTGACCTGGTGTCACCTTCTGTGCCACTGTGAGTCTCGGTGCCTCCATGCAGAAGAGAATTGTGCCATGGGCCCCACGGCACACATTTCAGTGCCCACACCCTTGGCTGCTCACCTCTTTCCCTCTCAGTTCTCTCTCCTGGGGCCTCCATCATCTTGAAATACATCAGGGGATTGCGCCAAATATCCTCTATGATTATCTGGTAGGGGATACAGGCCAGGCCTCAGGTAGCTATCCCACGCAGTGGGGGAACCCATGAAAATCACCTCCCTTCCTTGTTACAGGGCCCCACCTCAGCAATCCTGCTAGAGCCGGCAAAGCTGTGGTCAGAGAACCAGTTGAAGAAGTTGAGGCTGCTGTTGTCATGCCTGCGTCTGTAGGCCTCCTGTGTGTACCTTGGGTACCACTGGATGGGACTGGAATGAGACGCCCTATACCCTGCAGGAAGACGAGTATGTGAGAAGCCGCCAGAGAACTAATCACATTCAACCCTCCACCCACTGCCGCCCATGCATTCAGTGGACACTTACCAGCAAGGCCAAGGACCTATTCCTTCGTAACAACTTCATTCTGGAAGTAGGAGTTCTTGCCAAAAAACAGCAGGATCTTCCGGCATTCCCTGGGAAACTTGTGTTGCTCCACCTGCCGTGGTAGAAATGTGGGGCAGAAATGTGAAATCTTGTTCCAGGAGACCCGCCCTCCCCTGAGAAAGGAACACACCACTTCTCCCCACCACCTTCCCCACCCACACAGCCACCCACCCACACCACCTCCCACTCCCAGGCCGACCTTCAAATTGGTCATGTGGCGAAGCATGCTTTCATCGTGCTTACTAATCAGGGCTGACATCTGAGGGTGGTTCACAAACTGCTGCAGGTCAAAGAGCCTTCAGGTGCTGGGCGTGAGAGACCTCGACCCAGAGAACCAGTGTGGACCGCATCCTGGCGTCCTCCCCCAGGCACTGGCATCCTCCCCCAGGGCCTCACGCCCTCCCCACAGGCTGCATCCAGGCCCACGGGGTCTCAGGATTCCGCAGGGATCTGCTAGACATGCACAGGAGGCTGTGCATGCCCAGACGCCCGCATCCACGCCTAGCCTTGTGTGCTCATGAGGACACTGAGGACGCTTACTTCCACACAGCCACACAGCCACACAGCCACACAGCACACATCCAGTCTCGCGCCGACCAGTGGGCATACGCATCGCTTTCCCCGCAGCAAGATGCTTAGCGGGACCCATAACGTGCCCCCACGCGGCTTTGCATGGGAAGAAGCCCTCGGTCATTTCCCAGTCCTGGCCTCGACCTCCACCGCCACTCCGCACTCTCTCAGCGCTGTTTCCGTGCCAGGTGTGACATAAAGCACAGGTGCCTCCACCACCCCAGCACTGCCCTCCATCCACACTCATTGCAGAGCCAGGACCACTGGATGGGATCATGTTTGCACCTTCCCGGCCACTGGAGCGTGGCTTAGCTCCAGTCCCTGTCCTGGGTTCCTCTAAATGTCACCTCCCTTTCCTTCCTCTTGTGCAAGCCCAGCCCCCTCTAGACCCTCCACCAGCAGCAGGAAGGACACAGCCTTGGCCCAGATACCACGGATGCCCTGGATAAGGGCACTTCTCTGTTCCAGATGATGCCGCCGCCTCTGCCACATCCTGAGTTTGAGTCGAGCGTGCTCCCGGTTGGCTTGTTTATTCACGGGCTGTACCTCTATCTGAAGGGCCTCCAGAGCCTCCAGTGGGGAAGGGCAATGACTGAGGCCTGTCTCGAACTGCTTCTTCTTATCCTGCTTCACCTGCAGATGCTGGGCTTCTTCCACCCATCGACCTTCCTGCTCACACGGCTTCTGTTCCACCTCCTCCCGCTCCTCCTTGTCCTCCTTTCCTTCCACCTCCTCCTGACCCTGCTGCTCCTCCTCCAGCGCTCCCTTCTCCTGCTCCTCTTCCTCCTCGGTTTGCAATTCGGCTCTCCCTTTAATGGCTCCCACGCCTTCCTTTCCTCCTCCTGCTCCTCCTCCTGGTCCTCTTCCCCTGCCACCGCCGCCACCGCCGCCGCCACTGCCCCCTCTTGTATACCCCGTTGCTCCTGCTCCTACCCTTCCATTTCCGCCAACTCCTCCTCTTTCCGCTCTTCCTTCTTCTGCTTGGGCTTCTGCTTCTCCTCCTCCTTCTATTATTTTTCTCCTGCTGCCTCTCCCCCTCTTCTTCCTCCTCCTCCTCTTTCTGCTCTTCTATTCCTGCTGCTCCCCCTCGTCCTTCACGTCCTCCTCCTCGTGAAACTGGACCTTCTCCTTCCCCGGCTCCTGCTCCTCGTCCTCCTCCCCCTTATTCCTCTGGTCATGCCCCTCTTCCCCAGGCGCGTCCTCTTCCGCGGCCGCCACCTCAACCTCCTTCTACACCAGACCCCACAGCGCCTCCACCGCCACTATGCTATGCCCCAGCGGCAAGGATATCTCACTGGGGCCGCCCACCTGCCCCTGGGGTCGGGCCTGGCCTTCCTGCACAGGCTGTTCGCTGGTGGCCTGCAAGCCTTCGGCCTGCGGCACCTCCGGCCCTGCCGGAGACCCACTGTCCCCACGGGCCCTCGTCTCTCGACCGCCCCCTTCCTGGTCGAAGGCGGCATAGGGACACCGGGCATCCCCAATGTTTCGGAAACACGAGTTGCGCATCATGCGGCCCCGGCCCGAGACACGAACTGTGGCTGCTATCGACGACGAAGCGGGAGGTGAGAGCACGGCCCCCTCCCCAGACCCAGTCAGTGGAGACCTGAGGGCAATGTCTGGCAACTCGCTCCCCCCTTCCTCCCAGAGCCCAAACGTCGAGGGGTTGCATGCGCATGGTGCTGTACCCAGGATGCCTCGCGGTGGCTAGCGCTATGCTGCTGCCGCCTAGGAGACCTTTGTGGTGAGAGGTGCGCCTGTGGCTTTGAGGCTGAGGGAACTCCAAGCCACGCCCAGGCTGCTTCACTGCCTTCAGGACCAATCATAGGGAGGGTGGTGTGCGTGGCTTCGGCGGTCCCGCCCCTAGGTCACCCGGAAACTGGGGCGCTTCTGTTGCCTAGTCAGGAAGGCTCTGGGCCCCATGCAGTGCAACTCCTCCCGGGGGCTTGCAGCAGGCCCTGCGTGCCCTCTGGGTGTCCTGTTTGGCTTCTGGGCATGCGAAAGTGACCTTTGCATTCCACGGTGCTTTGGGCACGCTGCTCTACACACACGGGTAAAGGGGACCTCCATGCTTTTCCCATTTACACCGCCACCTTTGTTCATTGTGCCACTAGTCCAACAACTCCACTGAGCGGATCACCCTGGCTGTCTGGGAGAAGCATTTCAGCTGTGCGCCTGCTGTCTGTGCCCCCTGGTTTTCCATCTGCTCAGCCTCCTTTGCATACTCTCTACGTCCATCCTTGCTCCAAGGAGACATGTATGCCATGACAGCAGTCTAGCAGTGCACTGGCTCGGGAAGGTCGGTGACAAGAGGTGTGTGACGTGGGGAGGACGCCACACTAGGGGAGGCTGCGTAGCATGCGCGCTGCTCTTGCCGTTTGTCCCCGTTGCCTGGAAAGTGACACGCTGGCACGCACACACCGCCCCCCTCATGATCGGCTGCCCATTCCTCCCGTGTGTGGCCGTGCACAGGAAAGACCCGTGACCATGGGACCTGGGACTCCTGGAGCTTGTGCCTGTCTCACGGACAGCGGTCCCCTTCCTCCCACAGTGCTTGGCCATCTTCTCACAGGGACCCTCCCCAGGTCTTCGTTGGCTGTATGTCTGTTCATCCTGGTCCCATTTCCTTTACCACTCACTTAGGCGGCAGGCTGCCTTGAGCGTGGGCGCTGACTCAAAACACTGTCCCCCTGTGCCACAGACAGCATGATTTCAAGGGCCTCTGAAAGGTATCAGGGGGTTGGGGGATGTAGCTTTGGGACGCAAGTGAGGGACACACCCCAGGGTCTACACGAAGCCACGTTACCAGTTTGGGGAACCAATAAGCTGCAGAAGGTGTGAAGCGAGGGCAGTGATGTGGTCTCCCTCCGTGTCAGGGCAGTGGTGATGTGGACTCCCTGCCTGTCTCCTTCAGAGAGCAGCAGCTACACACACACACCACACAGAGACACTGCAGGATTGGAGGCTCGAGATGCATTGCCTGGCCAGGCAACACACTCATGCATTGCCTTTTCCCTTTGGTGGAATGAAGTGTTCCCCTCCCTCTTTAGGGGACCAGGAGGCTGCCAGGCAGGCGGGGGATTCTAGGATTGCCAAATTGGTGTGCCGGGACCCCTGGCAAACATGTTGCTTCTGTGACACAGAAGAGGTTCCTCCAGACTCGCTGGACCATGTCAGGATACGTACGGGGTACAGAAATGCTCCAGGGTGGCTGTGATATATGAGGCAGCACACCACAGCTTCAGGTGACAGCAAAGCATAGAAACGCAGGTGGATGGGAAGAGGCTGAACAGGTGGTAGGGGGCTGAGAGGGGGTGGCCACTGTGACAGACAGAGAGGCAAACATTTACCCAGAAAGGGAGACGAACAGGTCCAGTGGTGAGCCCTCAAGCTGCCCTCAGCAGAGGATGTAGGGGGTGGGCAAGACAGAGAAGCAGACCCAGAGCCTGGTGCACCTGACCTATGCAACTCACTCCCTCCAGAGAAATGGGGCCTGTCAAACTCCCATGCATCGCTGGGAGACCCCGTGGCAGGAACGTGGGAGCAAATCTGGGTCCCAGGTGCAGGGACTGCCTGGGACAAGAAGGCAATGCCTTTCAGTTTGAACAACACCTACCACAATATTGGGCCCAGGGGCCGGGCCCCAACTTCGCAAGGGGCCCTAGACCAGCCAGGCCTGTCTCTGCAGGGTCATCCAGGAGGACGTTCACCGAGACCCATACCCTGGCTGGGACCACAAGACCTTGCGATGATCCCCTTAGGCCGGTCCAGGAGCAGGTCCAGACTTACTCATGCTATCTGCTGCCTCCCTCCACTAATCCCCGCTTCCTTGCAGGGAACGTTGTTCCTCCTCCGCTGGGCCATGGAAGGCCCAACCCCAACTTGCCCCTGGCCAAGGCAACACAAGACGAGCGGACCCAGGCAAAGTCCAGGCTTTCCTCCCGTCATGAAAGGTGATCAGGTAGCTCCGTGTCGATCCCAGGAGCGAAGGGATTACACTCGCTGGACTTGGGCACTTGAGCCTCCCCCTTACCCACCAAGTCAGGAAAGCCCCCAGTCTCTTTCCTTCACTTGCCAACGGCCTACACACACTCACTCAGGCACAAAGATGCACGGCAACGCGGCACGTGGACACAGACACGCACACGCTGCCAGCACAAACGCTAGGTCTCAGGCAAAAGTACTCACAGGCGCCAGCCACAATACACTCACAGACACTCTACTGGACCTCTGCACTCACGCATGCCCTCTGCCACATCCCACTCACGAGGCTAGCTCCTCCCCACGACCCACACTTGCTTTCCCTCCTCACACCCCACACGCATTTGTCCTGGGGCCCAAACCTGGCTGAAAACTAGGGCAGATTCAGGACTTCCATTGGGTCACGTGAACTTGCGTTGAGATGCCGAGGAAAGGGAGCCACATCTGATACCAACATTCCAGTACCAATGGCACTGGAACATGGCATGTGGAGAAACACCAGCCATGACTAGGTTCCCAGCCTCCTCGGCCCCTGCCCTTTCTTCACACCCTCTAAACACTGGGGAGTCCCTTGGGTTTCAGTACCTCCCAGCTGGCTGCAACCTACAGGGCAAGGGCCAAGGGACTGACCTTTCACAGTTCACATGTATACCCAGCTTGTGGTGGCTGCTTGGAGGCAGTCACGGCTTAGGAGGCCTGGATGTGCTCTGACCCCTGTTACTTACGCGTCCCTTTGTGTGTTCCCTTGCAGCCCTGTCCGTCAGCAGCCTACTATGTCCATATGGGCATGCACAGCACACGGAAACCCAGATGCAATGAGACTGTCCAGGGACAGGACAGAGACACAGAAAGAGAGACGGAGGTGGGGGAGGGAGGAAGCGTTCCCTAGAAAAAATGATCACAGGGACTCAGAGACAGACAGAGACCAGAGGGACATGGAAGGAGGCAGAGGAAGGAGAGTAAGTCACAACTAGAGATAGCCACAGAGGGGGAGTGTGTGTGTGTGTGCCTGTGCCTGTGTGTATTCATGTGTATGAATGGGGGAAATTGTCTGGGACTGAGACAGGGGTGTGGCCACGATTCCTGGACTCTCGAACGCCCTCTTCCAGCAGAATGGAGGCCCGGTATTCTCAGGAATCTCCGCGTTTTCCAGAACATGACTCATTTGCTTTGGGGCCCTAGCCCATCCTCAGGCTAGGAGGGCCATAGAGCACAAAGAGTGGGAACTTGAGGCATGAGGCTCCAGATAGTCTGGCCCAGCAGGTGGAGCGTCGAGGCCCAAGGTTTTTAAATGCCTGCTGCCTCCTTCTGGAGCCCACCAGCATTTGGGAGGCACGCCCATGGCCCCGTGGGCCTCCGCACACTGCAGTGGCTGTGGCTGTGGCTGTGGTGGAGGTGGGGCAGAGGCAGGGCAGTGAACTTTTTGACCGTGGGTCCTTGGGGTGAAGGATCTCCAGACCAGACCCAGACAGTTGGCTGCTGTTCAGGAACAATCAGCAGGAAGGGAAGTGGGCGTGGCTCCAGCATTTGAGCCCCTCCCTCCCCTTCCCGGGTCTGGAGCCGGTTCTCTGCCTCCCCCTCCAGGGTGGCCTCCCTGTTTGGCCCATGTCCTTTTCCGCTTTGTCATCGACCACAACTGTCCTGTGGGATATCTCATATCGGAGAACTGGTGCTACAGATCTCACCTCCCTGGGGAGGAGCCAAGATGGCAGACAGCATGGAAGTTTCTTAAGTGTCTCGTGTGCATGAAATACAGCCAGACCAACACTAAACCATCCTACCCACCCAGGAAACTGACGGGAGGATTAGCACAGCAATCTGCATATCCTGAACCACAGACTTCAACAGGTACGTGACATGGAGAAGTGAACTTGGAGAGCGAGGAGGCTCAGGAAGGGAGGTGCTTCTGTGCCCGGAGAGGCGAAGGAGACTGCACAGGTGGAAATTTTACTAATTTTCTTTAATATGCTTCTACATTATTCTTTCCTTTCGTGTCTATATTCACAAATTCTATTTTACTCCCATATTCTCCTTTTAGTCTATTTCAGTGTTTTGATTTTTCAAATTCTCACAACATTTCCCTTTGTAATATTTTTTACTTTCTAAATTTTTCTCCACTCCCACTTTTTTTTCTCTCGTGTCAAACCCCTTTCAACACCCAGATGAAACATGCCTAGAATCTAGCATCATTCATTCCCTTTTTTACGTGTGTGTTTTTAATTTTTTACTTTTAACATTTTATACTTTGAATAGTTCATTTGCATTTTCTACCTCATGAGTTCCTTTTCTCCCTTCAAAATGACGAAAGGAAGGAATTCACCCAGAGAGAAAGAGCATGAAGCAACGAGAGCCAGGGATTCAACCAAGACAGATACAAGCAAGATGACTGAAGCAGCATGTAGAAGCATGATGATAAGAATACTAGCTGCGGTCCAATGTAGATTAGAGTCCCTTTGTGCAGAGAAAACATGAAGTAAAAGCTGTCCAGAATGAAATTAAAAATGATATAACTGAGCTGCAATGACGGATGGATGCAGCGGTGTCAAGGATGTATGAGACAAAACAGAGAATCAGCGATACGGAGGACAAACTGATGGAGAATATGGAAGCAGGAAAATCGAGGGAGATTAAGGAAAAGAGCACGGTTGAGCAATTAGAGAAATCAGTGACTCATGCAGAAGGAACATCATCAGAATCATAGGGGTCCCGAAGAGGGAGAGAGAGAAATAGGGGTAGCAGGGGTATGTGAGCAAATCATAGTGGAAATTTTTGCTAACCTGGGGAAAGACACAGCCATCAAAATCCAGGAAGCACCAAGGACCCCCATTAGATTCAACAAAAACTGACCCTCAGCAAGGCAGCAAGGCATATCATATTCAAGCTCACAAAGTACTCAGGCAGAGAATCATGAAGGCAGCAAGGGGAAACAAGTCCCTAAACTACAAGAGAAGATAGATCAGGTTTGCAGCAGACCTGGCCAGAGAAACTTGGCAGGCCTGAAGGGAGGGTTAGGAATTGTTCAAAGTGCTGAATTAGAAACTTATGCAGCCAAGAATTCTTTATCCAGCAAGGCTGTCATTCAAAATAGAAGGAGAGAGAAAAAGGTTCCCAGACAAACAAAATTTAAAGGAGTTTGTGACCGCTGAATCACTCCTGCATGCTATTTTAAGGGGGGACACTAAGAGGGGAGAAATGATTATCTATCTGTCTATCATCTATCTATCTATCTATCTATCTATCTATCTATCTATCTATCTATCTATCTATCTATCTATCTATCTATCTATGTATCTATCTATCTATCTATCTATCTATCATCTATCTATCTATCTATCTATCTATCTATCTATCTATCTATCTATCTATCTATCTATCTATCATCTATCTATCTATCTATCTATCTATTTATCTATCTATCTATCTACCTATCATCATCTATCATCTCTCTATGTATATGTGTATGTATATGTATATGTATACTTATAATTATATTTTTATTTATTTTTATTTATTTATATTTATAGATAGAAATATATATTTAGATATATAGAGATATATAAATGTATAGATGTAGATGTAGATATAGATATAAAGATATATAGATTTTTTTTCTCCAACTCTTCAAAGAAGATAATGGCCATAAATTCATATCTTTCAGTACTCACTTTAAATGTCAGTGGAGGGGCGCCTGGGTGGCCCAGTCGGTTAAGCGTCCGACTTCATCAAGGTCACGATCTCGCGGTCCGTGAGTTCGAGCCCCGCGTCGGGCTCTGGGCTGATGGCTCAGAGCCTGGAGCCTGTTTCCGATTCTGTGTCTCCCTCTCTCTCTGCCCCTCCCCTGTTCATGCTCTGTCTCTCTCTGTCCCAAAAATAAATAAACGTTGAAAAAAATGTTTTAAAAAATAAATGTCAGTGGAGTCAATGCTCCAATCAAAAGACATAGGGGAACAGAATGGATGAGAGAACAAGCACCATCGATATGCTGTTTACAAGACACCCACTTTAGGTGTAAACACAAGTTCAGAGTGAAAATAAGAGGATGGAGAATCATCTGTCATGCTAACCGTCAACAAAACAAAGCCAAAGCAGCCATACTTCTAGGAGACACTCTAGACTTTAATGTAAAGACTGTGTCAAGTGATGCACAAGGGCATGATGTCATACTCAAGGGGTCTATCCACCAAGAAGACCTAGCAATTGAAAACATTTATGTGGCGTATTTGAGAGCAACCAAATACACAAATCAATTAATCACAAACATAAGGAACCTCATTCTTAGTCATGCCATCAGAGGGGGAGACTTCAACACCCCACTCGCTGCAATAGACAGATCATCTAAACAAAAAATCCACAAGCAAACGGGGGTTGGAATGACACACTGGACAAGATGGGCTTCACAGAGATCTTCAGAACATTTCATCATAAAGCAGCAGAATATACGTTCTTCTCCAGTGCTCATGGAATATTCTCCTCTATAGATCATATCCTGGGGAAAGTAGTCAACCCTAAGGAAGTTCAAAGAGATCGAGGTCACACCGTGCATATTTTCAGACCACAACACTACGAGACTCGAAATCAACTACAAGAAACATTTTGCAAAGGTAACAAATACTGGGAGACTGAAGAACATCCTACTAAAGAATGAAAGGGCAAACCAAGGGTTTAAAGAGGGTATAAAAAATATATGCAAGTTAATGAAAACGTATATGGAAGTCAGTGATAACACCACAACCCAAAACCTCTGGGACGCACCAGAGTCGGTAATAAGAGGACCTATCTAGCAAGTCAGGTCTTCCTAAAGGAGAAAGAAAGATCTCAGAGACACAACCTCACCTTACGCCTTAAGAGGCTGTGAAAAGAACACCCTATGAAACGCTAAACATTCAGAAGACAGGAAATAACAATGATTAGAGCGGAAATTAATGCTATGGAAACCAAAAGTCAAACAAAACAAAAACAAAAACAACCTCAAACAAACAAACAAACAAACAAACCAAAATAGGAGAACAGATCAATGAGCCCAGAAGCTGCTTCTTTGAAGGAACTAACAACATTGATAAGCCAGTCATCAGTCTGATGAAAAAGAAAAAGGAAAGGGCCCAAATAAATAAACTCAAGAATGAAAGAGGAGAGATCACAAGCAACACAGCAGAAAGGCAAACAATAATAAGAGAACATTAGGAGCAATTATTTGCCAATGAAATGGGCAATCTGGGAGAAATGGACAAATTCCTAGACACATATACACTACCAAAGCTGAAAGAGGAAGAAGAGGAAAATTGGAACAGACCCATAGCCAGTAAAGAAATCAAATTCCTAATCAAAAACCTGCCGAAGGAAGAAGACTGCAGGGCCAGATGGCTTTCCAGGGGAGTGCCAGCAAACATTTCAGGAAGCGTTAACACTTATTCTCTTGAAGCTGTTCCAAAAATAGAAATGGAAGGAAAACTTCCAAACTCTTTCTATGAAGCCAGCGTTACCTTGATTCCAAAACCAGAAAGAGACCCCACTAAAATGGAGAAGTATAGACCAATTTCCCTGATGCACATGGATGCCAAACTCCTCAACAAGATATTAGACACTCGGATCCAACAATACATTAAGATGTTATTCACCACGACCCAGTGGGATTTGTACCTGGGAGGCAGGGCTGGTTCAACATCCACAAAACAATTAACGTGATTCATCACATCAATAAAAGAAAGGACGAGAACCACAGGATCCTCTCAATCGATGCAGACAGAGGGTTGACAAAATACAGCATCCTTTCCTGGTAAAAACCCGCAAGAAAGTAGGGATAGAAGGAGCACACATCGAGATCATAAAGCCACCTATGGACGACCCGACCTTACTGTAATCTCAATGAGCAAAAGCTCTCAGCTCAAGTCACCAACGAGACAGGAATGTCCACCCTCTCCACTGTTATTCAACATAGCATTGGAAGTCTTAGCCTCAGCCTCTTCATCCTTCTGCTCCCCCTCTTCAGCTACTGCTCTTCCAGCCCTGGCTCTACCTTTTCTCCTCATTCTTCCCTCTGCTCACGTCCTCCTCAATTTCCTCCCCCAACTGCTCCTGCTCTTCGACTCGTGCTCCTCCTCTTGATCCTCCCGGACTTCCTCCTCCTCCACTTCTTCCCTCGCCTGCATCCGATCATTCACTCTTCCTCCTCGTCGTCCTTCTCCTCCTCCTCCCGTAACTCCTCCCAATCCTCCTCCTCCATCTGATCCTCCACCTCCAACTCTTCCTCCTAGGCATCTTCCTCCTTCTCCAGGTCCTCTCCTGCTACTGCCCTTCCTGCCCTACCTCTGACTTTTGACCTCCTCTTCTTCCCTCTGCTCTCGTCCTCCCCAAATCCCTCCTCCAGCTGCCCCTGCTCCTTTGGCTCGTGATCCTCCTCTTCCTCATGCTGGACATCATCCTCTTCCATTTGTCCTTCTCCTGTACCCAGTCATTCACTCCCCCTCCTCCTCCTCCACTTCTTCTTCTAACCCCTCCCAATCCTCTTCCTCCAGCTCCTCCCGTTCCTCCTCTTCCTCCTCGGTCTCTTCCTCCTTCTGCTCCTACACTTCTGCTCACGCTATTCCAACCCTGGCTCTACCTTTTCTCCTCATCCTCTTCCCTCTAATCTCGTCCTCCTCAACTTCCTCCCCCAGCTGCTCTTCCTCTTTGGCTCGTGCTCCTCCTCATCCTGGACATCCTCCTCCTCCACTTGTTCCCTCTCCTGCACCCAATCATTCACTCCTTCTCCTCCTGCTCTAAGGCCTCCCAATCCTCTTCCTCCAACTCCTCCTTATCCCCCTCCTCCTCCTCCTCCTGCTCCTCGTCCTTCTCCACCTCCTCCTCCTCCTCCTTCTCCAATGCTTCCTCTGGTCATTCTTCTCTTCCCCAGGCACATGTTTGTCCCTTAAGACCACCACAATCTCCTCTAAAAATGGGAGCCAAAGCTCTCGCAATGCCCCCAGGACATCCGCAATGAGCACCGGACCCTGGGGCATGGGCCCTCACAAGCCATCGTGTCCCTGCAAAAGGAGGCTGGCAACATCCCAGGCCTCCAGGGGGACCTGGTAGTGGGAACCTGGGAGCAGCGACAGGGTCCCCGGTGCAGCGATACCCAAGGGACGATCATATCATGCTCTGTCTTTTCAACAACACCTATAGCAGTATCGGATCTAGAGGCCAGGCCCCAACGGGCCTCACATGCGACCCCTGACCAGCCAGCCCTGTGTAGGCAGCGCCATCCAGGAGGAAGCTCACCGACACACATGCCATGCCTGGGACCCTAAAGCGCTTCGATCACCCCCAAGGCAGATAAGGTCAGGGCTAGGTTACTCCATGGGACCTGATGCATCCCTACAGTCGTCCCCAATCCTTGTAGGACAGGTCGGACTTCCTGGGCCATGGGGTCTCCATGCTGTCAAGCTGGCAGCAGCCAACACATGACCAGTGGTACTTGGACACTGTCCAGCCTTTCCTCTCATGCTGGACGGTGGTCGCGTCTTTACCGAAAGCCCTGTATGGGGGCTAAGGGCTGTGGGGAAGGCAGATAAGCGGGTAGCCAGGCACAGATGAGACCACCCGCTGTGATCCCGCAGGGTCACTGGGACTTCACTTCCATCTGGCCCACCCTCAAATGCTAGGGATGGGGCTTTGGGGGCAGTGCGGACGCCTTGCAGCTTCAGCGTCAAGGAGCTGGGCACACACACCTGTGGGCACAGCCGGCAACAGACTGGGACCAGTGTTCCTACCTAGGCCCCCTTGACCCTCCCCCACCTGAGAAGAATACGGGGGGTGGGCTGTAAGGCTTTAGAGTCCCCAAAGCGCACACACAGTGGGCCACGTGCTGCCCGTTGCGGTTTGGGTTGGGGCGGGTGGAGCACGGTCGGGATCCCTGACTCCAATGTCCACAGCATCCTCCGTCGACATGCAACCGCTGAGACACTGAGAAAGGAACCCAGTTCCCCATGTTACATGAGGCCTGGAGTCGACAAAGCCTGAGTCTAATCAGGGTCGCCCGCACAGGGACTGAGAGGCTCATGCTGGCTCCACTTACATGCAAGGGGAACAGAGTTCTGGGACACAACTTGACATGTCCCGAGCCCAGCTGCAGTGGCAGGGGTGATCTTGTGGGGCGGGGAGAGGTGTTGCTGGCAACAAACTGTCCCCTAAGAGAGCAGCTGGCAGACTGTTCACCTGCCCATCCACACAGGGATCCCCAAACACCACACTGCTGCGGCACTCCAGGGGGACGCAAGTCACCTGAGGTCTAGGGTCTAAGCTCCTCCCTTTCCCTGGGCCTGGTGCACAGGAAGCAGAGAGGAGAGCCCCGAGGAAGAGCTGACTGGTGACAAAACATGGCACGTCTGCCTAGAGCAGAGATTCTTGCTGGACACCTCCCTCCAGTGAATTACCTACGCCTTCTGCACACAACGTAGCCTGATAGCTTGGGTTCGTTAGCTACTCTGTGCACAAGGCCTGGGCACAACCTTGTAGCCCTTCCGTATATGCTACTGTAGGCCACCAGGGCAATTCAACACACACACACACACACACACACACACACACACACACACACACACACACACACTCACTCACTCACTCTCACATAGACACAAACTAACACACATACAAGCACACTCACTTACAAATGGTCCACTGGCCACTGGGCAAGGGTTTCCTCCCCTCGGTCCCCGTCTTGACCTTGCACCAATTTCCCTTTTGCATCCTGACTTGAGCCCCCTGGCAGAGCAACAGTTGCACCCATCCCAGCGATTACCATCAGGACTCAGGAGGGAAGGGACTGCACTCCTATATTCTGGCACCTGACCGTCCCACATAAGCACCTCATCCACAGAGACCCCTGTGTCTCCGCTTGTCTCGCCGGCGGCCTACACACCCACTCCTGCACACACAGAGACACACGGCTATGCAATCGCATGAATATATGCACGCACACACTGCCGGCACCACCACGGATCTCAGGCCCAGTTTGCCACAGACACCCACACACACTCTCAGGAAATCACGCTGGGTCTCCACCCTGGCACGTACTCTCTCCATGAAATCCCACTCATAAGCCTCGCTGCTGCCCACAACCCACACCTGCCTCTTGCCCTCACACATATCCCATCCTGAGCCACTGTCTCAGGACAGGGCTCGGGGTCAAAGGGACCCCGGGTGTGGGAGGCAGCAGTAAGGTATACTGGGATCGACTGTGAGAAGCCTGCCTTCTCCTGAGTTCTCCAGGGACATGGTTCCTTAGCTCTGATCCTCACTGGAAGTGTTGCTCACTGGATCCTCTCTCACCAAGGAGACGACACCCCTCTGGGACCAAGGATCCTGGCTGAATCTCCCCAAGTCCTGGACACACTGTACCAGCACCCAATGGACCAATTTGGTCCCGCTGTGCAATCCCCTTCCCTGCCTTTCGGCTCTGGCATATTCAACAAGTCTCCACATAACAGGTCTGTCTCTTCCTCCTCCTCCTTCCAGACTCTGCCTGCCCAGGAAGGCAGGCCTCTGTGCACATGGCAACACCTGCCCCACACCAGTACTGGATCTCCTCTGCACACACAGAATCATCCTGTCAGCGGCTAGGACAGTCACACTCAGGTCCCGTCCTCGTCCTCCCTCCTTGGGTCCCCCATAAACACACACACACACACACACACAAACAGAAGGGTTTTTAGCTTCCTGTATGTGTCCACATAAACATCGTGGCAACTCTTCAAGGCTGCCACATGAGATCATTTCCCCAATTGTCTCCGGGGCTCAAAGAAGACAGGAGACGCATCCACCCATCTCTTCCAGCACTGCTCGCGTCCTGCATTGTTTCTGCATGGGCAAACATAGAAGTTCTGTGTCTTTCACGCCCACACAGATGCAGAGCCCCTGACGCATATGAGCACACCCAGACGTTTTCGCTTACACGCACACACACGCACCCCACGCAACAGACACCAAGAGTGATATGGGGTATTTGCAAATACATATCAGATGGTGTCACTCTTGTGCCTCGCCCTTTTGTGATCCCTCTTGCTTTCTCACCCAGGGATTCATTTCCAGCTCCCAATGGCCTTGGACTACTTTGAGAATGGCTGTCAGGTTGCGGGAGGACAAGGTGTGGTGGGGCACATGGAAAGAAGTGCGAGATTGTCACCACAGTGGTGCCTGGGGTCACGGCAGCTCCAGTCCCAAAGACTGGCAGGCAAAACCAGACTGAAGGAGCAGGGGGAAGCCCGGGAGAGGGCGGACATCCACGGGGAGCATTTGTGGTGGAGAAGCATTGCTCCTCCCCAGTTGCACTCCAAAGCCCCAGTCCACAGCACAACTGCATTTGGTTTGCAGGCATCGTCCCAATGTGTGTTTGCAGCTGAGTCCCTGCAGGTCCCTTGTCATCCTCCCACCCGCTCCCCATGCTACCTGGGTCCCAGTCTCAGCGGACCTTCCATTTCCAAGCCAATGTCTGGCCCACGTTCCCTTGCCCATACAACACACGTGTCAAAACACCACATACTGGCATTCTCACCGACATGTGCGCGCGTCAGGTCACTGTCTTCTGGTCCCTTCCTCCCTCAGTTGTACTGCAGGGGATTGGGCCACAGGTCCTCGCTGATGATCTGGTAGGGGACACAGGCCAGCGCCACATTGGGCATAGCCCACTCTCCTCTCTGGCTGGGGGCCACCCACATTCTCATTGCTGAGGAAGGCCTCAGGGGCCCCACCTCGGCAATCCTGTTTGTCCCTGGCAGCTGTGCTCACACAGCCAGTTGAACAAGTGAAGCTGGTGGGGTCATGCCTGAAACTGGGATCTCCATGTTCATAATCGCAGAACCACTGGACTGGAGTGGCACGTGATGCCCTGTAGCCTGCAGGAAGAGAGGTTTTGAGGAACAACCTGATGGCCTCCTCCCCACCCACCTCCTCCTCCCCCTCCCTCCTGCCCCTGATGCATGTTCAACAGCCTCCTGCCCTGCACCATCATGGGACCCACACCCTACCAGCAAAGCTAAGCTGATACTCCTTAATGATCACTGGGTTCCAGAAGTACGGGTTCTCCACAAAGAAAAACATCACTCTGCAGCGGTACTTGGGATGGCCCACTTCCTCCACCTGCGGTGAGCAATGGGACAGGAGGGGGCAAGTGTCCTCCCTCGGGGTCCTGACCTCCTAGCCTGGCTGTGAGGGTGAGCACCTTTGCCTCACCCTCTCCTGCCCAAATCCCACACCCGACGGGATGGCCCCCAGCCACAGCCTCCCCGGTCTGACCTCCAAGTCGACCAGGTAGCTGAGCACGTCTTTGTCCTGGACAACGATCATGGCCGACAACTGGGGGTGATTCAGAATCTGTGCTGGGTCAAGGAGCTGTGCCTTCAGATGCTGTGGAAACAGACACAGCCCACCCCCCCAACCCTCCCAGGCTAAGAGCAAGGGACTAGATCAGGGCATGTGCAGAAAGACCAGGAAACACTAGCCCCCACACTCCTCAGCCTCTGCAAATGCATCAGACCCCATCGACACTGGGCTGTCCGTTGGCTTCCTGTACCTCCCACGCTGTCTGCACACAGCAGGGAGAAACTCCACTGCCTGGACTCCTCACAGTTCCTTCATATACCTGGCCTGTGTGGGTTGCCAGCAGCCCATCATAGCTTGTGATGTTGGCATGTGCTCTGACCCCTCCTCACGGCAGGGTGTCTTGGCATATTCCCGTGAAGACCAATGTTGTCACCAGCCTTCTGAGTCCAGAAGGAATAACAAGGCTTACAAGAAACCGACTGCACACTTACGATGCAAACATAGGGTGTGGGAGGGAGAAAGGATCGAGAAGCACGGACAAGGAGGGGAGAGGAGGGAAATGAAAGTAGACAAAGTGACACAGCCAGTCAGGATAGAAAGACATGGGTGGGACCCAGCCGGAGCCTGAGGACAGAGAGGGAAGCAGGGGAGGAGATGCCAGGAGAGAATCCCGTGTGTGTGTGTGTGTGTGTGTGTGTGTGTGTGTGTGTGTGTGATGGTCTGTGAAGGCAGATTGTACCTCGCTCGGAGTCAGTCTGAGTCGTCCCACTGTCTGGAACAGGGGGGTGGCATGGTTCCACTAAAGGCCATGAGTGTGTGTCTGAAATGCTCTCTTTTGACGGAACTGCTAGAAAACGTGCACAGCCTGTGAATGTGAAGGTGGGTGTACGGCCTGTGTAACTCTCCCATTTGGCATCGAAACGTTTCCTTGCCTTATCTGCTCTGAGTGAAGGCTGCTTTGTGCTACCCTAGCTCTGGTAGCATGGGGACACATGGCTCACGTCCACAAATAATGTTTGAGTGCAGCCTGCAGGCCAACGCTGGCGGAGACCTAGAGGAAGCAGGTCCAAGTCCCCAAGTCCCCCCATCCCCAACAACCGCCCCTGTCCAAGGCCTTACATTGGATCCCAGACCACACAACCCAGGGCCAGGGACCACTGCCCAGCTCTCCTCCCTGGGGTCCCTCGCCCTGAAGCACCCTGCTCTCAGGGCCCAGGCCTCCTGCACTACGGCCCACGCCATTACCCACCAGCACCAAGAAGGATACCGCCTGGGCCCCGAAGCCAGGGATGTGCTTGATGATGGCCCTTCTGTGATCCAGGTAAGAAATGCGCCTCCGAAGAATCCTGCGCTTCAGCCGCCATAAGGCCCTGGAATCTTGGGCATTCCCAGCACTGATCTCCAGCTGAAAACGCTCCAGCGCTGCCAGCGGGTCCTGGGCTGAGGCAGGACGCAGCACTGGCTCTTGCTGCTGCAGCTCCTGTGAGAGCTGGGGCCCCTCCTCCACCTCTGCATCTGCCTCAGTCTTCTCCTCTTGCTCCGGAATCTCCTTCAGCTGCTGTCTCTCCTCCTCCACCTACTCCTGCTCAGGCATGTCCTCTGCTTTAGCCTAGGCTTCCTCAGAATTCTCCTCTCCAGCCACCTCTTCCTCGGTCGCCTCCCCGTCCTCTTCCTCCACCCCGATCACCACCTCAGCCGCCACCATTCCGTCATCCAATATCACCACCAATTCCTCCACTGGGCTTGCCACCTGTATCTCACACCCAGCCTGGGCTTCCTGCACAGGATGGGCGCTTGCCGCCCCTGAATCTGGGGACTGTGGCCAGCCCACGCCCTCCAGCGCCCCTGCATTCCCGCAGGCCAGAGACTCTCGACCTTTCTCATCCAGGACGATCAGGGCCCAGGGTCTCCGGGAATCACCGCTTTTTCTGGACCGCGACGCGCTGGCCATGACGCTCGGCCCCGGCCCCAGTGTAGCTAGGGCAGCCTCAGGACAAGGACAGGGAAATGGCAGCAGGTGGATGGAGCCTTGGCCGCAAGGCCTTGAGGTCCCTGCTGCCTCCCGCCGCAGCCCGCACAAGTGGGGCCCAGGCACACAGGCTCTGGGATTTGACGACTCTGCATTGGCTGTGGCTGCTGTGGAGGAGGGGCTGAGACAGAGGCAGTGAAGAGTGTGCGCCTGAGGTCTGGGGGCGAAGTGTTTCCAGGGCAGGTCATGCCCGCTGGCCAAGTTGGCGGAGCAATCAGTTGCAAGACAGCAAGACGGGGTGTTGGCCGCCAGTTAGCACGTGCCAGCGGCCGGTCCGGGCTCTGGAGCAAGGGACCAACCGCCAGTGTTGACCCCGTTTTGCCGCATGTCCTCTTCAGCACTGTGACCTTCCAGGCCTGACTCGCGAGGTCCCCGGTGTCACACAGTCTGTGTTCGCTTGTACACCCTTTCCCCAGAGGCCTCACTCCGGGCAGCAGAGCATTCAGCACAGGAACGTCCACAGGGTGAGCCACTGCCTGCTCTGTCCCCTTGCTCCTTTTCATGAAGCTGGGGCAAGGCCTGGAGAAGTCCTTAGGTGTCGCACCTACCGGGGCCACATGGACGTCCGCACGGTTTCTCTTTGGCCATCATGCTGAGGGCGGCGGTAAGGTGGGTGCCCACCCAGAACCAGTGACACCCCCCTTAGACCCACCCCACCGCCGTGTCCTTGCATGAAAGCAGCTCAGTAGAACTCACTGCACTGCAATTCAGAGCAAACAAAAACCCGCACAGCCCCATCTGCCACTGGTGCCCTACTGATCTCCGTACAGAGCACCAGGGAGATGGGGTAGTAGGATTTAGCAGTTCCCTCCTGTCCGGAAATCTAACCTTCCAACAAAAGTAGGACGACTCCAAGCAGGGTGCTTAGGGGCCCTTCACCGAGAATTACAAACTTGTCTGTGTCTGTCTCTGAGAAAGCCCCGTGCCTGCTGTCACTAGTACACACGAAAGCAGACGAGTTCCCTCCACATTTCCCAGGCGCCAACGAGAATTCTGAAGAAGAGTGCACCCAGACACAGAATGTCCACTGAGAGAGACAGCGAGAAAGAGACACACAGGGAGACAGAGATATAGAGGGAGAGAGAGAGACACATGCAAGCAGAGGGAGGAAGGAAGAGTGGAGGGGAAGACCAGCCTGGAGAGGGAGAGTCACAGGGAGATTGGCGGGAGAGACAGGGAGGAGGAGCAAGACAAGAAGAGACAGAGGGGCATCTATTACAAGGAGACAGGTGGAGACAGGGGGAGGCATAAGTGAGGGAGAGGAGGGATACAAAGACAAAGAGACCTGGAAGAGAAGTGGGAGGGAGGGGCAGGAAGAAGACAAGGGAGGGGGAGGCAAGGGGAGGGTAAGAGGAAGGACTGCAGGGGCAGCTGAGGCAGAGACAGGTGGGCTGACTCTGACGACAGGGCAACTGCAGTGTGCAGTTTCACCTGTTGAAGTTCACCTGTGCAATTTCCACAGAGACGAATGCTGTACAGTGGTCAGCCCTCAGCACAAAAGGCACCGTTCCCACCTGGACCTTAAGGGCAGTCTGGAATGATCCAGGAACTAGAAGGAAGCTGCAGTGAGGTCACTCTGGGTGAGGAAGAGGGCACCGCAGGGAAGAAAGCAAGGACCCGATCCCCACAGGGCTGCTGGAAGCCCTGTATTTACCAGCAGCAGACAGGAAACGGGACTGCCGGAAAGAGACCGCAGAGACCTAGGGACAGCACGTGTGGGAAGGAATCACGTCCCCAAGCTCGGCAAATTCAAGCAAAAGCAGAGGCTGCACATCCATGGAAGTCAATGCTTTCCGAGTGGAACCAATGAGGTTCTCACAGATGCCCAGGAAATGTGCTCCACTCTGAGGCCCCTCGCCTCTCGCAAGCTTCTCATTCAAAGCCACTCATCACAAGAAAGGGTGCACCGTGAGCAAAAGAGCCAAGGTCTCCTTCGCATCCCCGGACGCAGACAGGTGATCCGCCCAGTAATCTCAAGCCAACGTATGGTGATAAAGGTTACATTCCACCACAGTGCTGGAGGAAACTCGCACCCGAGGGGAGGACAATGAGTGAGAACCGCATCCCAGGCTGTAAGGTAAGGACAGACCGTCAAGCTGTATTGACAGGTCACGAGACCGTGACTCAAATGTTTGTACAGACACAGAGCGTCTGCACAAGCACGAGGGCTGGAGAGTTGCAAGCAGGGAGCTGGATTTCTAAGTCTGGGCTCCCCATATGATATGAAAGGCTAACACGTGCAAGCAGAGCTATGCCCATGTGATGCGGATCAGCTTCCTGAGGCGGTATTTGTACCTTGTGGAGGACCTGAGAGACCCATGCAGGCGGGCTCCTTGTGCACCTCTGCCACCGGGCACATATGTGAGAAACGTAGGGCCAAAGGGTTCCCGTTAGGCTTAGTTTGGCTCACCCTTCAGCGGGTGCATTGAGCATCAGTGCAGAAAGCACTGGGCTCCCTGAAAGAGGCCAACCCCTGACAGAAACACAGTGGTGGTGACCCCTGCTTGATGGACTCCTGAGGAGATTAAAAGGAGTTAAAGGCATGCAGTCCACTAGAGAGTAGAGAGGTGTTAAGCAGGGGAGGGTGCGATGAGGAGGTGTCGGGCCTAGGGTGTGAAGAGGCATTCATGCCATGTGTATGAGTTCTGGGGATCTAACTTGCCAGGGCAGCCGTAAGGAACGCTTCACCGCATCGTCATGTTTCTCAGAGCTAAGTGCTCTCACCACAAACATAGAAGGTTTGCTGAGAAATGTCTCGGTGAAGGTGGCTGGATGGAGAGCTTGCACGTGAAGGATACGGGCACCTCCGTGACTGCCCGTTGTGTTCCTCAGTCATGCACTAGTCCTGGTGGACTAAGCTGAGCTCAGTACCCTGCAGTCAAAGGTGTCTGCATGGTTCCCGCAAACATGAATCAGACTCCCAGGGAGGAAGTAATGGACAAATGAGGGAACAGAACACAAAGGAGGCACATGGAAACGAGACACACGCTGGCAGGGGGAAGTCTCTCCCAGCCAGGAACATGCCACTTGGCAAAAGAGTAAGTGGGAAAACGTTGCTAGACCGCTTTTCACACTTTAAGCCTGTATCTGCAACGTGCAAGCCAGTGACGTTTGAGCCCCTAGGGTCCTAAAGGTTTGAAAACAGAAGGACGGAAAATAGAGGTGTGACTTCATGCTCAGAGCAAGGCAGCTGCATTTGGGGACATTAACTGGCTGGCAGTGAGTGCATGGCCAATCCTCTGACGAAGGTCCTACGGGCACGGAAGGATTTCTGGCTCCGGGAACATATAAGAGAACACGAAGAAGCCCCTCCACCTGACAGCAGGACAGCAATTGGATCTGTCAGTGGAAGAAAGGGGTTGAATTCAGAGGGAAACACACTCAAGCGCAGAAGCATACACCAAAGACAAGACAGGCAAGCAGAACCGCAGCTGACACAACACGCAGGTGTGCAGAGACGAAGGCGGTTACACGGGTACAGCTGTGCCCACTTAGGCCAGTCAAGGAGGCATCACCAGAGAGGCGTTGGCACAGGCAAAGCCAGGAAAGGACACAGACACGCCAGGGCTCACTCAGGGAGACAGAGGAGCAGAGGCAATGCAAGACATTTCCTGTACACAGAGAACAACTGGACGATGCCGACAGGCCAATGAGGGACACATGTGGTCCAGAGACATGGAAGTCAGAAGGCTCCTGAATTGCCGAGGGTGTCCCCTGTCGAGGGACAGCACTCTGGAGCCCACACACGCTGGTGTTGTGGTGGAAGAGGCCGCTAGGCAGCACATACAGTTGTGCAGGGGATTTAGCCGCTCCTGGACCCTGGGGCTCCCCAGGGAGTGCAGCGGCTACGGGAGGACACCCGGGGCTGCAGGGTGTGCAGCATGAGGGCTGTAATCCCTCGGACACAGAGCACCCAGGCCTCTGATCATGGACCCTGGACACAAGTATCCACACTTGAGGGTTTTGCTCTGGGGGCCGTGAGGGCATTCCACACCCACGCCTTGCCCTTACTTTCTCTTTGGGACAAGCCGGGCGGAAAAGTCACCCTGGCCCCTCAGCAGGTATTGGCGCGATATATGAACACGTGGGGGACCCTGTGTTCCCCTGTCACGTAAAGTGTTCCTGCTCGGCAAGACCTATCAAGTAACGGCCTGCTTGTGCAGAAAGATGCCCCAAAGGGCCCAGCCTCATGACCACTGAGGCCGTATTCCCACTGCAGAGTCATGGGCCATACTTTCTTTGGATGTTCACACCCAAAGACACGGGCCAGCACAGGGAGCTTTTCCAGGGTACCCCGACGTTTAAACATCAAGCTGCTGAGAAGTCGTGCTTCTCCAGCCAGTGTGCAGACAGCAGCGAGAGAAAGACCTGCCTTCCCTTCTAGAGAGTTCGACAGCCTCCGCCCTGGAAGCGGGAAGGCTTGGGCGTACAGATTCCCAACTCCACAGCGTGCGGAACCCCACTGACCATGTTGTCTGCATACTGGTATGGGCGAGAAGCCTCCATGCATTGGGACTGCCAACGCCTTCTCTGGAATAGAGCCACTGCAGAGAAAGCTCTTGTACTGCAGAGCTGTGCCGTGGGGTTCCTGGGGGGCTTGGGCAGCTTGGGAGACAGGAAGATTAGTGTGGGGATGTCAGTCTCAGGCACGCTGTGCTGGGGGCCGTGTAACTTGGCGATAGAGAAGAGCCTGCGATGGACAGGGCTGAACTCTGTCTATTGCACTGCTAGGACGGTGGAGCTTTTCCCCTATCCCTAGCACAGACATCTCTGGCAAGCAGCCATCTGCTGTGTAAGGAGTACCCCAGCACTCACCTCTTCCCAGGTGAGGCTCATCCCAGTCCTTTCTAACATCCAGGCCTGCCCGGCACCTCTGCACAGAATGCAAAGGCTGCACAAGTCCATCGTTCCCTTGTGGCCAAGGCAGCCTTTGTCCAGGCACTCGGGCCAAGGAACGCAGGCTGCCTGGGACGAGGCGACCTCTCTGAGTGCCTGCTGGTGTTTGCCCTTGGGAGTCTTCTCACAAGTCTCACATGGCGTGTTGGACACACAGCATAAGACTGTGGACCCAGAGGAAGAACAGCACCCGACTCATCACGGCTGAAGTTGAGAGGGTAGCGGGCACACGGGAGAGGATGGCGTGTCCGTGGCCTTTAAGAGCCCCACCTCCCCGTGACCCTCCACTCTGTTGGCTTGCAATCTGGGCCACCCATTCGTAACCTGAGGTCATTTCAGAAACAGCGAAGTTCACACAAGGACATCAGTACTAGGACTCTTTCAGGAGTCTTGTGGGTGTGAGTGTGTGATCAAATTGGTTGATCAAAAAATTGGGTACTTTTTTTGTTCACAATTTTATTTTCAACATTCATTCTCAAATTTGTTATGCTTTAATATATGATTTTTAAAAAGCTCCTTCAAAATATGATTTGATTTTCAATCTTGCAACACCTCTTAAATTTTTATTTATTGAAAATTGGGTTGACAAGTTCAAAGTCAATATTGAAACGCTTCTCAAATTCATTCCATATGACAATATTGCCCAAATTGCTGATATTTTATTTGATTTTATAGTGTCTAAACTTATCTTTTTAAAAGTTATTTATTTTGAAAGAGAGAGAGAGTGGGAGAGTATAGAGGAGGGGCACAGAGATGGTGAGATAGACTCTCAATCGTGAATTAGTAATCCAAAAGCTCTGAAGAAACAAAAGTTCAGGACCAGATTAATTCTACTGTAACTTAAAGAAGAGTTACTCCCTGTTCTTCTCAAAGGAATTGCAACTTCATTCTATGAGACCAGCATTTACTTGATATCAAAATCAGAAAACTAGTCCACTAAGAAAAAGAAGGACAAGCCCATATGTTTAGTGAACATTGATGCAAATATTCTCAAGAAAATACTTGCACACTGACTCTAATAATACATTATAAAAAGAGGTATTCACCACAATTGAGATAGATTTATTCCTAGTTTGCAAGTATAGTCCAATATTCACAAATCAATTAACACGTTACAGTACACCAATGAGATAAAGGAGAAGAGCCACATTATCATTTCAACAGATGCAGGAGAAGCATTTGAAGAAGTACAACATCCATTCATGATAAACAACCTCGGCAAATTAGGATTAGAGGAAAATACCTCAACATAATAAAGGCCATCTATGAAAAACTCATAGCTAAAATCTTTTTGAATGGGGAAAACCTGAAAGCTTTTCCCATAAACTTAGGAACAAGACAAGGATGTCCACTCCCACCACTTTTTTATTCAGCACAGAGCTAGAACTCCTAGCCACAGCAATTAGACACTAAAGAGAAGTAAAAGGCAATGGAATCAATAAAGAAGAAGAAAAATGTTCTCGATTTATAGAGGACATGATACTCTACTGTAGAAAACCTGAAAGATTCCACGGACAAAAGTGTGAGAACTGAAGAACGAATTCAGTAAAGTCATAGGATAGAATCAACATACAGAAATCTGTTGCATTTGTATACACTAATAATGAAGCCTCAGAAAGACAGATTAAGAAAACAATCCCATTTATAATTGGATCAAAAAAATAAGATCTAGGGGTAAACTCATACAAAGAGGTGAATAAACTATACTCTGAAATCTATTAAATAAGGTTGAAAGAAACTGAGGTCAACAGCAAGAAATGGATAATTCCATGCTCATGGATTGAAAGGGCAAATAATGTTAAAATGTCTATGTTACCAAAGCGATCTACATATGTAATGTAACCCCGATGAAAACACCAATGGCATTTCTCACAGAACTAGAACAAACAGTCCTAAACGTTATATGGGACCACCAAAGAACCTGAAGAGCAATGCAATCTTAAGCAAAAAACCAAACAAACAAACAAGCAAACAAACAGACAGAGAAACAAAGAAACACTGGAGGCATCACAAACTCCAGATATCAAGTTATACTACAAAGCTGTAGTTATCAAAACTGCATGGTACTGGCACAAATTGGAACGTAGACCAATGGAACAGAACAGAATACCTAGAAATAAACCCACAAGTATCTGGTCTATTAATCTTTGACAGAGCAAGGAGCATATAAATTGGGGAAAAGGTATTCTCTTCAGCAAATGGTGTTGGAAAACTGGACAGAAATATGGAAAAGAACGAAACTGGACCACTTTCTTACAAAACACATGAAAATAATCCAAAATTGATTAGAGATATAAATGCCGAACCTGAAACCATAAAAATCCTAGAAGAGAACACGGGCAGTAATTTTTTGACATTAGCCAAAGAAACGTTTTCTAGGTATATCTCCTGAGACAAGGGAAACAAAAGCAAAAATAAACTATTGGGATTACATCCAAATAAAAAGCTTCTGCACAGCAGTATTGTTTTCTATAGTCGTAGACTACAAACAAATTAAATACACAAAAACAGGGGACAGATTAAATACCTCTAATGCAGGCAGGGTAGGATATACCATGAAGTATATTTAAAAAATAATGTCCCATTAGACCAGACACTTTAATTTTTAAGAGGGCAACCCTCATGTCATACCTTTTCACAATCACAAAAATCATGTATCTATAAAATGGGGAGCTCTAGATAATATCTTGGTACCAGCTATATATATATATTTCTTTCATGTGAGATATGCATGTTATATAATTTGAGATTCTGGAAAAAAAAAACCTACAAACTGTTAAAAGTGGTCTTCTTCTGGGGAAGAATAATGGAGGCCTAGCGAAGACATAGATTTCCTTTCATCGAATAACTTGTTTTGCTACTATATGAATTTTTACCATGTGTATATTACCTTTAAAAAGCTCATTAAAGGAAAAAAAAAAGGTTTCCTTAGGATACGTATAGGGAAGTTTATGAATGTGACCATAACACTCCTCTGATATTTCAATATTGCAGTTTGGATCCCAACTTCCTCCCCTCCCTACTCTGCCCACCATTTATCCTCTCCCTCTATTCAGGGTCACTAAACCGTCTTTTCACATACAGGACAGCGCTTCCGGGACTACTGTGGTCCTTACTGTGTGTTCCCCATGTTGTCACGGCTCTCACTGCACTTGAGTTTCATCGTGATCCAGAATCATCTTACATTATATAGTTCTTATAGATAAGCTTTCAAGGCTTGGCCTCTTAGGAAATTAAACTACCTTTCATATTTCTTCAAAAAAATCTTACTGTCTCAGCTGACAACGCTTAGAATATGGTAAATTCTCCCACGATTGGCTAAAGGACCCTCCAGTTGAATTCAAATGCTCTAGTGTTACTCTGGGTTGAATTCACAGGAACAAAAGTCTTTATTGAGCCCTTTGTCTTCAGACCCATTCCTTCCTTTATTTCTCAATTGAGCATCAATTTATTGAGTGTCTATTTTATTCCCAAATTGTAGGAGGTGCTAGAACTTCATGAATGGATAGTCCTGGTCCACAGAAATATTAAGTCCTATTGGAGACATGAAAGTGTAAGATGTGTTGGGGTACCTGGGTGGCTCAGTTGGGAAAGGGGCCGACTTCAACTTGGGCCATTATCTCACAGGTTGTGAGTTCAAGATCCATGTAGGACTCAGTGCTGACAGCTGAGAGCTGGAGGCTGCTTCGGATTCTACACCTCCTTGTCTCTCTGCCTCTCACCCACTGATGCTCTGTTTCTCTCTCCTCCAAAAATAAAAATAAATAAATAAATAAATAAATAAATAAATAAATAAATAAATAAATAAATAAATAAATAAATAAATAAATATTAGGAAAAAAATTATGTGTAAAAGGTGTCAATTGAAGTGTGTATAGAGATTAGAGTTAGGGCATAGAAAGAGAGTGTTGGATCAGGATAAGTAACTAGACCAACTTTTAAGAGTATGAAGGACGGTGGGTAGTAATAAAAGGTGAGTTGGGGTGCCCTAGGAGGACTCCTGAAAGGGACGTCATGTAACGCATTGGAAACAACGTAACTTGAAGCAGGAAAACAGGACACTTGAAGTAATGTATGACCTTTGATAGAAGATTAAAATGGTGAGTTAAGATGTCAGATGACATCATCAGTGTAATCATCACCCTGGAAAGAATCAAAAGGGAAGGGGAAAGGGAATAAAGAAGAGTGTCTACTACATCACCAGACACATAAAGATGCTCAACATCACTAATAAGAGAAACCTGAATCAAAACCACAATGACACATCAATTCACACCTGACAGAATGCCTAGTATCAGCAAGACAAGCAATAACAAGTATTGGTGAGAAGGTAAGAGAAAAAGTAACACCAATGCACTCTTGGTGGGAATGTAAATAGGTGCAGCCACTCTAGGAAACAGAATGCAGGTTCGTCAAGAAATTAACTCAGAAATACTATATCATCCAATAATTCCACTCCTGGGTATTTACCCAGAGAAAAGGTAAACCCCAATTTGAAAAGAGGCATGCACCTCTGTGTTTATTAAAGCATTATTTATGATAGCCCAGCTATGGAAGCATCCCAAGAGTCTGTCAACAGACAGACAGAATTCATAAAGAAATGTAGTGTCCATATAATGGAATATAATTTAATTAAAAAAAAAAAGAATAAAACCTTGACGTTTGCAACAACATGTGTGAACTTAGAAGGTATTATGCTACGTGGGATTATTCTGATAAAAAGAAACACCATATAATTTCACTTTTATGTAGAAGCTAAAAAACAAAACAGGAAAAGAAACAGATTCTTCAATACAGAGAACAAACTTGTGGTTACAATAAGAGAAGTGGGTGGGGTGTGTAAGATAGGGAAAGGTGACTAAGATTTACAAACTTCCTGTCATAAAATACATTATTTACAGAGATGAAAAGTACAGCACAGGAAATATAGTTGACATTAAAACAACACGATGTGGTGAAAAATGGTGATTACACTTACCAAGGAGGGCACTGAATAATATATAGAATTATCAAATCGCTATTTTATACACGTGAAACTAAAATAACAGTGTATGTAATTTATACTTCAATAATAGAAAATTAAAAATGAAAAAAAAAAGATCATCTATTACCGTTGTTGTCTGGGAAATAAAAAAAAAAAGAGAATAGGTTAGATATTTGATAATTATTTTAGCCTGCCTTAAAATATGTACCAATTAAGATGCTGCATCAAAACATACCCATGGTGATGGGAAAGACATCTAGGTATAAAACAATAGGGCATATTAAGGAATTTGCTGATAGTTGATCATGAGGGAGTCTAAGAGCATGAACAATTGGCCCAGTACCAGTAAGGAAGCAAAGGTGGGGGCAGGGTGTGGATGGGAAAGGTGTTTTCTCTCATGCTGCAGTGTGGGGGAACCACAGCTTGGAAGGCAGTGATGGAATAAGTTTTGCATGTTACAAAGTCCACTCTAAGGGGAGTAGAGATATGAGCTCCATCATGAGGCTCCACGGATGCCAAGCAAAGATACTGAAGGGTGCGGCATAGAGGAAATGTGGTTGCCATAGTATCCACAGAAGTGAGTTACTAATTGAACCATACTGGTGAGGGAATGAAAGGAATTACACTAGGATAAAGAATAAAAAATGCAGAAGGAAATTTTGGGAACATGTGCTCGTTTGTGGTTCTTTGTGAGATGACCTCTTCACAAAGCGTAGGGTACAGTCAAGAATTGGAATGACTCAATTTCCAATTTTTACTTATACCCTCTCCCTACATTCAGTGTGATTTTTCTCTACTGTGTAATGCCTGAACCTCTTGTCTCTGTCCTACTCCAACCTTGCCTAATTAATATCTACTCGCTCTTTAAGGATTAGTTAAAGATACCCACCCATCTAAAAGTCCCTTACAACACTTCATCTCCTTCCCCTGAAGGCTGAGTTACATGGATTTTCCCTTCACACTCTCCTCATGCTCCATGCATCTTTGGACCATTACACCATAATATCTGTCTACCCTACATGATCGTAAGCTCCTTGTGATTGTAAGCGCCTTGTGCATAGGGTCTACTACCTCATCTCTAATGTCCCAAGCATATAGCACGGTGCTTCGTAGGACTCAGTTGGCTCTCAGTGATTGCTGAATGAATTAATGAATCTAGAGTGGGAATAGGAACATTTTTGTCTCTCATACTGGGGTTGGGGTTGAAAGTTGTGTTGAAAGGTGTCATTATGAGGTCTGAGTGAGAGTTTGAAGCTGTCCACAATCTACGTTCTATCTATGAAATAAGTGCCATTTCCCAGGGAAAGGTGAAAAAGATAGGTTGAGGGAAATGATGGAGGTATGGAATAGCTGCTGTGGGGAGAAGACCGCTTAAGTTTGGCAAGAAGCTGTGGGGGTATGTTTACATCCGCAACCATAAAATTAGAGTGAGTGACCCTAGTGACTGTGAGTCCCTGTAACAGTTCACTGGGCTGAGTGACACAGAGGATGGGCTGACAGAGTGGAGGACTCAGCCAAGCTTCAAGGCCACCAAAGCAGATGCAGCAGAGGACTAGGACGTTCCAGCACAAAGTGACATACTGAGGTGTATACACTGCATTAGGAAGGGAAGTGGAGCCACAAGGGATGATATGCAGGGAAATGAGAGGGAGAAAGGAGGGACCACAAGTCTCTATCGGGCTGAAGAAGAGAAGTTACGAAGTCAAGTAGTGAGACACCTGTTTAGGGGAGGTTATCTTCTCAGATATTGGCACGTTAAGTTTGACATTCTAGCAGGAGACATCTGGAAGATCATAGAGCTCAGAGTACCGTCACGGAAGTTAGCTACGGAGGAAACTGACTCTTAAGGTTGTGGGAGCCAGAAAATTTAAAGAACCCTGAAGCTACATTGCTAGAGCAATTTTACCAGGATTCTGAAATTGCCCACAACAGAGGTAGGAGCAACATGAGAAGAAAGAAGAGTAGGAAGGGACTCCAGAAATTTCCATGAAGAGAAGGGTAGCACTCTGGGATTGAATAGATGGACTAAGGAGGTGAAGGCAGGAATTTCAGGGGAGTAGAAAGATCATGGCCTGGAGGTGGTAACAAAGGGCCTGTAGATCACTATCCAGCCTCTCCCCTAACCCTGAAGGAATTTTCTCTCTGCTGGAGCAATGTCTCCAACCTCTAGAACCTACACAGCATTTATCTTTGTTCCTCATTCTGGCATCTTGATTCTGCTTGCTGAGACATCTCTTAAATGGAGTCCCCAGTGTGATTCTTTTTTTTTTTCATGGGCATCACTACATGTCCCAGAATGTTATGACATCAAATCGAATATGGCCTGTTTTTCATTCCTTCATGTGACCAATGGGACCAAGTCTACTGGACGTAGACTGAGTTTCACTCCAAATGATGATGGACTCAACATGCTACTTTGCCCATGAAATATACTTGTATCTTAGAAGATCCTCCCAGAAATAACAGTGTTACCCAACCCACCCAGCAGAGTTGGCAAGTAAGGCAGCCTGCTAAGAACACGTCAAAATGCAAACATGTTTTCTCGTGCTGCATCTTTTAGCAGGTAGGCAGGTAGTCCAAAGCCAAAGAAGTACATTATTTTAAGTTAGGGAATGAAAGGAAGGTAAACTGCCATCAAGGTATTTTAAACTTTTGGGAGAAAGGAGTAGAATATGAGTGTCATAAACTCACAATCATTCATACAGGACATCATACATATATTCCAGGAATTTTAAGAGAGTAACATGTGGTTCATATGGTAGAGAAAGCTCCACTATTGCCACTCCCTTTATGCTCTGCCAATAACGTGGTCACCATGAAAGCTGCCTGACACCTACGAAAAAACCCAATTAATAACAGATGATAACGGAGCGCCCATGAAATACTATGGTAGACATGTGTGGGCAGAGGTTAGGAAGCCCAGAACATGGTCCCTGCCCTTAAGAAACCTGAAACGTAAGGGAAAGTGAAGTGAAACCAATAAGAGTTAAAACCTGTGCTAAAATAACTGGTTGACTTCTAGTCAGCATCAAGAATCAGACATGTTATTTCTGTGGAACTGTGAACATCGCCTCTGTGTTAGAGAGTTCTCTTGAGTTTTACACTGTTGCGAAAAACTGGCCTTTTCTGAGCCTGGGCAATTCCCAAACTTGTGCATTGTGACACAAGCCTGTCAGATCAGAGGGCTCCTTATATGCTGCTTCCTGCAGAATGAGCTGGCAGTTTTATCTGTCTTCCACAACATCTGGCTTAGCAAATTAGATCATATTAGGGCTATTGTCTCTGCGACATAAGAGGCATCTATAACTGAAAGAGACCATGATGATATCTTCTAAAGAGACTTTGAAGAGTAGAAAGGTCAACAAGACGAGTATATCTATCATCAGTGTTTTTTTTTTTAATCCGTCGTTCTCTTCCTCTGTTATACATGCTACCCTTTAGTAAAATATATAAAATCAACACATTTCTTTTATCTTGGCACAGAGTGTTGTGAGAAAGAGTAACTTGCATTATGCAGCACATTTTTATGTACAAAATCCTTCTGCATATATGAACTCTTTTGGTTCTCAAAGCAAACACTATAGAAGTAAGAATTGTTGACACAATTTACAGAAGTTCATTTGGGGTTTCGGCTCCATTCACTCCACCACTACAGGTGAGGAAACAGTTACCTTTCCCACTTTCATGAGCTTGAGTTCCCCTCCTTATAGATCAGACAATCTTGTTCTAAATGTCACCACTCTTTCGAGGCTCTGCCTCTCGTACCTGCCAATTCTTTCTACCAATTCTCTCCATGCAATTCAATTCAATTCAATTCAATTCAATTCAATTCAATTCAATTCAATTCAGTACATTCGATTCAATTCGACTCAATTCAATTCAACTCAATTCAACTCAACTCAATTGGTAATTAACAAAGACTACCCATAAGTCAAACTGTATACTAGGAACTACAATGACCAAAATGATCCCCTCAAGGAGTGGCCAAATTATCTAGGGAGACAGGGACGCAAATTATTACAATAATGCAAAAATTACCGTACAGGGCACTGCACTTGGTACCACAAGAGTTCCAAGAAGGGAGTAATGAACTCTGCCTGGTGGGATTAAGTAAGTAATGGTTGCGGCAAATTTGAAATATGAGTGATTAGGGTAGAGAGAGCTTCTCAGGCAGATGCAAACTTACTTATGCAAAGGTAAAGAAGGGCGGAACCGCAGGAAGTTCAATCTACTTCCTGCACATAGCCACATCCTATGTAATTGGAGGAAAGCAGCACAAAAGTTACTTGATGGCCACTGACTCAAGTGAGGTCAGAAGGCTACTTCCTCACACCCCTAGACCTCTAGTTCACAACTTCCTTCTCCACAAACTTCCAACTGTTATCAACCCTTCTTCACTCTGGTCTTATAATTTTGCCTATTACCGCACTGAGAAAACCAGGTCAGTGAAAAGAGAATTTGCAAAATCACCTATCGCATCTACCATTCCATCTACATCTATTTCCTTATGCTCTGCTTTCACCAACATTAATATGAAGGATCTGTTCATTCCTCTCTGAGCCAATTATCTTTTGGACACTAGACCAAAGTCACTCTTACCCTGTTAAGAACATTTCTGTCAGCAATTCTCCCCCACTCTGCCATATCATCATTTCCATCAGCAATATGGAAATTACAAAAATGCTTCTATTTTCAAATTTTAGAAAGAAAAAGCAAAGCCCTCTCTTGACCCTGCTCCCTTCCCTTCCCACTGCTGCCTCATTTTTTTCTCCCTCATTTGGTCACAACGCTCCTTGAAAGAATTGCCTTACTCCCTGTCTACAGTCATTCTCCTCCAATTCTCTGTTGAATCCACTCCCATTCGGCATTTCCCCGGTGCTACTGAAATGGTTCTCATCACATGTCAATGACATCCACTTTGCAAAACACAGTGATTATTTATATTTTAATAATTTTTAAAGTGTATGTATTCATTTTGAAAGAAAGGGAGAGTGAGCAGGGGAGGATATGAGACAGATGGAGGCATAGAGAGAATCCTAAGCAGACTCCACACTGTCAGCATGGAGCCCTACCTGGGGCTTGAACCCACAATCCAATGGATCATGACCTGAGGTGAAACCAAGAGTCAGACACTTAACCAAGTGACCCCCCCATATGACCCTGATGATCATTTATTTGACCTCATCCTATTTGGCTTGCCATCAGCACTTGACCAATTTGATACCTGCTTCCTTGAATCACATTCCTTACCAGGCTTCCTGGACTCGAGACCCTCCTCATGTCTCGCCTACTCCTTCAGTGGCCACTGTGTCTAGTTTCCTTCGCTAGGTTTTCCACATCTTGCAGTACTTTAAGAGTTAGGGACCCCAGAGCCCAGTCCTTGCATGTCTTCTCTCTCATCCATTCTCACTCCCTAGGTGATCTCATGTGATCGCATACTAAGTAATCCAGCCTAGAGTCCACACTAAACTTCTTGCTTTAAACTCCAGATGCCTATATCTAACTACATTCACAAAAAGGCAGCTTGGATGTCTGATAAGCATCTCAAAATCACCATGTTAAAAGGGCAAGTCCTGATGTTTCCCCTAAAACCCATGATCTCTAACAGACAACTTAAAACTACCACCCACCTGTGGTCCAACCCAAAAAAACAAAAACAAAAACAAACAAACAAAACAAAACAAAAAAAACAAACAAACAAACTTGGTGTCATGTTTTATATCTGTTTTTCTTATACATTTTATTCAAACCACAAGGAATCCTATTATATCCACATTTATATTATACACATGGTCATAATTTTCTCACTATGTCCCCTTCTTCCATCCTTAATTCAGGATGGAAGTTATTTCAGGATTACTATAGTAACCTCCTTATTTTGTTGCTGTTGTTGCTTGTATGCTTGCTTCCCACTCCATCCTGCTCCCCAGACAGTAGTCAGAGTGATTTGTTTAACCTACAAATTAGGGTCCCCTGGGTGGCTCAGGTGGTTAGCCATCTGACTCTTGATTTTGGCTCAGGTCATGATCCAGAAAGCATGACGTCATGGGGTCAGAACCTGTATTAGGATCTGTGCTAGGCATGAATTATGCATGGAGCCTGTTTGAGATTCTCTCTCTCTCTGTCTCTCTCTCTCTGTCTCTGTCTTTGTCTCCCTCTAAACCCCTGTGGGCACTCTCATTAAATTAAATAAATAGACAGACAGATAGATAGATAGATAGATAGATAGATAGATAGATAGATAGATAGATAGATAGATAGAGAGATAGATAGATAGATAGATAGATAGATAGATAGATAGATAGATAGATAGAGAGATAGATAGATAGATAGATAATAAATAAATAAATAAATAAATAAATAAATAAATAAATAAATAAATAAATAAATAATAAAAAAAATAAAATAAAACAAACGAAAATATCAATTTGGTCAGACTACTGTACTGACTTTCCATCTCATCGAAAATAAAACTCAAAGTCCTTATAATGACTTTCACATTCTTCATGATATGCACCCCACACATACCCTCTGTGACTAAATAACAAATGAGTAAATGAGTGAATGGTTGGTAGAGAAGAGGAACATTAGATTAACCTTATAAATTAATCAGATGGTGAGCAACGTTCTAACTAAGCCAAGAAGTGTCTTCAGGTTTACTTGAATACAATGGGTAGTCATCAACGTCATTCGGGCCCAAAAGCTATCTCCTGTTAACTGTTTCTAGGATCCAATTCATATGTCACATTCTACATTAATCCTCACTCTTTACCAATCTCCCATTCCCATATGAAATCCATCCAAAGGAAACTTTGCCACTCCTTTAATGTGTCACATTTTCATACTTCCATGGTTGCTCTCTCTCTTTTTTTTTTTCCTGCCTGCAATGCCCTTCCTTACTCTGTTGATTTGAAATATGTCTTCTCTAGAAGACTCACTTCAAGTGACTCTCATTTTTATAAAGCACTCCTTGGGTGCCCTAGAGAATCATGTGTTTTCTTCTTTGCAATTCCAGGGTGCATTTATCCACCTCTATTACACATGTTATCAACTCAGTATAGTTAATTTGTTTACACAGTGGCAAATCCCTGGATAACGAGGTCCATTATTAGTTCTAGATAAGACCTCTGTTCTTTGTATACAGTGCCTACAACCT